>NC_081534.1:25340268-25660268 GCF_030273125.1 Centropristis striata | reverse complement strand
TATATTTGGAATGTATAAAACAATCTGAGTGGGTCCATTCTGAGTAACGAGTACTTTTACTTTTGAATCTTACATTACGTACATTTTGATGCTGATACTTTTGTACTTTCACTGAGGTAAGTTTTGAATGCAGGACTTTTACTTTAGCTGAGTAATTACACAGTGTGGTATTAGTACTTTGATTTAAGTAACTGATCTAAAGACTTTTTCCACAACTGGATGTTTGTCCTCTAATGTTTTTTATATAGAATGACAGTGCACCCTAGTGGTAAGTGTCCTCACCTACACTCAATTCTGACAATTGGAAAGCTTCAAAAGGTTTCCAGTCTTTTGTATTCTCTTTATTAATAGTTATTATAGTAAACAGCCACTATGGAGCACATCCACTGTTATAATACAGTGGTTGACTCAGAACAATTTGAAGTTTGATTTTGAGAACAGTTGATTTACACTGATGCTAAATTGTATTTCTTTATGGTATAGCAGGAAAGATCATAATATAATAATATATATAATATATAACATAATAAACTGTAACACATAGCCGGTTGTTGGTTGCATCATTTCAAGCTCTGACACAGAGGCTATAAAGCTTAATGTGGCTGTTCACATTTGCTGAGAAGACCTACACCTCACTACACTACACTTAATTTATTTTATTACACCACTAAAATATTGTGGACAGGAAACTGCTGCTCCATCAGCTCTCTGGGAAATTAACTCTCAGTCATCATCTTAATGTGAAATCAGACATTAAACTGTAGTTTACTTTACACCTTTTAGAAGATGATCTTTAACTAGTAACCACCTAAGTGGTTAATTATCTCACTGATGATAAAGAACTGTTTGATAACTAACCACAATTTAAGGTTAGTGTTGATTACAGAACTATGGTTCCAGATACATATCGTTTATATTTACACTGATGCAGATGAATCCATTAGTAAAGGCGTATTAGTTTTCTTACATGCGGCAATATGAAAACCTTTTTTACATCACATATAATGGGGTTATTTAGAAATTGTGTCACGTAGCTATTAATTTTATTATTTACTTAAATCAGGGATGGGCAACTGGAGGCCCGGGGGCCGCATACGGCCCGCACCCTCACTTGAAGTGGCCCTCAGTACAACTACATGCATTTGAGCATGAAATCTTAAAAGTGCTATGTAAAAATGCACAAATTACTTCTTTCAATTAATGTTGGTCTGCTGTTCATGCACTGAAAAAAAAAGAAACCACAGTAAGTGGTTATTTTTTATTTGCTTCAAACCTTTTGAATTCCTATTTACACTGTTATACATGCATTTGAGCATGAAATATGTTTAGTTACTGCACTGTAAACATATTTAAAATTGCAGTTTCATCATATCTGGTTAAGTGCACAGTCCTATATGTGGCCCTGTGGTAGTGAACATGAAAAACTGTGGCCCCCTCCAGCATTTAAGTTGCCCATCCCTGATTTAAATGGTCAGCTTAATAGTACCATGGGATTGTATCAGTCAATTGTTATTTCTTCTTATTTGTGGTTTATTTAAATTGTTTAAATAAACACTGATGTTTATTTAGCTATTTGTATTATTTATCCTTTATTTCTTCAGTTATGTTTATTAGTTTTTTTTAAGAAAAGAAAAGTGCACAATCCACACAGAAAAGGGGTCTATTTTCATCCCAGCTGAAACATTCCCTATATCAGTTGTCATATTGGTAATCAGTGAATGGATCCCTCTCTAAAATAAGTAGTCTCAGAAATCCCCTCCAGTCGGGGTCTAGACCAGACCTCTGCATTGCTGCCAACATCAATACTTTCAGCAACTAAAATGAATGAATAATGAAGTACACAAAGTGACAACTGAGTGAAAATTACAGTCAATCAGAGGTAGAAATGGTTCTGAATTAGATTAATATCTTTGTATACAATAATGCTTGATGCTTACCATTAACTATACATCCAGGAAATTCAAACTCAAACAATGATGATAGATTCTTGGGTAACGCTTTATGATAAGGTCCTTAATAACCATTAATTAACAAGTAATAAGGCATTGTTCACTTATAGTTAACTTATAATAGATGAGCAATAAAGTATATTTTAATATCAATAAGCAAACAAAATAAGATTAATAAAGGCATGGCAAAGACATAATGGGTGGGTCATGGGTGCTTGTAATACCATTATTAACACTTATATAAACTTATAAACACACAATAATGTTAATAAGCATCACATAAGGACTTACAAGGGCCTTATTACTTGTTAATTAATGGTTATTACAAGGACCTTAATATAAAGCGTTACCGATTCTTCTAAAGAATTCCCTGATTAAAATAGTACCTCTGTAAAAAACAACAAACATTCTGTTACTATATAAAAAGGGTCTAGAAGTTGTTGGTGCCATTAACATTAATTAATGTGCCCATGTGGTAAACCGACATCTAAATTGTCTGACAACTCACACATGCTCACAAACACGCGCACACACTAGATGTTGATACAAAGGGAGGAGTTCAGTGAACTGTAAAAAGACTAATGGGATCCCTGACAATATAATTAACTAATGAGGCTGATGGAAAAGACAGCTCTCTGTCACCAGACACCCACACTCCTCTCCCCCTCCCTCTGTGGATGCTCGTCTCTCCTCACATCTGCTGCTGCTCTCAACAATCACCTCATATCCAGATTCTTCACTTTATCACTAATTCTGACGTCCTGTCAAAGGTTTTCTTTCTCAAATATACCACCTGTCACTGAAAATGTATTAATTTCATTTTGATTGCATGGACCAACATCTCCTTAACGTCTTTTTTTTATGTACATGTATATGTTTTAATTAACTTAACTGCATTGTATAAATGTATTTTATACACCTCTTATTTTATTTATTCTGTTTAATTTATTTTTACTTCTTTGCCTGTCCTTATTCGTGCTTTTGTGCTGCCGTAACATCTGAAATGGGGGATCAATAAAGGTTTATCATATCTTTTCTTTGAAAAGTGTTATAAAAATGTGTCTTGGCCAATTTAATTGCAACATATTGAGGTTTATTGCATTTTCAGTACCAGAATAACATTTAACCTTACTCACAAAGTCTGCTGCTGTTGTTTTTCTTTTTTCTTCATTCTCAATAAATAAGTTTGTCTCTTAACAAGATAACATAATTAAAAATGGCCATTCCAATTTACAATGTCCAAACCCTAAGATAATCCTCAGATTTGATAAGCTGTAACGAGAGGAAGTTTGACATTTTTGCTTACAAAATGAAGAAAAAAAACAAAACAGAATTGGTCATCGAAATATTTGGCAGTTATTTTGACAAATCACTTAATTGTTTTCTTCCATATACAATTAATTCATTTTCAGTGGGTTTGAAGTGAACCATGACACCACATGGACTCCTGAGCAAAGTCTGATGTTTGCTCCAGTGCATTTGTCCCAGAAGACCCCCAGTTTAAACAATGCAAACATACCCACTGGTTTGGAGCTATTGAAATATATCCTTCACATTTCTTTCTTGATCATACTTTCAGCACTTGACCAGCTGCTCTGATCTGTTTGATTTGCTGCTTTTACCACCTGCCCGCTCCGATTACAACCTGCACTCAGTGGGACGACAAATTCGGCACAAAGATCGGCCTGCTGTGAGTGCATGCATGTGCTTGAGTGCGCTTTATACCCCTCTGAGGCTTAAACTGCAGGTGCACAAGTTAAGTGAAACCTAATTATTTTTTTCTGCAGCTCAGTAAACAAGATTAGGATTAAAATGATTCAAAAGGGTCTAATTTTTTGTGTACCTTATATAAGCAAATTACAAAAAAAGAGTACGAAGTCTCTACAAATGTCTTCTGTAAAACCTTTTTTTTCCTGGTAAATCCATCTACACAACAGTTAGACGAATAGACGATTTGAAGCTTTCTAGTTGTTTGGTGATAGGCCAACGTTCCTGCTGGTTAACCGTTAACCTCTCTTAATGCTCGATTTCATGGTTAGTGCAACAATACCTAAAAAGCAGTACACTAAGGAGGTCAGAAATGTGTGATTGTTGAGTCGCCACCGTGGCTGTGGCCACTACAGAAACATCACTGTTACATTGTGTTGAAGTGTCGCTGACTGACTGCAGCCACTGATTTATTGCTGAGCCACAAAAAGGCTTCCTTTGTGTCACGGGATAAAAGCCAGGAATGTTGGACGCTCCATTAATTAGGCGGTTTGTTGTGCTTTTGCATGGGGACACTGGTAATGATTAAGCAACTCTGTAGCCACACACACCCCAACAAAGGTGTAAACATGCAGTGTGATGGCCTTTCCATTTCTACATTTTTGGTATAATTCTGTCTACAGCATGTTTTTTTGTAGAAACTGATAAAATGGTTATTTTCAAATCACACTCTGTGAAAAAAATCAATTTCTTGTTAAAGTCCTGCATCCAAAATCCTACTTAAGTACAAAGTTGTTATCAGCAAAATGTATTTAAATTATAACAAGTCTTAATTATGCAGTAGAATGGCCCAAGCCAGAGTTGTATTATCATAGAAAAATAACTTGATTATTACTACTACATGTGCATATGCATGTAAACATTATTTAAGTGTTGCAAGTTCAATTTATATATTGTATATACAGTTGAGCAGTCTAATCTGCAATATTGATATATATAAACTGGTCTATTATTTTGAGTGAAAAATCTTAATCTGCAAATCAATTACAAAAAATGTTGGAAAATGTAGCAGCACAAAGTACAGAATTTCTTTTTAACACCTAGTGAAGTAGAAGTAGATTTGAGTAAATTTTCTTAGTTACATTCCACAACCCACAAAGGGATGAACATAAAGTATTCAAAAAAGCATAAAATGTCTCTATACTCAAAAGCTAAGAGCAGTTTGATCAAGTTCCAGACCCTTGGAACCTAAAGAGAGAAGTTTCTGTCCAACCAAAACTGACTAACCAACCAACTCTGGCTTATTATGACAAAAAAAGCTGTGCAGTGGATGGAAGATTTGTATGGACAATTTTCCAACAGTTGGGGGCAGTATAAGCATGTGCAGTTGCAGCAAATGCTAGCACAAGTGCATGTACTGTAAATGAAATCTATGCCACCTAACACACACACACACACACACACACACACACACACACACACACACACACACACACACAGACACACAGACACACACACAGACACACACACACACACACGGCTGTACGTTGACAGTGCTCTCTAACCTCAACATTAGTGTTATGTCTACAGTCTCCTCCACTGTGTGATGATTAGCAGCAGTGGAATTACAGACATCCCCACATTCATCTCTCTAGTGCTGGGCAGTCAACGCATGAGCAACACTGGCCAAATCTAGTTGGTGAGCAAAAATACAAAAACAATATATCAGAACATCTGTTGCACCATAAAGTTAAGGTCAAAAACACTTTGCACGATCTCTCAGACAAGCAGCCCTTTTCCTAGCCCTATCCTTGCTCTGCGACACTTTGATATGTGGACAGGAACCAGCAATCAAACCACCAACCCATCCACTTCCTGAGCCATTATTAAAGTATACCATCCTATTCATCCACTCTTCCAGTTTAAAGCATTACTGTATGCCGCGAGGTGTCAAACAGATTGCCTGCCAGTAATGCTGATGGATATCATGGGAGTGTTGACAGTGGTACCAGTGTGCTTTTACTCCATCTGCCAGTCTTAAAGCTAATACAAACTTCAAAGCCTGTTTGTTTATCTTCACCAGAAATGGTTGGAGATGTAAATTTTTCAGCCCAAAAAAATATATAGGTTAAAAAAAATGGTTTTGTGTCATGGAACATTGGCTTTTCTGATGAATGGGCACTTAACAGGCTATAATCCCTCAGGTTACATAAAAGATTACTTCTTCTCTTCTTTAAGTTTACATGATTGTGAGTAATCCATTGTGGGTGTGCAACTTTACCTCCTGCTCAGGATATTCCAGTAGTTAAGATGCTTCTTTGGATTTTATGCCACTTGTAAAGGACAGATTGAATATTCATATAGATAACAGTTCGTCTCTACATAAAATTATATTCATATCTTCACTGCATCCCAAATCACAGATATTATCATATTTTAAAAACTGATCCCAGGCCACTGTTTAAAAATAAACCAGCTCCCCATGAGAGAGAGAGAGAAAGCTTCCTTCTTGCCTCCTCCTCTCTTTTTTTCTCATCTGTGTGTGCAAGTGTGTATGTGTGCGTGTGTGGTAGAAATCCTTCCCTCCCTCCTTTGACTGTAAACTTACTGACCCTCTTTGCTGCAGCAGTAGTGCTCAGGGCCGGTTCTAGCCCATTGGCTGCCCTAGGCGATATTGAGATTTTGCGCCCCCCCCCCCCATATTTGATACATGAACTACAAGGTCTCAGAACATTTTTATTTTTAGAAACTTTGGAACTTTACCAACAACAACTGAATTGAAAATAAGAATAAATAAATGAGAAAACACAGATCTGTTGATTGTAAAGACTGAAAATAAATAAAATGTACAAATGCAATAAAAATAAATATAAAAAATTAAGAAATGTAAAAATGTAAGTACTATGGTATTTCACCATCAAAGGTTAAAGTTATATGGTATTTCACCATCAAAGTGTAAAGTAGACGTATCATATTTTATATAATATAATATTACATTTTCATTCGAAATATGGGTTGGGGCATGTTCATTTAATTCAATGAGGGTTTTATTGCCCATGCTTTTTAAAAAATGTTTCGTTAATCAATGTTGTTAAAACAAAGATGTATGCTTAAGGGCGCCACAAGGGGGCGCCCCCTGCCAATTTGGCGCCCTAGGCAGCCGCCTTGGTGGCCTGTAGGAATAACCGGCCCTGGTAGTGCTCATCTCTGCATTGACTCGTTCTGTGGAGAAAATCAATAAATGAGGGTCAAAACAGCCACTGAAGGAAGGAGTATTGGTAACACTATAAAACCATCAGCACACGATTTATGGAGGATGCAACCATGGTCTCAGCACCAACTATTAGGCCTGGTGTGATTTTACTTCCATATATGTACACTGTAGTACGTATTATATTCAAGTTAGTTAAATAGTAACCAAATGGTAATGGTCATCACTCTTTGAAATATTAAGAAAGAGTCAAAAGTTGAGAAAGAAGGCTACCGAAAGACCTGTATGAGAGTCAATTGACATTATGTATATAGTGAATTTGAACACACACACTCAGAGATGCTTGACACACAGGAAACCTCTGATAGGCCTAATGTGAAGACATCAGCCTTTCCCCTTTCCACACATGCCTCTCACCTCTCAGCACTCTCAGCCCTCATCGCCAATGTGCTGCTGCCAGAGTATCTTTGGCTCCATGCCTGCTGGTGTCCATGCCGCGCTCGAGCTCCTTATCAGGTGTCAGATGTGGGTTTGGTGTCACTGAAGTCCAGTCCATTTCTCTTCACACACCCTGCTTTTTGAGCTGTATTACACAGAACAAAAAAACAAAACACATGCAAGGAACTTATTAGTGTTTAGTCCAGAGTAAGTTCAAATTATGGTATTTCTTCTCATTTTGCTGAATCGTGTTTCATGATGATTTTATGTGATTTATGTTTGGGGCTATGTACACAATTAGATGCAGTTAAATCACTTAATTCTACTCAGGCGCAGTCTATTCTGTTTGCTATTTCCGTTTACACTTTGTTTTAAAATGTGTCCTGGATAATATGATCAGAAGTGGACAGTGCTAAATACTAATCTAAACAACCGCCAAGACACATTGTGACATGATCACTCAACCCTCATGTCTAGCTGGTCTGGAAAACGGAAATGTGCCATTAATACAGAATGTGGTGGTTGTTTTGGTGACCGCACGCCAATGCTCCATAACCCATTTACCGTCCAGCCGACAGCGATTCCTTCAGCTATACCAACATAACTACCAACTTGACTGGTGAGAGTGTGGATGTCATAACTATACACAGGGCCCTCTGACCTTCAGGTGAAAGCCACATAGGCAGCAACAAAATCTGAACACAAGTAGTCAGCTGGAGACGCATGATAGACACAGGTGTGAACAGGGATGTGTCTAAGCTGTCCTCTTGTGCTCAGAATACCGAAATGCATTTTAAAAATGCATGTTAACAGAGTCATTAATGCCTCTATTGTCAGATGAGTGAATGAGTAAACCATAAAACTGGGATTTGACAGGTCATGTATTTGACCTGATAATTCTGATTAATAGTAAGTTAATTGCTTTATCATTGAGACTTAGGAGTAGAAAGTTACTTTTAAACTCCTGCAGTCATCGGACAGGATCAACCTAAACATTAGTTATGGCATCCGCTTAATGAGCATTGCAAAATACATGAACATACACAATTCAATGGTAAGAAACAGTTGGCTTCATCCATGTCTTCATCCATGCCTTGCCTGTGAAGCTAATGCTAATGTAGCTACATTGGTCCTATCCTGAGCTAACCGCAGGGTTTGGAAAGTCCCAAAGCCAACCGTGGGAATAGGGGACATGAAAGCTTGTGTCTCAACACAGAGATAAGTGAATGAACAGTTCAGATCATGCAATGTTGTCTCCTAAGCATTACTGGCAATTAGCTGCTGATAAGTGGGCAGGAAAGGCAGCAGACAGTGTGTGAATTTCATCAGAGAGCTCGCATACAACATAGTGGTCTCAACAGAATGAGGATTAAGAGCTAGTGTTGTCACACGCTACCACCAGTAACATCTATATAAAGCTCTACATAGATCTATCTGTTGTTCAAAGAGCACTTCATGCCATCAGTCAACTCTAATAATGGTAACATCTGTGTTTTTTAAATGAACTCAAACCCGGGCCACTGCAGTACAGACTTAGCTGTAATGGTATACTGCCGGGGGGCCCAGAGTTATCTTTAATTAGGAACTGATGGATATCTGACTTTTAGGATTAGTACTTGGGTTAAGTGCTGTAATGAGCAGTGGTGGGACAAGTCCATAGACAAAAGAAACAATACAACAATTTAATAGTAAAAGCACTTTAGTAAAAGTACAAAAGTATTAGCAACAAAATGTATTTAATGTAAAGTAATACAATATGAAATAAACCTCTAAAATGGGCCATTCATAATGAGTACTGTTACTTTATCATTTCATTAGTACTGACCCATTTACAGTAACATTTCAATGTTTCGGCGAGTTTAATTGGAGTCAAAACCAAACCACTTTCTAAGCATTTTCATATACTAATGCATCATATAATGAGGACATGTCTTGTACAAACACACGATGTGAATAAGGAGCAAATTAGGGGTAAGACTAAATGTTAGGTATTTGTAGAGCTGGTGAAAGAATGAAAAAAAAAAACACCAACATTTGGGTCAATTGCGCTGACGTGACATTTCTAAACATTGGTGGTTTTCAAATGGTGTGAAAGTCAGGTTTGAGTTCAGGTTTTGTTTAAGAAATTGTATCTCAGCCTAAACACCAGCTAACACACACACACACACACACACACACACACACTTAATTCAGGCTGGGAATATCGTGATCATCGGGTGGAATTTTCTCCCTTTGATGTTTCTCCAAGGGTGACTATTTATACAGCCACCACTTGTTGTCTGGAAAGTGCAAGCCTCTGCTGCTCTGTCGATCCCCACTGTACACAAGCATATAAACACGGCCCAGGCTCACAACGCTGCCCTCCTTATCGACAGGAACCCAAAGTTCCTCCAGTGGAAATGTCTTTGTTCCCCCTGGGCTGCCACACAATGAGCGCGACTCTCTGGAGTCGGCTGAAGGCACTGCAAGCGAAGGCCTTCACTCATTCCACACATAGCACAGCGAAGGCGCTGACCTTGGCGAGAAGCTATTAAAATTGTTCTGCAGAAAACACGCATGGGTACAGTCACCTTGGCACACAAAAACAAACTCTTGTATGCAGCTAAACATGTTTTAATAATGGCTAATCGTTTAAAAAACAAAGGGAAGGTGGGTAAAAAGACACAAATTAGTGCACTCAAGACAAGAGGAGCATTTGCTGCTTATCGTCAGTGTATCCATCTAGAGTATGTTTCTTTTTGTCAAACGTATTGCATCCATGCAGTGACTCTTGATCTACAGTACATACATAGAAAAGATAAGATAAGATAAGATAAGATAAGATAAGATAAGATAAGATAAGATAAGATAAGATAAGATAAGATAAGATAAGATAAGATAAGATAGAACTGTATTAATCCAGAAGGAAATTCTGGGTTTCTGGGTTGTTGCTACAGTGTCAACTAACATCAATGTTCATTGTTGAATAATCTGCAGAACATTTGCTCTAATAATCAATGAGTTCTTCTGTTAAAAAATGTCAGAAAGATAGAGAAAAATGTCCATCATGATTTCCAGTAGCCCAGGCTGATGTCCTCAAATTGCCTAAACCACACAATACTCTAAATCTCAAATATATTCACTTTAATATCATACAGTATATGACAAAGAAAATAATTAATTCAGGTTAGTCATCTGGACCTAATCCTTTTTGTGTCTCAAGTTGCTAAATCGGACTATAAACGACGAGCGGCACATGGAAGAATAAGTCTTGGCCCATATATCAATATATCCATTATTCATCATTCGTACATCTGCTGGCTACATCGGATTCTGCTAAATAATGGCCCTTGCACCCAGAAGCTAAATCGTTATCATTTCTTTCATTCTTTCTTTCTGGAACTGCTATATCAGTTTCCTCTGCAGTATGACTAAACATTTGTTCTGACATGTATAACCCTATACTAGGTACAAGGTGGTTTTACTGCACGGCAGATTCACCAACTCATGCTCTGGAGAATGTATAACCTCCTACATACAGTATATCAGCATAGAGGCAGACAAACAAACACACACATACAGATTTTCCCTAATGACTTGCCTCACGGCAGCAGTCAGTTGGAGCTCCGCAGAGGATGAAATCCTGTTACAGCTGCCTTTTCATGATGCCTTTAACCGCATTACACTCCCCTCTCAAGTCTAGATCCAATTTCCCTATCAAACAAGGTAGCACACACAGCCACACTGTGACAAGGCTGTCTGCCTTTAATGTCATAAAAAACACAGTATGTTTTTCTTCTCTCAGTATCTCCAGTGACTGGGCTCTCTGGGTAGATGGGAACAGGAACTCAGTCAGACAGACGGGGGAGGAAGGAGTGAGCAGTGGGTGAGTGGATAACTCACTTGACTATGGTGGATGTTTTTGCGTGTAGTCATCATAATAACAGAAGGAAGCAGAAAATCATCCTGAGTAACCACATTTCGGCACTCCTTACCTGTTCAATTATCTTGTTCAGGGTAAGGACTCAGGTTATGGATTATAATAAGGATTTAAATCAGATACAAATTAGGTTAAGGGTTTGGGTTAAACCTGTAATGATGGGGTTAAAGAGGAAAAAACACCTGACTTGCTTTGGCAAAGCTTGCTTGATTTGCAGTTCACAATAGCCAATTCCAGCTTTCAGGTTTTTACATTTGGACTGGTCGTCAGACATTACACAATATTTGAAGACATCACCTTTGGCCTGGGGGAAACACATCTAACTGGTGATAGAAAAAGTTTAAAAATTAATGCTGCACTAAGATGTGCAGATTAAGCCAGATTTTAGCCGCAAATTGGTCAACTCCATCTCATTCTAGAAAGGTTAATTGTCTTTTGACGTCCCTGAACCATCAGCAATCAGGACAAAAACTGAAATTTTAGTCTGCCGTCTTTCTGCAGTTCCACTATTTCAAATTCCCAATTTACTGCCAAAACATCCATTATTACCTCCGCCAATGAGGTTATGTTTTCATTTCAGTTTGGTTTGTCTGTTTGTCAGCAGGGTTACTAAAAAACCTCTGGCCCAATTATCATCAAGCTTGGTAGAATGGTGTAGCATGAGTCAAGGTAGCACCCATTAAATATTGGAGCGGATCTCAATCACTGGGCGGATACACAAATTATTATTCTTTTTCCTTAACACTACAAGATGGGACATGGCCTTGGCAAGGTCTAGTTATAAACTTTAGTTAGCTTGTTTAAATATGATTTGAGTAGTACATGATCACCTAAAATGACATTGTCTGCAAACGTTTATGTCTACTATTAACATAAAGATTTAATTATCCAACAGAAGTGAGTTCTACAAATAAAAAGGTTAGTTAGGTTGTTCTATTGAAACTATTTCCTTTATCACAATATCATCAAGTAAAGCTGACGTAATGAAACGACAGAAATCAGCGTTAATGATCTCTAAGGGAAGGTGGGTCCACAGCAGGTCACATTTCCCCTCCTCCCTGGTCTCCAGCAGCAGAGAAACCATCTGTCTGTTAAAAAGGCTGCTGCAGCATCGGCCACATGTTCGTCTGCAGGATAAAAGGCCTTGCTTATTAAGTCAGCTGTCATATTGGGCACGTTGCCAACGGTGCATCCATCCACTAGCTATTCCCAGCTGTGGCCTTATCGCTTAATGCCAACGCGGAGTCCTACCATGACCTCACACAACCTCGATTCAGGGATTTTCTCCACAATCCCGACTGCCACCAACGCAAATACTCCAAATCTAGACTAATGTATTTGAAAGAAAAGTCTAATTATTGACTGAATGAATGACAATAGCTGCAAACAAATGCAACTTGCAGCCGTAATCCCACAGAGTTTTAAAGGATGAAAGGGATTATAGGCCTTAAAGAATGCAATCAATTATCTTTACGTGGGCTTCCGCCTGTAACTTTCAATTATCTTTTCTTTCGGGCATTGTAATTGAATTGATTGAGTACAGATGGAGTTGACCTCTGATCAAATATCTGAGATCGTCTGTCAAGTGTCAAGTTGAGAGAATTGATTCAAGTATTGATTGGGTTTCTAATTAATTGATTTTTTTTCTTTTGGAGGGTGTCACTTTCACCACTTTCTGTCAACACAAAGAGGAGAAACATTTAAACAATCAGACCTCTACAGTTGGTACCTGCATTACTTCTGGAGATCAGGACCTTAAGATTAGATTATAATGACTGAAAGGTTTTAAAGTAATTCACTATCTTCTCATGAACACAGTTCACTTATACAACTTTTTTTCTTTTATATCCTGCTATAAAACTAAATGATAAGAATTTTTCAATACGGCCAATAAAAAAACATTTTTGTGTAACATAAGTTAAACAATTAAATGTAAGTGTAAAAGCGATTATAGACACCTTGTATCTGTCATAGAGAATACAAAGTTCTTGTTGCTGACCTAGTTGCTGGTACCCGTTGCCCGCTCATGTCATGCCAGAGTCGTGTCCAGCAAGTGGCTTCTTTTCTGCTTCAGCAGCTGCAGTAGCACCACATGATAGCTACTGTCCAACTGCAAATAACCAACACAACATTATGAACTTATTGCAGAAAGGCCGATGTCAAAAATGCAAATTGTGGCTCATACCAATGCTCAGCCAATGACTCAGTATCTGTCTTAATGGTTAATTGATAGGCAGCCAATTCATTGTCAGCAACTTTGATTGATTCACTTTTATTTCTCAGGTTTTAGCTACAGCAATGCGAAGATTTAAGAGCTTCATTCCAGTTGTTGTTTTTTAATATCACAGTTAAAGTGCCTATTATAATATCTTGAAGTCCAAGGTGAAATATTCAAATGTCTGGTTTTGCCCAAACAAAAGTCTAAATCCCAAACTTATTCACCATTCACTATTAATCAACGGTAATGGAAATAATCGTTAGTTGAACCTCTGCTTCCCTCATGACCCTGTGCTGCTGGTTAACTGAACATTAAAAGGAGTACAAGGAAAATGAATGCCTCCAATGAAAAAACTCTTTAGTGAGGCATCAAGTCCCTACATGCTGCAGTTGATCTAATAAAATAAGAACTCACTCTGATGTAGTCATTGAGTTGCACAAACTATTTAAATGTGAAGAAAAAGGTAATAAAAAGGTCTTTTCATTAGGTCTATTCTGTAGAATCAAAGTAAAACGTTTAAAAGGTGAATCAGAGCTACAGTAGAGAAATTCACTATGTTTAATATGCTCAATTACTTTCTTTTTTGTTCAAACACATTTGGCTCACACCTATGCTTGACATGGCTCAAGGCAACACATTTCTGTGACAAGCCCAAACTAACCAAAGAATGTGTGATATAACATTCATTATGTCCTTACTTATTGTGGACCAAGTGAGTCATGGCTGAGTCACACAGGAGTGGTGCCAATATGAAGACATCAGGTAAATTTCTTGAATGTACAGTACACTGTTTCCTCTTTAAAGTGTGTTTTTCCATGACCAAACCCTAGCAATCACACTACTATCTCAACTCAACGACGTCAATAACACGTTTGTTCTTTATCAATGAAAGTGTTTTCCATCGACAAAATTAATATATTTCTTCCATGAGGTTGTAGTCGACATATTAAAGCCCAACGAATCCTTTTTACATGTTGAGATGCCTTAAAAAAGGGGCAAAACAACCAGTAACTTTTAAGTTTTCTACTTGCCAAAAAGTGATTGCAGCTTATACCTTGTGACTGCAAGTTTATTTATGCCTCAAACGGACTTCATTTATGAGGGTTACAGATTATACCTCAATCAGTCCTTTTAACTGAAACACCTTTAAATGGGCAACAGAACCTGTAACATGCACTCTTGCACTGGACAAATTGTCTTGTCTGCCTTTAAATGATTAGATTTCATTAATTTATTATATTTTACAGATTGTGCCCACCCATGTCATATATTTCTCCCCAATAGATGTGTATAACACCTGATATAGCTAGTAGTACTTCAGATGTTAACTTTATTAACTCTCATGAATGAAATAAAAAAGGACTGAATCAAATGTAACCATCATTAAGGTAATCAAGTCATTATGAGGCAGGAGAAAAACCTTTCATTCACAGGGTATGTGCTGCAATCACTTTTTGGCAAGGGCAAAAAAAGTCTTGGTGTGCAAACATCTCTCAAATATAATACTTGTGATAACAAAAAAAAGGTATTTCATCAGATAAAAATGACTAGATGGGCTATAATATGCAAAATACAGCCCTCATGAATGAAATCAAGTTATTTTCGGGCATAAATAACCTTTAGGTCACACATTGGATGCTGGTTTCACTTTTTGGCCAGTGCTTATGTATTTTACTGGCTGTGGACCAGTGTATGATGTAAACCTATTGCAACTGAGCAAGGTATAAACCTGTCAAATATATCCCTCACAAATAAAATCAAGTCGTTTCTAGGCATACATAACCTGAAATGCCTATAAACTGGAGCACAGTCATAAGGATAAGTGCAGAGAGCATTTCTTTATTTTATATTGTGTAAATCTTATGGTGAGGTTTTCAAATATAAACATTATATTAGACCAAGAAACATACAATCATCGAAAAATATAGCGTTACCGCAGAATTGTCTATAATCACTATAAAACTAGCATGCCTGATGCCACTATAAACGGTTCAAACACTGCAAATCAAAAGCATGAAAGTGTCAAAATATGCCTCCCGAACTACAATAAAAACGAAAAGATACGCTTAGCAACAAAAGATTATTTCACAATCAATACGCATACAATAAAAGTGCTGCCTAAACATGCCAAGCTGAACTCCCAGATAACTATTAACGGTCATCATTGCTAACGTTAGCTCGTAACGAGTGAAGCGTTAGCGGGCTAGTTTGACTTTATAACGACATATAAACATAACCAGCAAGTTTTAACGGCGGCATTACAGGTCTGTTTGTAAACAAGCAGAAGAAGGCCGTACATTAACACACCTGAGGAGAGCGAAGTTTAAAATAGTCCGCCATTTTTAAAAGGGTTCGTTTGTCTTACATCGGCGCCGGAAGTGATGGTCTCAAGTACCCGGATCTTTTAATTAAGATCGTAGAAATGTAGTTTAAATATTCTGTTACATGTAAAAGTTCTGTTTTCAAAACCGCACTTAATAATAATAATAATAATTATTATTATTATTATTATTATTATTATTTTTAGTATTATTATTATTATATGATATAAATATAAAAAAATACTTATTTATACTTAGTTACCTGACTGCACTTGCACTAATTTTAGTTTTACTTTACTTTATATTCTGATTTCTATTCAAATACAAATCTAGATAGTAACTAATCTTAACAAATAACTGTAGTGAAGTTAAAATATTTGTTTCCAAGGTGAAGTGGAGTAGAAGTGTACACACTATTGGGTTCACAATTATCACAGAAATCATCAGTGTAGCTTCCTAACACTGCACACATTCAGCAGCTTTTTAACGTTGTGTACTGTGCATTCTGTATTTTGCTTGAGAGAAGCTCCAGAGGGTGTTTTACACTCCTTGATGTCACTCATGCTGGGAGAGGTGCAAATTGACCTTGCATATCGCTGTACGGGGTGTTGGGTTGCACTGCACACTGTCACTTGAGCGTGTACAAACAGACATGCATGGAATATGTGGAGGGAAACATAGGAGGGAAAACTACATGATGAAATCTCAAAAAAGCCCAGTGTTGAGCACACCATCTTTCCATCCGTCTGTTCATGTAAACATAGGCTATATGTGTGTGTATTATATTTATATTCAGGATATAAGTGGCCATGCTTTGTTTCCCCCACCAGCTGCTAAAGGCCAGATTCTCACCAGAGATATCCCAACGACCAACATGCATGGCATCATGCCACTGCATAAATATGTGTGCCAGTGTGTGTGTGTGTGTGTGTGTGTGTTCCTACTGTAGCTGAGGCAGGAAAGTAGATGTAAATTCACAGTTTGTTTACCCTCCTCTGACCTTTGACTTTTCCCTCTGCCCTACAAAATCCAACATGTGTGTTTTGAATGACTTCCATGGCTGTGATCTCCCCCTATGTGACAGCAGGGGGACAAGAAAAGGCCAGTCCATTAAGTCTGACATTTTTAGCATCAATATTTCACTGTCAGATTAATTGTGTTCCTATGCTATAATTACACTAAAACCACGGCTGAAAAGATTTGTAGTCTCTACTTAACATCAGAGGCATTGCTAGCGTTTAGGGGGAAATATTAAGGTCTCATACAAATAGAAACAAGATCTTTAAATATGGTATTTTAAATATTTAAACTATTGATGAACCCAAAGTGCCAAAAGCCAGAAAAAATAAGTATTGTTTTCTTTACTAAACATATGCATGGAAAGCCTTTTGAGATAAAACAGTTTTGATTATAAAATCATAATTTTTAAAGAAAGAATTACATTTTTTTTTACCAGTTCCAGTTTCTTAAATTTCGGGCTGTTCTGTGTTTTGATTAGTTTATTTAATTGACAGATGCATAAATTGAGTTTTTCCGCAAAGAATCATGCAAAAGTATCACTATAAATATTGTGTTTAACAGTAATGTGCTCATAAGTTTCTTGGAAATAAGTTCTGCAGAAAACAATATTTAAAAAATGACTAATTTACAAAAGAAATTGGAAAAAAAGTGGTCTTTTCTGTAATTTTCTGTGGTAGTAATCTGAATTTCTTTGGGTTTTGGACTGTTAGTTAGAAAAAAACAAGACATTAAAAGATACCCCATGGGCTCTGGTAAAATGGTTTATTTTTTTTAATTTGCAGACACTTTGTTCACCAAATAATTATTTGGTTGACTGAGGAGGCAGATGAATCAATAATGCAATAATCAATATTTGCAGCCCTATTTTCAAAATGTTCCATTAAGCATGATGTCACCTGTACATTTTCCATGTTACCTGCAGCTATTCTTGGCTGCTTATATTGAGGCGTTTCCTTCCCCAATCCAAATTCAAGTACACTCTTCTGCATCATGTTACTTCTCTTCGTGTAACTGCCAAGTCTACCCGCACAAATCATTTGTTTCCTCTCAACACATTTGTTTATTTAGACACATGCATACACACACACACACACACTGAACAGTTGTCCCAGAAAAGCTGCTATGGCTCTGTAAGACTCCCACTTGCACTCCTCCCCCCTCCTCTCCGCCAAATTTGTGCCCCCCACCTCCTGGTGCAGAGGGTACGTGTGAGGGTTACTGCAGCGGCACACAGACCTGCAGTGCCAACACACACACACACACACACACACAGACAGTCAGTACACTGTGACTTGTTTCCCCGCCTCAGTCGGCCCACAGTGCCAGCTGCAGCCCGCTGCCCACCAGCACGTGCCAGCTTGATGTCCCATAAGGGCCATGTTTGGTTTGTGAGTGTGTACGTGTTTGTGTGCGTGTGTGTCTGTGTGTGTGTGTTTAAAGGGACGAAGGGCTTAGCCTAAAATCCTGTCACCCAGCTGCTTCCACTGTCAGATGGTCCCAAAGACCCACATCAACAGATGTACAGAGCAGCGACGGAGAGCAGGAGCACACACAAAATACCATCTCACAGTCAGTCAGTGTGCTGCAGCCTGCAGAGTGTGCAGGAGGTTCATGTGTGCATAAGACTTCAAGCTTGTCTGCTTTAATACAGTAAAACAAATGAAGCAGGCATGTTCCCTACTCTGCTTGTGAATGCTTTCGGCCATTTTGAGTGTCGTAGTACTACGTGTTTACAAATGCAGTGTACTGAGATGTCCTTGGCTGGTGTAAGGAGCCACTTTAGGAATCTGGTGTCGGTTTACTGATGCAGTCTGGGATCAGTGGGGTGGAGGTGGTGGTTCTGGTGGTGGGGTACTGATGCTGACAGGCACAAAGGCGACTTGGCATCACACTTCGACCTTGTACCGAGCAGTGGCAATAAATAAAGTGTTTATACGCTTCATGATGAGACATAAAAGAGGAATTAGAACAACTGCAGAACCAAAATGTTTACCTGACATTACATTATTCAAGGGTTAAATTCATGCTGCATTTTAAAGTCCATTGAATTTTGGCCATATGAATAGTAATAATCATAATACACTTTATATACACTATAAAGCACCTTTCATGAAGGGGGTCTAGCTCAAAGTGCTTTACGATAAAGTGAGAAACGGCAGAATAAGTAAAAACAGGTGCAAATGATTCTTCTCTATATTTACACTAAAACCATGGCTGAAAAGATCTGTAGTCTCTATTAAACATCAGAGGCATTGTAGGCGCTCATGGGGAAACTTTAAGGTCCAGTACAAACAGAAACACATGCATTAAATATGATTTTTAAGATTTAAACTATTGATAAATCCAAGGCCTGCCGAATGTTCTTGATGAACCCTCTGCATGGGCATATAACTATTAGCCAGTTAATTTACTGGCAAATACAGTGCAATTAAAACCAATCAATCAAATGGATAACGAACAATAGAGGCAGTGAATAGCAAGAACAGGTATGCTAAGAATGACAGAATATATGAAAGATAGAATAAAAATAAAAAAGGAAAGCAAAGGGATTATAAAAACATGTTAAAGACAATAATAAACAAGGAAAGAATGACAGTCAGAGTCAGAGTCAGAAAAAGTGCTGATAAATATGTTTTCATTTAAATTAACACTAACAGAGTTTGCATCTCTTTTGTATTTGGGTTGGGAATTCCACAGTTTTGGTGCATAGATTAAAAAAAAGCTGAGCTGCCAATATTGTTATTCTTGTGATAGTTTGCATTTTAAAAACCAGCAGTGGAAAATCTAAGAGGCCGTGAGGGATTATGAAACAGTGCAAGTTAGCTAAAACTGCTTTTTTAAATTCAACTAACTTGTCTACAAACTATATGTTTTCCAGTTCAGCCAACAGTATGTATGTTTTAAGGCCAGCTGCAATACAGACTAAAAGTAAAAAGAGAATAATATAGCAAAAATGTGGGGCTTTTCTGCATTGATTTGGACTGTTTTTAATTGTTCACTGTGAGTTTGTGAATGTTATAGGGGTCCAATATTAAATTTGTGTAGAACTCCTTTAAGTTTTCTCTTCATTAGAACTAAGGGATCTAGCCTTAATCAATAAAGAATGGTAGACCAAAAGTATGCAACACTTATAGCATATCAGAATCTGAATATATAATCATAATCAGGAGAAGCACAGTTAGCTGGATTTCTCAGGACTATAACCTATAATCACCCCCGGTATGGTGGTGTGATGATCTGACGAGTTACATCACATGCTGAGAACAGACCATTTACAGTTATCTGTGTATTAATATATCCGTAAACATCATCATCTCCCTTCCCCTCTCCCCCGTGGCTCCACCACTTCCACAGAGCTGTGTAAGTCGATCCGGCCTTTCCGACAAGGGAAGGTCCTATTAGCGCCAGCCAGGAGCACCCATGGGAGCCAGGAGGAAAAGTGTCCCACCCCACCACCACTCCGCCCGGCATCATAACATTACTCATGAAACATTCACATCTTTATGTGGCCAGGACGATCACGCCAGCCTCCCATTGGCGGAGCGCGGATCGGCCCAGAACAGGAGATGAGGCTCTATTGGCGTGGAGGGTGAGGGCAGGATGGCGGGGAGGCTGGCGAGGTTGTTGGATCGATCGATCTAGACCGTCCTCAGCCCACACAGACGAGGGCAAGGGCAAGGACTGCAGGGTTTCAGACCAGGGTTATTCTGGTGCCAGTGGCAACAGTTAGAAGTGTTGAGTGGATCTTGAAGTGATTTCAGGTGTAAATACATAAAAGATTGTTTAGAGTCAATGTGACACATTTGAAATTCAGCTATTAAGTTAAGTTAAATTGACTTTTGTCCACTTAGTGCAGGGGTCGGCAACCTTTATGAACAAAAGAGCCATTGTTGGCCAAAAGAAGATAAAAAATGTCGGAATGGAGCCGCGAACCTTATTTTGAGCCTTACAATGAAGATAAAACAGCCTACTAAGTCTAAATTAGACAAATTTAAATCAACATTACTAATAGGCCATAATAATAATTTTATCAATATGATTTTGTAAGATATATCTCAGGAATCGTAAGCTTGCCTAGCTAGGAAAACTCAAAACTAGATTTGAAGTTGACAAAATTTAGAGGTTAAGGTGCTGGACTGTAGACTTTGGTAAGTTTTGAAAAGCTCTGATGCACATTTTAGTTGACTTTTTGATGGAATTTGAATACAAATTCCAATAGGCTGACGCAAATGATGAATAAAAATGTAAAGAAAACAGTAATTCATTTTGTATAATTATTTTGTCACAGACACAGGGAGCCACTGCAGACAGCCTGAAGAGCCACATGTGGCTCCGGAGCCTCAGGTTGCCTACGCCTGACTCTTATCATTTCTGCTTCAACATCAGGACTATGGAGGTGAATGCAAGGTTATTTTTTTTAAAATATAAAAAAAATTGAATTTGGTCTAAATAATCTGCATCTGCGCTCTACTTAATACATTCCTATGAAGCTGGAAATTATAGTTGGGGTCAGGTGACCCTTTAGAGCAATAGTGGAAATTCATCATTAAAGGCCATGCTACACTTAGTTGTACAAAGTAGTATAAAATGTGATCCAATTAGCAGTGCAGCATTGATAGACTTTCTTTGAACTGCTGTGGCAAATGTGTTAGCAAGCAGGTGCATGCTTACACATCCAGCAGATTATGGAGCAACATTAGCATCCATCACCATGTTTTCAGTTCTGTTCGTTTGTTTGCCTGTTTGTCTGCAGAATTACAGAAAAACTTGCTGTGTAGCATGGGACAAAGAAGAATCTGATCCAAATTGGAGCAGATCCAAATCACAGGGCACTACACAAATTATCTTTAAGTTACAAAATGACCTTTCACCTGCTACGGGTCATCATGTGAAAATTATTATGTTGAATTGATAAGAGTTTAGTTTGTAGATGTGTTTATGGAAAGTCCAATATTTCGTCTTCTTTTAGCTCCGTTTCTGGTTTCCACCAACTCGAGTAAACTATATGGCTCTTTAGCTGCTAAATGTTGATGACATTTGTCAGAGTGCCTGCAGTTTGGTGTTGGACAGGTAGTGTACAGTGAGTTTATCTGAGCATTTGAAAACAACTTGGTGCGGCTGGAAATTAGATGGTTTTACTGATTATAAATATCGACTTTCTACCAAAGTTTTTACCATTCGTCTCTCATTCGCCCATTCACACACCGATCAAAGTCAAGAAAAGGTCAAGAATCAACTGAAGAGCTTGGTGCTGGAGGCTGTCTGATATGACCTTTCCTCCAAGTGTTTGGTGAATTCAGATTTCTTCTCAGCGAGTGCGTTTCCAATGTTGTGTACTGCAAACCAAATATTACAAGCGTGATCCAGATGTGTCAAAACTGCTTTAATAAATAACTGGGATGATTATTTAGAACAATGAAACATCCACTAAAAGAATGGAAACCTTTTGTATAAAATTAACTTATGTCCCTTGTAGAATAAAATGTATACAATATGCATATTCAGCTTTTAACACCAGCAGTGATGCATCTTTAATTCTTTATTTTGCTGTGTCCCATTTACAGAAAATACGATGCCGTTTTGAGACAATGACATGATATGAAAAAGGGGGTCATTTTGAACTGAGTTGGTAACTTAAAAAACAAACAAAAAAAACAACACATCTGCATGGTAGCAAAAACATCTGCAAATATTGTTCCCTTCATTAAAGCCTTTAAACCAAACATGAAGCTAATGCATGATGTCCACATTTGACCTACTGACATCCACATTCATGACACTCAAAAGAGTCATGGTGGACTCATTTTTTTTTTTTTTAATCCTCCATCAAGTGTTTTATTCCAGAAATCTCGATGACAGCAAAGCGAGACAAGGAGAGCACTTTACTCAGGCGAATAAAACACGCCACTATACACCACACAATGTTTTAAAGAGTTACTTTCCTTAATATTGAAAACAAACCAACAACATAAAAAGATGACCATTGATACACAAATAATGCATTACATTAAGGCACCTGAAACAAAAGGGTTTGTGACGGGTTTAGAAATGGTTTGAGAACTTTTTAAGGCTATAATGTTGGCAGCTTTGCAGCTCTGCCTGCAGATTATCCTGATTAAACAACAAAAACATGTGATGCCTCTAATAGAGAATAACTTAAAAAAACGACTACAGCCGAAGGGATAATTCATCAAATAAGGTAGAAGTTGAGGGCTGCTTTTGCCTCACACAGGAAGAAAATCATGAGAAAGCTGCAAATTTAGCCACACCCCTTTTTGTGATGTCACAAACTGTGACATCACCGATTGACTTGCTTGGTTGACAGCTTTCTGCCCTATCTGAACACATTTCCTTTTAAATTTGTTTAAAATCTGTTTTTTTTTTGCGATGCAATCATGAAATATTAAGAGCACAAACACAGTTTTGGGATGTTTTTGCAATCTACTCTTACAGACTATATATAAAGATGCACTTGGGTAGCTCTTCACTTTCTGGAAGACACTATAAATGAACTCTCCTTTAGACCTATTTGTGATGTTTATAAGTCATTTTAGAACTTAAAGGCTGTGTTCATTTCATTATAAGTCTCAAATTTGTTTTGCAGCTTTAGAGAATTTGCTAATTTCATTTCCAAACCCTGGGAATCTATATACATCAAAGTACACGTCAGATATACATATTATTTTCTTTCCAAAGATGTTTTCTGTAATTTTAGGGGATTTTTTTTACTGTGCTGATGTTTATTTAAGTGTTAAGTTTTGTTATCTGAGGGCGTGAGGTCATTGACTCTGGCACCAAATGATGTCAATAGTGCAAGATGGCTGCGCCGATATCAGGATACTTTATCTTCAATTTGTACAGTGGGAGAAGTGGAGATGCATCATCCATCTTTATAAACAGTCAGTGAACAAGATCAATAGGTTCATTTTGCCATAGTGGTTAAGAATTTCTATGAAAAAGGGAGCTGAAGATTGAGACCAGATCTAGCAGACAAAATTGTAAATGGACATTTTTTTTAACCAGTTATTTTACGGTAGAAAAGCATCACTGATTCACCGTAATTAAAAAGCACTAAAGACGTAGCCACAACTGTTGATGTGACAATTAAATCACACGAAAGAAAGAAATGCGTCCTCGTGACTGACCATTTCTAAACCCTTCAGGAAATCCTTCCTCGGTGGTACCTCATTGTAAAGGTTCTTAACTGTGGGACTCTGGATATGAAGTGTTATAAAACGTGCCTATTTCGACTGGCATAAATAAAAGGAATGGCGTTGTAAAAAAAAAAAATAATAATATTAATCATAATAATAATAATAACAATAATAATAATAATAAAAATGTGTGACTTGTCTTTAAGTTACTTATTTCAAATATACACAGCGACTCCTTTAGTATTTACACATATGTACAGAGTATTCATTTCTGTTTTTGATCAAATACCTTGAATGGCGTTGCTGTGAAATTGAACTCTCTAGATGTACACTTATATCCCTTTGAGATTTGAGAACAAGGAGGTCAAACTGGGCAGCGCGACTCGGAGCCTCGACGCGGCTCTTAGAAAGGCACTTGCTACCAACTCAAATACTGCAAAAAATCCTCAAACAGAGCTTTCAGCCAAGACAACTGAGAGACAGGAGCAAAAAAATGGAAGGCCACATAGTAGGCACTGGGGTTTCTGTCCCCTCTCCCCCTCCAGGCCAAGTGTTTTGGTAAGGCTGGCGCATGACGGCCACAGGTGGATCGGTGGGCAAAGCCGGAAAGAGACAGAGCGAAGGGAGGGTTTCCTCTGTTACTGCGGCTGCAGCAGTCCATTTCCCTCAAAACCCTTCCTCTTACTGTCCCTTTAATGTGTATCTGCCCCCCCTCCCCTCCACAGACACTGAACAGGAGCCCGCTGACAATTTAACTAAATCATAATCATCTGTAAACAAAAAAATCTTTATACAGGTTGCTTTTTTTCTCCTTTTCGATGATTCATCGTTTCTTAAATGGTACAATTCCATAAACAAAAACATTGCAGAGAGCTTCTTTTGCCTCCTGAAAAACCGTTACATTTCAGCTCCTTCTGTACATAATTAACGAAAAATAATTGAACAGAAGCAAAAAAGGATGTTCACTGTGCTCTCCTGAATCAAAAATCATTTCAGGTGACAGTGACGAAAACATGAAGACTAAAGCAAAGAACGGCTTATTAAAACACAAAGCCTTTTTTTCTTCCCAAAAGTAGTCCAAAAATAAGAATAATCGCTGCCTTGCAGCGTCTCTCGCTTCCACATTGCGAGTCCTTTGTTTAAATTTCTTATACACAATGGTCTCTGAGGTCTTTCTGACCAGTCAAGACGGCACTGACATTTTTCCAGCGGTTGTCTTTGGGGCTGTAGCCTGGGGTCCGGTGGGGCGCTTTGAGGGGTGAACTGGAGCTGTGCATGGTACAGATCACTGCCCCACTGGACTGCACTGCAGTCTTAGAGTACTTAGAAACCTGCTGCTTTCCCGCCTCTGCTCCGCCACACTCATCCTCGAGCTCAAGCTCGCCTTCTGTCTCCTCCTCCTCCTCCTCCTCCTCCCCATCATCACACGTCCGATAGGAGGGGCCCATGAGCTTTTTGCGCTCCTGCTCGGCGTCCTTGTTGCTCTCTTTCAGCTGCTGCTGCTGCTGACTTCCCACGACGAGCCGAAGCGGCTGCCACTGGTTGTTCACGTTGTCGTCGGCGCCCAATCGTGCGTTCCTCTCGCGCTCTTTTCTCCGTTTGCGGGTCCACCAAACGCATACGATGATGCAGAAGAGGCAGAGCAAGCAGAAGAGCACACATAGAAGAGGCACCAAGTAATCTGTTGAAATGAAGACATAGGTTGAGGACAAGAAATAGAAATCAGAAGAAGTAGTGAGAAGTCACTAATGAGGAACTGAATGGGACCCACAACAAACCCCTGTGGGACACCGTTAATTATTACTCACCCACTGAGGGGGGCATGACCTGCGTTTCCACTTTGACCTCAATGACTGCCAGCATCACCGTGCTGTTGTGCCGCTTGGACAAGGTGCCCACAATGGCGCTGGCTGCCTCCTGGATCAGACTGTGGTCTGGCAGATCTTCCGGCTGGAATGACTAAGAAAGAAATACAGAAAACAGGGAAGAAATGAGACACAACAGCTGGAAACAAGCATCAGGTTCTTTCATGAGAAATATTTACAAGGTTCATTTATATGTAATTTTACATCACGGGGCTGCACAATGAAATGTAAGTTGTAGCACCTTCATGGTTCACACATATATAACATACAGCATATAGAAAGATTTAAACTAGAATAGAACAAAACTAAATAGTCTTCAAAGTCTTGAGGAACATAATGAATTTGAGGGCAACATTCAGATCATTTTAATTTTTATTTAAATTACTTAATTTGTCTACCTAAAGAATCCTGCAGATTTTTTAAAAATATAGGCACATGTTAATTCCTTTGGTCAGATTGCATTAAAAAGGTGCTATAACGCTGAATGTTACAGGGACTGTGATGAATTAAAATCTCACTGTTCCAATTGCAAAAAAAGGTACATTTTCACACAAATTTTATGCATATGGTGCTTCTGTATGCACAGGCATCCTGTGCTTTGCAGCAGCACTGGTTGGTCAGAATCTTAACTCTTGTATCATTGTATATGTATTGCAAAGCCAGATTTTGCCAATACACAGCCACAGTTCCACCCAACTCAAAGTGTTTGAGCCAAACTGGCTGCAAGAACTAATGACCTTCAGCACTGTGTTTCTCATCCAAAATGGGACACTTTTAATAACACAAGTAAGAGTAAAGTCTACAGAGTGCTAGGCAGAGAATAGGAGGGCATACAAACTTGGATCATTCACTTACTAAAGCCACCTCTACAGCATCCTGATTGGAATGGGAGAGGTCACACAGCAGGAGAAGGGCATGGTCTTTTGCCAAGCGTCGGGTGTCAGGAAGATACCTCAGCTCATAGCAGATGTTCTCCACTGTTATTCCCTGCAATTGCACACACATATTATGATCAGCAACAAAATAAAAACCACCGCTTTTCAAATGTGACTGCACAGCTGCAACAAGCTGCAGGATATGTGTCGAGATGACTCACTGGTGGTACTTTGTCTCTGTTGAAAACGAGCGTTATGCGTCCACAGCTGTTGTCCAAATGCCGGGTGTTCGGCTGGCACTTGGTGGTTGCTTGTGGTGGTGAGGGTCCAGACATGGAGCAAACCCCCCACTGACTGCAAGGCGGGGAGAAGCATGTGAGGTAGCTGTGCTCCAGACACTCCCGTCCGGCCGGGCAGGACTGCTGCGGTCTCTGGTCCGGGTCTGGAGACCGGAGCCAGCAGGGCCGACGACCACACAGCACCTAACGTCACAGAGTCAAAATATAAACCTAAATGTAGTCTCACAAAACATTTATATTGGTATGTTACCCCCTTTTTAAAACATTCTTTTAAACGATTTTTATACTGAACAAAAATTAATGAAAAACATTGGTTTGCCATCAACAAAAACCCTAAAAACACAAAAAACACAACAAAAAACTACAGTTCTGCATTAGAACATGGAAAAAAAATATGGAAAGTTCTTACACTCATCAACCGATTATATACTTTCTTCAAATTTCAGCCATCATCTCATTAAGAGCTGCAAATAACACTTCTTTTTTTTTAAACCGATAAGACTTTTTCTTGATTAAGTTATTGATAATTTGCCTGTAAAAATGTCAGAAAATAGAGAAAAAAATCCCCAAACTCAGGGTTCTGTCCAAAATATTTAGCTTACTATCATTAAATACAAAATAAAGCAGCAAATTTTTGGTATTTCTGCTTTAAAAATGATCCAAAAATCAATTGATCTTGTACTGTCACAGCACAGTTGTACATTTTAAATATTTTTTCTCATATGAATAGTTGTGATTAGTGCTTAGTTAATGTGATTGAATATGCTATATATTAATATATTTAGTAACAATTCTGGCTTAGTTTCTACATGTAATGAAATACTACAAAACAAGCAACAACTAAAAAAAGGAAATAAAAAATATGTTAAGAGCACCAACAACTAATCTCAGCAACCTTTCAAAGTGTTTATCACAGCTCAGCCAGTTTGTGTTTGTTTGAACTCTATGGTAACAGTAACTGGGGGTCCCCTGTCTCTGCACAGTTACTGGTTGTTGTTTTTTTCTTTTCTGTTGTTTGTTTGTAAGAGAGGAGCAGCAGATATTTGCTGGCACTGTGTTTTAGAAGGGCCATGTTACCTTTGTGCACTCCACTTTGCCACTGATACAACGGCAGCTGTTGCACTCTTCGTCCCAACGGCTGCCATGAGGAAACTGCAGCCCGGTGTAGCGGCAAGCCTTCCCGATACCTATAACTACACACAGACAGGCAGAAAGATGTTGAGTATTTCTAGCAGGAAGTCTTAAGTGATAAGTGTAGCCATGCACTTAAAGTTCTGCATAACAAGTTCAAACTTTGCAAAAATAAACTGATGTATGACTTGAATGAGCTGCAAATAACATTTTTTTCTTTTAAACCAATAAGACTTTTTCTTGATTAAGTTATTGATAATTTGCCTGTAAAAATGTCAGAAAATAGAGAAAAAAATCCCCAAACTCAGGGTTTTGTCCAAAATATTCAGTTTACTATCATTTAATACAAAATAAAGCAGCTAAACAATCAAATTGGTACTTCTGCTTGAAAAATGATCAAAACATCAATTGATCTTGTTAAGTAAGTTAGATGTATGACTTGAATGAGCAGAAAACAAATGTATTTACACTCTTGGCATCGGGCTCCTGTTCTACCGAGCGGACAGATGCAGCGGAAACCGTTGATCTCGTCCACACAGGTGGCGCCGTAGGCACAGGGTGAAGACTGGCACTCGTTTATGTCTGCAAAGGGAAGAAGACCATCAATTTAATGTCAGGCACACGGCCCTGGATCCTTTATAGCCAAGTAAATGCACTTAATGTTTCGAAATAGGACCATTTTTAACTTTCCAGCTCCCTTAACCCATTGAAGCCTGGAAAGCAGATACTTCGTTTTGTAGTATTTGTATAAGCTCTCAAATACTTTTTGAATTTCATTTCTAAAAAAAAATCTATTATTTAATAGAAGCGTTGACACTTCTGTTGAATTTCCAGAAAAACTTCAGGTTTTAGGGGCTTATTTTAAAATCGCCCAGAGGTTTTACAGGCATTTTTTACAGGCGTTTTAGGCTTCAATGGGTTAAAAGGCACCTAATCAGTCCAATAAGAATTATTTGCTTTCGAGTTTACTTCTCCAGTTTTCGAAATACTCAATATGCGCAGTAGTGTTTCTGCCTCCAAGTTCCCCATTGGCTTTCCATAAGGATGACGTCAAAATCCATTTTCCCAGTTCAAGGAATGTTTAACAAATATTAACCCTCCTGTTATGTTAATTTCTCAGGAACAGCAATAATGTTTGTCGGTCAATTTGACCCGGGGTATGTTTAATTATCCAAATAGACATTGTTTATATTTCATTAATAACTCCAATACAAACCATTTAAATCAATATTTAGTGCAGTGGTGTTCTTTACCTCTCACATATCATGGTTCAATGACAAGTATTCACTTGTTTTTCATAAAAAATGCATGTTAAAACATTTTCCATGTAAATTGGAAAGACCTACATATACAATATAATGGTTTTACATGACATTGATTTTTTTATTGTTATTTTATTTTACATCTTTCATTTTCTCTTTTTATGAAAAAATACTTTTAACTATTTTTTTTTAGATTTTTAAACTTTGAAATAGGTCAATCTGATCCGCAACATAACAGGAGGGTTAAACCTCCACGGATCATGAATTAATAAAAACAAGAATGATGCTTATTTATGCTTTTCACAATAAACACATTTTTAGCGACAATGATCGGCCACTGAAATAAAATTGGCTGCAAGGCTAAGACAGCTTGTTAACGGTCAACTGTGAGACTTTGCATTTCACCGAAGTTGAATTCAACATGTGCACAGATTTGTTAACCCCTACCAGTGGATCCACTTGCCACAGAACTGTCAAAAGAATTAACTGATTCTGTGGCCATTTTAGCCAGAAAATAAACAAAAATTTTGTAGAGCAGAAATGTTTTTTCCTTGTATTTCTAATTATGTCAATCATCTCATGATTTATCGGATTAATCTTGTGTTTTTCAGGGAGAAATAGCAGCCAGTCAAGATTTAAAAAAAAAACGTTCTAGTTCGTGCAGAATCAATTATAAAGCCGAATATTGGATAAAACCAAGTATTGTAGGTTTTAAATCGTATCATAAATGTGCTAATTCTGCATGTTTCACTACCAACCCTGTCGGCTATTTGACCATCTCTTTGAACGACATATCAATTGTGCCTCCCCGACAAAACTCACTGGGAACCCCCGGCGGCCATTGTCACCCAGATTCCACATGAACACAGTCTGGATGAGAATTCTCAAATTCAAGCCTGACAGAAAAGGTGAACGCTATCCGGCCGAAACAAAGGAGCGGAGAAGAAGAATTTCAGGGTCACTGGGTAATTTGTCTTCCGTGTGTGTTTGTGTGACTGTGTGAGTATGGAGGAGGGACGACCTCTGACCTCTGAGGCGTTAAAGGACAGAGGAAAAAGGGAGAGGGCGGCGTCCCGGTCTTACATTTAGGTGTCAATGTGTCCATCTCCTCCTTGTACCCCCCCTTTTCCTTTCGATCTTTCCTCGCTGCACCTATCCATCCTCTTAATATGAACACATTTCTATGATTTAAAATGCATATTCTGAAAGAACTTTTATTTACCCTTTTTAAAAAAATGTTATTTACTTTGTATTTAATTTATTTCATTTTTAATTTCTGTCTTTGTTTTTTATTTTCCCTGGGTATATTAATATATATAAGTACAATCTTGTTTCTTAAAGTAACGCCCTTTATCTGTTTTTTTCATACTGAGATATATTAGTTAATACAATTTAAACAACACTTGATTGTGTACGTGTAAATGTGTATCGTGGATGTGTGACTGTTATGTTTTATGTTCAAAATGAGAAAATGAATAAAGAGAGTTGGAAAAAAAATAAAAATAAAATGCATATTCTACTCACTGATTCGGCAGTCTGGGCCGGCGAACCCGGGAGCACACTCGCACCGGAACCAGTTGACTCCGTCCACGCAGATACCGCCGTTGTAACTGGAGAGAAAAGAGGACAGAAATAAAAACCGATTAGATGAGGCCGTACAAGAGCCACATCCTTTCCAGCTGCAACAAAGCACATCGGTTTTGTGTGTGGGTGTGTGTATGTGGAGGTGGAGGGGAGGGGGGTCACAAGGCTCAATTCAACTCATCAATACAAGCCTCCACCTTTCAGATGCTAATTGCCGTGTCCAGTCCCTCCCCTCCCCTCCTCTCATCATGCCTCTCCTTCCATTCCTCCTCAAAGCTCAGCTCCCCCCCAGGTCGCACGGGAAGAATGGACACGTACCCCCCCCCCCCCCCGCTTCCCCCCCCACCGCCACTCCACCCCCCACCTGCATTCACCATGGGGTAGGTGGGACTCTTGCCCCCCTCCCTTTCCTTAAAAAAAAAACCTCTCTCCCCACCTCTCTGTGCCCTATTCAATATCTAAGCCCCCTCCTATGGAAGATGCCCCCTTTGAGGCTTGATTTAAGGACAACTTCCACTGCTTTTAGTGGCCCTTCACCCCTCCAGCCTGCAAGGTCTGTGTGAAGTGTGGAGACGAGGGAAAGAAGGGCGACGGGGATGAAAGTGGGGTAGAAAGGTTTGTGTGAGGAAGGAGACTGAACGTACCATGGATGAGGGTTGCAGTCGTTTATATCTGTGGGAGAGAACGACAAAAAAAGAGACGTTTAGAGTTGAGTTGTTGCAGTGAAATATTTCATTGACTTCATATAGGATGTACAGATATTATTCAGGAGAAAACACTGATAATAATGGAACGAATGTCCCAAACAAGTCAATATTTTTATACCAGTATTGACAATAAAGTAAAAAATTAAATACTGATATCATGCCAATATAACAATTCTGATTATATATGTAAATATTTCAGCGCCTCTTAAATAATTTACAGGTGTAAATTACTTTTTTTTTTTTCAACTGTTATGAATTTTTTTAGATCTTATATTAAAGTGCATGATAAACGCATCACATCTGTGATCATGGTGATTTTTTTGTTACTTGTATGCTAAACTAGAGGGAGAAACTAACTTTGTCCACAGGTTGGACCTTCCCAGCCCTCTTTGCAGATGCAGGTGAAAGTGTCTCCTCCTCCCACACAGGTTCCACCGTTCGAACAGGGACTGGAGGCACATGTGCTGTTCTTGGCTGTAAGAAAAGAGAAATCACATTAAATCTGTTTTTCTGATTTCCTTTTAACCTTGAATAACTTCAATTTCAAAGACACAGAATATCTCTTTATCTTATACAGGTGCATCTCAATATATAAGAATATGATGAAAAAGTCAATTTCCAGTAGTTCAAGTCAAACAGCCCCAACCAAGTATTGAGTGCATATAGATATACATAGTTTTCAGATGTCAACATTTCCATATTAAACACACTTTTTTTATTATTATTTTGCTTTCTAATTGGACTTATGTAATATAAAACATTTTTGAGACACTGAATTTTAGGTCTTCATTAAATGTAAGCCATAATCATTATAATTACAATAAATTAAATAAATGAAGACATTAAATGTTTAATTCTGTGTGTAATAGATCTATATAATGTGTTATTTCCTCCTTTGAATTGAATTACTGACATAAATAAACTTTCTATGATATTCTACTTTAATGAGATGCACCTGTACTCTAAAACTCCTAAAGCAGAACTGTTAAAATCAGTCATTTGCTTCCTCCGACTGGTAGATTTCCTCCTGCGGCCTCACCTGTGTTGCACGTGTTTCCTCCCCAGCCAGGTAGGCAGGCGCAGCGGAACGCATCCCCGTGGTCGTAGCAGGTGCCTCCATTACTGCAGGTGGTTGCGTCACACTGGCTCTCGCCTGGTCAGGATTACAGACAAACACTGAGGTCAAACGCTCGCACGTGATCTTTGTTTGACTCTTCATGTCATCAGTAATAAATATCATCCAATCTACTCTCGGTTTCAGCATCATGGAAACACATTTTAGCTGTCAAAACATACAAAGATGTGTCAGCGTGGTGGAGCTGGGGCCATGAACATAAACACACACATTAACACAGACTCCACATGACTCACGGGAATGGCAGGTCTTGCCCTTCCAGTTGTCGGCACACTCGCAGTAGAAGTCGTTCACCAGGTCGACGCAGCGGCCGCCATTTTTACACGGGTTGTGTCTGCACTCGTTGACATCTGCAGGAACGACAAAACAGGATTTGATCTTTAAGCTCGACACTAAGCATGACCTTTTTTGGCAAGAACAACCTTGAACTCTCATATGCACTGATTTTCATACGGACTTTATTACTGTGGAATATTTCTTTCTTTTTTAAATATACTATACCTGAAAATGTGCAATAATTTGTGCAATAAATTGTCCTTCAACGTGCAATATATCTATGAACACTACATAGCATCATACCTGCTTCTGGCAAATTGAATTGAAGACTGTGCACTTTACCTCCCTTTCTTGCCTATGTTTACATTATATCGTATATATTCTTTACATTTACCGGTACTTGCATATGTATGTTTATGTTTATATTGTATATTTTTATATTTTATATAAATTTTATTTATTGTCGCACTGCTTTTTGGAGTCAGCTCTCAAATCTCATTGTACATGTGTATAGTGACAATAAAGGCATTGTATTCTATTCTATTCTAAATGATGCATAAACTGGCTGAAAAGTTGAATAATTGTGCTGAAGACTCACTGAGGTCGCAGAGTCGACCCTCCCAGCCGTCAGGACAGACGCACTGAAAGGTGTTCACCAGGTCAATGCAGGTTCCTCCGTTTCCACAGGGGTTACTGACGCAGTCGTTTATATCTGAAAAAGTGAGGATGAAATGTTAAGACAGACCAAACACTTCCACATGGAAAACACTCAGATGTTTGTCTGATTTTTTTGAGATTCTTTATTTTAATCCTCTGCCTAAGTAAGTAAGTAAAGTTTATTTATAGAGCACTTTCCACAGATACAATCACAAAGTGCTTTACAGAAAAAAAGGGGAACATTAGACAACATAATTAAATCACAATGAAACATAAAATTATAAAACAATATGTACAATGCAAACTGGTCATCCAACTGCCTGTCTATAAAGATAGGTCTTAAGGTGAGTAAGAGTTTGGGTGCCACATTTTCTTCACTTTAGAGTTCATGAAAAAGTTTCCACACACTTGAAAGAGTTTATGAAGGCCCATAAAACATTATTAAACCATTCTAAGAAATGAATAGGTAATGTAAAGTTTATTAATGTATTAGTTAACAATAAATGTTAACAGACAAGTTTTGGATGGCTGTCATCATATTTTATGACATCATCGACCTGATAAAACAAGTTTTTTTTATTTAATCAACTTTCTTTGATGACTATAAATTGCTGCTTAAAACAGATACAAAAATAGATTAAAGCTGAATATTTTGTGAAAAATATATAATTTAGGACTTTGCAACTCACTGGAGATATTGGAATTAATAACCTTAATAATCTTTATCAGAATTCAAATAAAAACGTTAGAAATGAAGCTTAAAACGATCCAGTGCGGCCCTAATTTGAGGTACGATCTATAACAAAAAGGTAAAAATCTCAAGGTAAGAGCTGAACGTACTTTCATGACAGTAGATGCCATTAAATCCTGGATCACACATGCAGGTGAAGTTGCCTCCTGGCTGGCTGAGGCAGTGTCCTCGAGGCCCGCACACGTTGGAGGAGATGTGTCGCACTCCAGCTGAGTCGTTGGTCGCTACAGCAACGGTGCAGCTGTCAATCACTGCGAGATAAGGAGGAAAAACGGTTTTAATTGATTCATTTTCTTTGATGTAGTAGTTCCTTTGATACTGTGTAGAAGACTTCAGTCACCTTGACACGGGGTGGTTCGGCAGTCCTCTTTGAGCCGTTCACACGTCTTTCCCTCGTAGTCTTCGGGACAGGCGCAGTAGAAGTCCTGCTCCATGCTGTGGCACTTGGCCTCGTTCTCACACGGGTTTGGATCACAAGCGTCTGAGGGGGACCAGCCAGAGATCTGAGAGAATCAAGAAGAGAAAGATATTGCATTTAAAATAGGGTCAAAAGGGGATTCAATTCAAAATAGTCCACCGTCTTCATTGGACCAAAGATAGACTGTCTAAGATTAAGACGGGTATTGACTAGGGTTGTCAAAAGTATCGATACTCAAAAAAGTATCGATACTAAAACGTTGTATCCGGATACAATACTCATTTTCAAAAGTATCGAGTATCTGAAGCTTGTTATCATAGTTGCAGTTTCTTTTTGCATTTTTTATTATAACTATTTAACCTGTGGTTCTGTTCATTTTTACATGTTGCATTTTTCTTGTTAATAAAAATATTTCTGTTAAATTTTGGGGTCTTTGTTTTTATCCTTGTGGTATCGAAAATGGTATCGAGTATCAAATATTTTCCTGGGTATCGGTATCGAGTTGAAAATTTTAGTATCATGACAACCCTAGTATTGACTCTATATGTGATCCATGCAGACAAGCTCCTGCCACATTACTGCACATGTTTTGGTCATGCCCTATGCTGTACAGTTTCTGGCATTCTATCTTTGAGGCATTCTCTGGAATATGTGGGAAAACAGTGCATCCATCTCCACTGATTTCACTATTTGGTGTGGCTCCGGTGGGTGCCACTTTTTTCTGGGAACAACCTCGCCATGATGGCCTTCTGCTCCTTGTTGGCCAGGAGACTTATCCTGTTTAAATGGAAAGATGCTTTCCCCCCCAACATATGACCAGTGGATTAGGGAGGTCATGAGTCATGTTCACTTAGAATTTCCCTCTTACAGTATATCTAATTTTTTCTATGTCATTTTGGCAGCCATTTATTTCCTTTGTTGAAAGCATGGCAGCTACTAACATTTCTATGTAACCCAAATGTATATATGTATCTGTTTGTTTGTTTTTTTCTCTCCGTTGTGATTTCCTTTTTTATTTACCTAGTTTGTGTAAGTGTCGGTGTCTGGATGTATTGAAATTTGCTTGGGGTCCAGTACTTGTGGGTGGGGGGCATTGGGAAATTTGAAAAATAAAAAAAGACCTTGATCAAAAAAAAAAAAAGGGGGTTTCAGTGCATTGCCGAAGGTCAGGCGAGTTTAACAGACCTCATCGTCAAATTAAAATGGTTTCTCTGTGATTATAAGAACAAGAGAAGATGAGAGTGAAGCCAAATGAGGGACAGAGAAAGCAGATCTTAAGTCTGTGCAGGTGAGCGGCTTAGTTGGCTCAAGCTCGCCGCCGCTGTTCAGAACAAATCGAAGGTAAGTGGACGAGCGAAGTAAGCCTCAGAAAACTTTCCCTAAGCTCATCAAGGGAATCCACGCTTTTCAGTTTTACATGTGTGCCCTGCTTAATCTTGCAAGATTATTCTGAGACAGAAGCCTGGCAGAAGAAAGAAAGAAAGAGAGAGGGAGAGAGAGGAGAGAGATCGCCTATTATGAGGACAAATATTGACTCTGGTCCAACATCATGCAGAGCCACAGTGAATATAATAAAGATAAATCATCCGTCAAACCGCCGGGACACAGAAAGAACCCAACTAGAGGCCACGGTGACATATTTTGCCATTTCTACATGCAGCAATACAGAGGTTGGAGTGAAAATCTCTCAGTTTATGTAAACAGAAACCTGCCGTGCATAAACTCTGGGTTGCACCTTGTTGCCATTTAAGGTGCTGAACGCGGGAGCGAGAGCTGGGCAGCAGGGTGGGTGAAGCCTGCGGTCACACAGTTTATTTTACTCTAAGTGTCAGGGCCAGATACATTTTTCTCTTTACTATTTGCATGTGTGTGGCCAGGGGGAGCGTGTCTGAGGGCAAGAGTGCCCATAAATCTTCAGCACATTAACTCGACTGTTTGGGCTGTTCACAGCGCAGGGGACATTTTTTACTGCAGCCGACAGGTTGAGAATTTATACGAAGGAGAAAACCACAAGGCAGCGTCATGTCATTTACTTGGGGGTAAATATAAATACGTTCTGCAATAAAACTGACTTTTGATGATTGCATGTAGCCTTGGCTTTTACTGCAGGGTGTTTAAATGCAAATTTGCAAAAGCTGCCACTACGCACATGCATTCACACATACAACTGACCTGCATGGCAAATTTCAACCTCCAAGGGTGAAAACTGTGGAAGCTAAAAAGGGGGGGGACAGTTTTGTGGACCAACCAACAGATCGAGCTTCAGAGCTGCTGGTTGCAGATAAAAATCCGTAACTAGGTCACTTGATTGTAAACTGCCCATTTAAACAATGACATGCATGTTGGAGTAAGATCCTTTGCGTCTAAATTTCTCTTCTTCAGATAGATTTTAAGCCCACATTGCACCTGAAACAGCTAAATATTCATGCTTTTAAAGCCTTTGAGAGCAGCTCATAACACAAGGTTTTAAGTTTATTCTTAACCATGAAAAAAGCAGTGGACGTCTAAAAATTAGGTCCTGTTCTGGAGCTTTTGATCATTTCACATCACTTTCATCAGCAAATGGAGTTTGCGAAGATGTCATGGAGCTGTAGAGGTTCCTCATTTCCATTTTTTCCAGAATTCCTGACAATTTCATGACAACTTGGTAAACTTAATTTGCTGATGAAGATCATGTGATGTAACCGAACGCTCCAGAATAAACCTTGCAGTGAGGTAGGTTTCTTCACCAGCTTAAAACACATACAGCCTCCATTCATATTCTGTCTCACCAAAACTTGCCATTTGTAATGCATTTATGTGTTCACACTGACAATTCAGTCAAAATGTAGTGCACAAAGAACACTTTTACAACCTAAAGTTGAGTCCATTTTCGATCGAACTCTGGTGCGGTTAAAAACTTGTTACGGTTTGATTATTCGCCAGTGAGCGATCCATCATACTTTGGTGCGGACCAAAACAATCAGTCTGAGACCACTAATAGAGAGGGTCTCTGTCCGTCTCCAAATTAACTCTAATGTGTTTTGATTGTACTGTGAACATAATTATACCGACCCAATTATAAGAAATTAACCAAAAAGCAGCCGATTGCAGATGTTTGATTGACATCTGGGCCGAAGAACAAATACAGGAGATGTTGAATAAAGTCCATAAAAACAATGACAGTATAAAATCATTCAAAATCAACCAGAGAAAGGACTCGTGCACATCTTAGATCAGTGCAGAGTCAAGGTAAAAAACAACAACTTTGACAGGAATATTTCATTGTTAATATCCATGTTTGGATTTTCACCACTAACTTTCCAACCAATAAGAAATAATAATGCAAGTAAATTTCCAGATAATTAAAAAAAAAAAAAAAAATCTTCTTTGGTCCGTAAAAGCAAACCAGACTAAACACAAAACGAACCCAAAGTATCGATTTCTCTCTGATTCAGACTAACCAAAGCAGAGTTGGGTTGTGAAAGCACCCTAACAGAACTCATGGAGCACTGGACACTTCTTCCCCTCAATGTTCAACATCTTTGGCAAATAATGAAGCTGTAGTGGTTGCTCAGGTGAATGCTACAATAATGAAAAATGACGTAGATTTTTAGGCTATAGTGACACATAAGCGAATGTAACATTGGGTGTTATTCACCCGAGCTTCCATTCTATGTGGGCAACAAGACATTTATTCTGGTGGTTCTTTGCAAATAAACTACATAAGCAGCACTGCTCCCAGTAGACCACATAAAACAGACAGTGACAATCACCATAAACAATATTTTTATAATATAATTTATATGTGCAGTATTCTTTTCCATATCCAACTGCTGACTCCACATTGCATATAATGTTCCTAAAGTGTTTTATTTTTTTAAAATTATTAATACTTTTTATATTTCTACTAGTTTATATTGTAAATTGTCAATATTTTATTATATTTTTTACTTCTTTATTTGCTTATATTTCTAGTTCATACTGCTGTTAACTATTTAATGTTTTTTGCTATCCACTTTGCTGCTGTAACACTTGAAATTTCCCCATTCTGGGACAAATAAAGGGGGAAAAAAGGACTAAATCATTAAACTGGCATGGCATGATCAAGCATGTCACCTACAAAGAAAGTAAATGTGACTCTTTTTCTTGAGCATTTCCACCGGGATTCAATCTGTCCTTATTTCTTGTGAAGATTCAGATCAAGAACGAGCAACCACACAGTTACACAATCAAACTTCTGCGGACTTGAAAGCAGGAGACACTAATGAGAGAAATATGATGCAGGAGGCGTCGTAGTTTTGGCACTGCGGGGCAGGAATGTGCACCGTGCCATAGCAGGCATCAGAGCTCTGTAGTATGTGGGCAGAAATCCAGCGTCACCTCATTCAGAGAGGCTCATATTTATAGTAGAGATGCTAAAACAGGATTGGCTCCTGACCAGCAATGTCCTCCATTCAGGACCCAGGAGATGCAGCGAAGTGTCGGTTTCCTCACTGCTAACCTACATTAGCTGCAAACACACACTTCGCATAGAGGAAGGCTGCAGCAGAGACACCAATACGTCTGCATGAAACAAAATGATCAACTACAACAGAAGAGTGCAGTAAAACCTGGGCTCGAGCTGGGAACATGTTACACAACTTTTAGGCAGATCATGATTTGGCAAAGGACGGTTTGGCTTCGATCTCAGTGCTGTAATAACTACTGCAGTTTGAGCATTAAGTCAATAATAAATCTTCTTTTCACCAAATCATGGCTTAGATTGCCATGGAAGAATCATACAAGTTATACAGTAAATTGCTAGGGATTACCCTCCTGTTATGTTGCGGGTCAAATTGACCCATTTCAAAGTTTAAAAATCTTTTAAAATAAAGTATTTTTTAATAAAAAGAAAAAAATTAAAAATGTAAAAAAAATATTTTTTTAAAGTAATGTCATGTAAAACCATTGCATTTCATATGTATGTCCTTCCAATGTAAATAAAAAAAGCTTTAATATGCATTTTTTTAAATGAAAAACAAGTGAATTATCCTCATTGAATCAGGATCTGTGAGAGGTAAAGAATATCATTACACTAAATATTGATTGAAATGGTTTGTAATGGAGTTATTAATGAAATACAAATAATGTTTAAGGGATTTTTTGGTTTCTGACACTTTTGGATAATTAAACAAATTGACCCCTGAACATTATTGCTGTTCCTGAGAAATGAACATAACAGGAGGGTTAAGTAGGATTTTTTTTTTTAATATCTAACTTCATGTCAAAGTATTTTCTCTTTATACCAGCACTGCTGAATCTATGTTGTCATCTTCTCATTCCTGACAGAAACTCCATGGTGTTAAAGTTGCAGAAAGACACATGAGAAAAGGTCGATTTTTATGTCAATTTCGGGGCATCGGGTTTGTGAATAATCAACTCTCACAGATGCACTCCTACTCATGAACAAGTTGTATTTGTCCTAATTTGTCGTAAGTATGTGCAGTGAATATTTGCTCCATAATAACAAGCAAAATAGCTATTTAATAGGACAATGTAATGGCGAAAGAGGCTTTGATTTCTCAGATCTTCCAGGTAAATTACACCTCGATACTGCACAAAGGAAGGCACAGAAGGAGATTGATATAAACAAGAGTAAAACACGAGTGAACCACGAATGGATGGGCATCAATCTGGGACTTTAAAATAAAGATTTAGTTGGTGTTTTTTCTGATAGTAAATACCAAAAGTGTTTTCTAGTTTGAGTTGGAATTCTTACAGTTGTTTCTTGCTCTGGACAGCAGCCAGGGTGCTAACCGTAGCAATGTTGCCAACGCAAGATGTGCTCTGGTTGTTGTTGCAACAGTGGCACCAACAATAATACCAGCAGGAAACGCCATGTGGAGATAAGTGGTCCATTTCCACTTTAAGAGAGTTTAGTGGGTCTGACATTGAACCCTCTTATGAGCAAACCTCTCAGAAAACATTAAGAGAAGTTTAGGATAAGAATCAGAAAATGTTCTTGCGGAAAACATAAAATCTCACAAATCATTGGTCCCAATTTAGCTGCAAAGTTTTGGTTTGTAAATCACATTTTTTTAAATTAAAATAACATTAAATATCAGGCATACATTGTTAATGTGGTAGGTGACTATAAAAGCTAGAAACGGCTGATTTTCTTATAAATTTCTATTATATATTGTCAGTAACAATCACTCCTGTGTTCCAGTGGCACATTGTGTTAATCCACAATTATAGTGTCATTGATTATTAAACCACCTGAGCATTATGTTAGCAAAGCTGAAAACTGTTTTGTGCTGATTTGAGGAGCAATAAAATGATCCATCCTCAGGCTGGTTGACCATCTAGAGGTAAAGTTGGAGATTTTTACAGGTTAAAATGATTTTTTCTGCCCTTGTCAATGTCTTTACTATATTTTCAATTCATTTTGTCACTAATTTCATGAATAAAACAGGTTGCTTTCATGGAAAACAACACAGACATTTTCTGGGAGGCCACAAACTTCTAGAGTATGTAATGTGTTCCTACTGAAGTTCAAAGGCCATAAAAACAAAAGGCTGCCCCCCAGTTTATAACAGTCTCTGTATCCACAATAATCCCGTCCAATGTGACCTGTGGAACATGACACTCACCTCACACAGCTGTCCAGCAAACTGTGGTGGGCACTGACACACAAAGCTGTCCAACACGGCGTGGCACTGGCCCCCGTTCTGGCACGGTCTGCTCTCACACTTGTTCCTCTGGATTTCACAGTGAGTCCCCACAAAACCTGGTGGGCACTGGCAGTGGTAACCCCTCGGGCCCTCCTAGAGAAGAAAACCAAGACAAAGGTAAGGCGGGCTGTGGGCGCAGGGTGCAGCAGCTCAAAGTACGAACCGACGTGGAATCTACAGTCGTGGAAAAAATGATGGTAACGCTTTATATTAAGGTCCTTGTAATAACCATTAATTAACTATTAAGTATTAAATTAATTAATTAAGTAATAAGGCCCTTTTAAGTCCTTACAAGATGCTTATTAACATTACTGTGTGTTTATAAGCCTATATAAGTGTTAATGATGGCATTATAATACAGCTAATAGCAGGCTATAAGAGATGTATAATAAGAACATTAATAAAAGCCTCATGAGTATCTTATAATTCTTCATAATAGCATTACAAACACCCATAATCCACCCATTATGTCTTTGCCATGCCTTTATTAATCTTTTGTTTGCTTATTGATATTAAAATATACTTTATTGCTCATCTATTATAAGTTAACTATGCACTTGTTAACAGTTAACTATGCTTTTTGCAGCTAAAGGGATCTAAAGCGAGAACAATGCCTTATTACTTGTTAATTAATGGTTATTACAAGGACCTTAATATAAAGCGTTACCAAAATTATTAGACCACCATTTTCTTCAATTTCTTGTTCATTTTAATGCCTGGTACAACTAAAGGTGCATTTGTTTGGACAAATATAATGATAACAAAAATAGCTCATAAGAGTTTAATTTAAGAGCATGATATCTAGCCATTTTCTATGGTTTTCTTGATCATGAGTTCGGTTATTATCAAGAAAGCCATGGAAAGTGTCTCGATATCAGAAAACAAGGGTGGTCTAAACATTTTTTCCATGACTGTAGATTCAAATGAAAACATGCATACCTTGCATGTTGCTCCATTCTTGCACTGACCGTGGCAGCCATTGATGTCTGAAGAGGAAGAATACATGAAAAATGATTAAATAATATGAAGAATGTTAAGTATTTATCACCTTAACCACCATAAAGTACAATCTTCAATGTGGGATGTGCACAGATTATGTGAAAGTTTGGAAAATAAATGACTAGTGAAGCCAAGCGAGTGCCAGATAAACGTTGTGCCAGATAAAAAAGAACTAGGCATGCAAGTTCAGTCACGATGATTCAGTTTGCCAGAGAGAGACGGGTTACCACATGTGAGGAAGAAGCTGGTGATGCTAAACTACACCTACGGTATGTTGTGAGTCCAGGAAGTGAGAGGAGGCGTTTGAAAGTAGCCAGAAGAAGATGAAGAAGAAGAAGGATACGCCAGTGGAAGAAGGGGCAGAACATTTAGAAGTGACTTTTTTTTTTTCTTAAAAGGAAAAAAATACTGACTGATGTCACAGTTTTGTCCGGACCATCCTCGAAAACAGGCGCAGAGATATCTGCCAATCAAATTTTTGCAAGAGAAAGCGTTCACACAGGGCTTCCCTGCACACTCATTTGCATCTGTGAAGGCAGGAAGTAGAAGGAGAGCGAGTCCATCAGTTGAAACAAACCCAATAAAAAGGACACAGAGCAAGAAAAGACACCAGAAACCCAACCATTGAAACCCTGATGAGGTCATCGGGGGTATTTGGTTATGTCGGCTTGTGCTTAAAAGTCTGTGTTGTAGAACAGATGCCACTGGTTGCATATTGGGGAACGTAGGATCCAGTGGTTTTGGACTTCTGTTGGCTTTTGCTGCTTCAATTGTAATAATCTTCTTCTTGTGAGCTCCCAAACTTCATGGCAACACAATGCTAAAATCACAGGACTACACCTTAAACTCAATTTTAAGGGTTAGTAAAGGTCTCAGGTTCGTTGATTGGAAGCCCAAGATTAAACACAACCTGAGAAAAAAAAAGACTGGTCTCAATGCAAGCTTTTTATTAAGGTCACAGATAAAGTTATGCAGCGCTGGTCTCAGACTGACAGGATCCCACTCAGAATGAGCCCCGATTTCTGTAATAATTTACATTTCATCTTCTACAGAAATTGGACATTCATACAACCGAGTTCTATTGGCCAGTTACCAATGAGGTGGACAGGCCAACAGCAGTCCAAGTCTTGTTAGGTGATTGTGATACACAATGTATGTGTGTGTTGTTCGGGCACGTGTCTATGAGCTACAAAGCCTAAACATCACTGTGGTCACATTTTACTTCTGTGAGAACACAAACTGTCTGACTGAAATATAAAAAAGCGGAACTTTGCTGCATTATTTCGACAACTTCCCACCATGATATCCTGACACACATGGTGCCTATAGATTTGTTAGATCTTCTAGTTTTATATGATATCTCCAATATATTCCTAAAAGTGAGCCCGCCACAGCCTCTGGAAAAAAACAGCGAAAATACTGCCGGCCTGCCGGCTAAATATCGATACTTTACGGCCATGAATCGATATAATATTGCCGTTCAAAATATCGCGATACTATGCTGTAACGATCTTTCCCCCCAGCTCTACTGTCTGGCTTTTTCTTGCTGTAAGCTGTCAAATAAAAAGTTAAAATGATCAACATGGGTCTATTAATTTAACTCGATTTGATATAGTATTTCCTGTTGTGTGAATGATCCCATCAGAGTGTAAATTCACAGAACTCATCAAGAAAAGCTTCAGAGAAACAACAGCTGACACGTAACAGTTCAGATCTGTTCGATACAGATGAATGAGTGCACCACCTCCGAAGACATCAAAAGTGTTGCAACAAAGAAAAAGGACCACCGCTGCTCAAATATTCAAAGCGAGGGAGAGAGGAGGGAGGGTGCAGTCTGCAGGGAGTCCTGCTCTGCTCACTCACACACCTGTCTTCTCTCTGAAACCCTAAACTCTCCACACACACAATCGCCAGGTAAGACAGGAGGCCGGTGGCTGCCTGTAAGCTGAGATCTGAGCTGGTAAGATGACACTGAACTCCTGGGATCTCTTTCCTACCTTCACCCCCCCATACACACACACACACATATATATACACACACACACTTTGTTTACTGGTCGTAATCCGTTTCCTGGCTTCACGCCGGTCACGTCCGCTGGTCGGGACGGGAGCGATATAAAAAAACGAATGCCACCCGCCAGCAACAGACAAACAAACAGCCGGATATAGACACGCTAGTAGCTCATAAAGTCATTGAGAAAAACACGGCCGTGCAGCTGCCAGCTCGTCCAGGATATTGACAGCTTGTACTCTGGCAGCGGGGCTCGGGTTGCTGGTTGCCAAATTTAATCCAAAAACATATATCCTAAACACTCAGCGTCTCAGAGGGCATTTTATTTGTATTTGGAAACGGAGCAAATGGGAAAGAAAATGCAAAAAACACGTTTCCCTGAAAAAAATGAAATCCCGAACACATGAAATGCTGTTTATTTAACAGCCTCTGGTGATAAAAAATGTGTGTTTATATTGAAAAATGTGATTCTCACCTATCTGGCAGGTCTTTCCCTGCCACTGTGGAGGGCACACGCACTCGAAGCCGTCCTCCAGGTCGATGCAGGTTCCACCGTGAGCACATGGACTCAAGGCACACTCATCCAAATCTGAGAGGAACACAAACTCATTAGCTGTGTTTCCATTAGAGTCATCATCAGATCCATCCACCATAAAAAAAACTTGTCAAAGCTCACCTCTTCAGAACTGCTTTTACTGTAACACCAATGCTGTTGATTTTAATTGGTTTTATTTGTAACTGCATTTTAACTGTGTTTTAACTGTAATACCCTGTAAAGTGCTCTATAAATAAAATGCATTTATTATTATCATTATTAGAGTCAAAGCAAATTTGGGTGGCCGTGTATTACTGTAGGCTAATCCGTCAGTAAACAGCAGAAGAAGAAGAGAATGCTTGAGAGTGAAAAAAACAACAACAAAAAGAAACAAAAAAAGATGTTGCTAATTGGACAACATGAGAGAAAATGGAGAGAAGTCTTCAGGAATTGGATTAAGTTGGTCAACTTATAATTGTTTTTCATGTCAGAGCAGAAACAGCTGATCAGTCATGTGGGTTAAATTTTCGCTACGTCAAAATGTATGCATGGAAAAGTTGTTGCCATGTCCCGTTTAGTGCATTAATTATTTTTGCCGAAAAAGACCAAAACCACCTCAAGCGAATGTAAAAACTTTCAGCCACTTCTTCAAAAGTTGTATCGAATTTTGGTGTTTACATCAAGCTTTTCTCATGCAAATCTTCAAAAAGTTCATAGAAATGCAATGATAGAAACACAGCTTCTCTCTGCTTCGTTTTAACTACATGCAACATTTGAAGAAAATGTTGGACTTGAGTTAGACTCTAATGAGATGATGGTGAAAGAGGAAAAAAAGAAGAGAGGATAGGCAACATCTCCAAATGAAAGTGAGCAGATTCAGGGTGTTTTTGATCAGAAATATCACCAGAAAAGGTGTTGAAGTGGAAAGAAAAAGGAAGTGAGAGTGAAAATATGTAACTGGATCAGCTCTGAAGGAGTGGAGATGATTAAAGTGACTCACTGTTGGCACAGGTCAGACCCTCCCAGCCCGGCGGACACTGGCACTGGAATCCTGTAGGAACCTCGTGACACGTACCTCCGTTGGCGCAAGGGTTAGAAACACAGGCGTGCTCGGCTGATGGAGAGAGGGAGGGAGAGGGAAGAAGTCAAACATTATTCTTTGTTCTTATAGATTTAGCTTTTCATTTCAAGTACTCTCTGCAAGACCTCCTTTGATATATTTTTCCATGCTGCCACACATTTTCTGACCTTAATATTCTTTAGTAACAGACTTAAGAACATGTATGTACACACACACACACACCCACACACACTTAATTATAGATCGTTTAAATCTTGTTTTAAACCCGTCAAAAGCTCTCAGAGCCCAAGAGGACATCTTCCAATGTATTTTTTTATTCGACAAACAGCCCCAAATTCAGTTTAAAATGATAAATGCCAAATAAATGTAGCATTTATTCACATCTGAGAAACTGGAAACAGCAATGTTTTGGAATTTTTGCTGTATAAATGACTTAAAACAGCATTTCCACAGGTTCCAACGAGATAAACTTGAAAACCATTTGAAGACAATGAATCCAATGCTCTTATGCTTTTTAAGACTTTTAAAGGACCCACAGAAACCCTGTAAAATTACTTTTAATACCGTCTTTACCTTAACTTTTTTATGTAACCTGCAAATTACGTCACAAGAATCACAAGAGGAGATATTGAGCAAAAAAAGGGCACCGCATAATAAACATCCACATTATAGACAGTAGTGTGTGTTCTCTCTCACCTATCTCACAGTTCTTCCCAGAGTATCCTTGTGGACAGGCGCAGCGGTACTCGTCTGGTTCAGTGTTCATGCAGGTTCCTCCGTTGACACAAGGCTGATGGCGACCACAGTAATTCAGATCTGGAGGACAACAAATGTTTAGAGACACCAAGAGACAAATTAAGTGATAAGTAAGTCATGAAAACATCCATCGTGCCTGAATCCTCTGCAGTAACAACTCAAATGTTTGCTTCCCAATTGTAAATACAGCCCTGCATCAATGCATCATGTTTGTCTATATGCAAATGTGCCGAAACTGTGAACTGAACCTTTTAACTATGTTGTATCAAAGCAATTTGTGATTGAACTGGGAAGTGAAGTGTTGAATAAGAGTTGTGGGCTGGTTGCGTTAACTAGTCAGGATTGTATTCATAATGAGGTTCATTTTAACCAAATTTCTAGAAAATCAGCTAGAGAAAATTCTAATTAAAGTCAATTTCCCTCCACTACAGTCATGTGAATATTAGAGGTGGGGAAATAGAGATAAACATCTAGTGATGCCAATTCTCCAGATGGGCGCCATTCATTTAAGGCATAAGAAGAGGGCATTGTTACTGTGTTGTACTAAAAACAATTCTTTGTCTGTGATTGGGACTGGGAATTGAAGTGCTGAATCGTAGTTGTGGGCTGGTAAAGTTGCATTAACTAGTCAGGTTTCAATTCAAATATGGAGTTAATTTGATCCAGATTTCTAGAAAATCAGCTAAACAAACCTCTGATCAAAGTCAATATCAATCCACTACCCTCATGTGAATGTCAGAAGGTGGGAGAATCAAGATAAACATCTGCTGATGCCAATTCTCCAGTTTGGCGCCTTTAAGTTATGGAAGAAGAAGAGGGCCTTGTTATTATGTTGTACCAAAAAAAAGCTATTTTATTGTCGGTGATTGAACTTGAAAGTGTTGAAATCAGAAATGTGGGCTGATAAAGTTGCGTTCACTAGCCAAGTTTCCATCGAAATGCAGGGTCAATTTTAACAAAATCTCTAGAAAATCAGCTAAAGAAAATATGAATTAAAGTCAATTTCCATCCACTACCATCATGTGAATATCTGTAGGTGGGAAAATCAAGATGGTGATGCCAATTCTCCAGTTTAAACTATTGCAGCAGAAGAGGAAACAATGAGATGACATGATCAAAAGAGCCCTTGTCAAACCTGAAATGACTGAATATGTATAAAACATAAAGTAAATATGGTAGTAATGTTCCTTTAATGTATTAATTTGAGGCCCATTCAGCCTCCTCATCTCTTAAACTGGATCTGTGAGATAACTCTTCACTTGTTTCACCATTTTATCCCGTTGGTGCCGGGAGTTCCCAGAAAGCTTGTCGGGATCTTCACTCTGCAGAGAGCACCAGCTGTCAGCTTTGACAGGAAGCACAGAGTGTTTTTACAACCACTCTGCTGCTCTTCATCATGATGGAGGATTTTACAGTATTTACAGGACACGGCCAAGTGGTTAAGTTACGTTTATCGGTTGGTTTTAGACTTTTCTTCTTCTGTTTGCGGTGTTTTTTCCACCCTACTTGATCCCTGCGCACCATCCTTAGGCTAAAGGCCAGGTCAGCCTAAAGGCTGGTAAATAAAAGAGCAGGGATCTGTCTCCACTGGGGATCTTAGGACCCATTCTCATCCCCCGAAGAGCCCTCAGTGACGAAGGGATGTGGGGGGATCGAGTGTCCCTGCTGCTGCTCGGATCACACAGGCAGTAAAACTATCCAGCTGCTGTTCTCAGGCAGAGGGAACTCAGACCTCATATGAAGGCACTTTAGGGTGCCTTTAAACGTTTTTTTTTGTTTTTTTACCATGTTCCAGCTTGCAAAACAATATAATATCTGAAACAAGCTTTTATTCTGAGGATTATTTTCTCACTGACAGCTAAAGTCAGGCAGGTTTCGCTCAATTTCTACTGATTGAATCCAGCCAACTATAGCTTGAGGGGACATGCAGGATTTAGAGGAACTCCTTTGCCAGCGTCTTGTGTGGCAGGAGGTAAAAAGCCTCAAAAACTATTCCGTACCTTTATCGCACAGCAGGCCGCCCCAGTTCCTCTCACAGTTGCACTGCCACTGGATGTTGCAGGTCCCGTGGACGCAGCCGGGGTACAGCACACATTCGTCACAGAACTGGCCCTGCCAGCCGTAGTTACACCTGCCAGACACAGAAACATCAGTCATTTCACTCATATCTTTTACCTGCTCTTTGAGAGATCCTGGGCGGTCCTTGACTAAAGAAAAACTTAGCCTGCTAACATTCATACATTTTTGTCAACCAATAAATTAGTGGATTTATTCGAAAAATCTGTAAAACTGAGATTCTCCACAAAAATCATGCAAAAGAGCAACACTTTAAATCTTGTGCCTACTAAAAGTGTGCCAATTCAGTTTCTTGAAAATATTCAGCGTCATTTAGCAGGAAAAACGCAAAAAAACAACTAATTGACTGAAGAAATCTTAGTTGACTTAGACCAAAACGACCGATTAGTTGACTAATTCCTTATGACAACTGGAAAAACATAAAAAGTCAAACATTTATTTGACAGTTTTTACACAAGGGAGATTGTTTAGGGCTTGAAAAACATGACAATTACCTTTTGAAAAAGGGGATGCTCACAGTATATTCAGTTATCTTTTTATTGCACTTCATTTGAACTATTTTCACTTTGTATTGCAACTGCTGCACATCAATTTACCTTAGGAAAAAAAAAATGTTTTTCTTATCTTATCTTTTGGGAGAAAAACCAGGTTGAATTAATTTTGGAAAAGTTCCTACTTCTGTCATGCAGGTATCCAGAAGAAATAAAGCCAAAGAAACCTGATAAAAGCACACATGATCTGCGACTCTTACTGGATTATCAGACACTTCAGTTTTCTGTTTTCTGACGGCTCATTATGAGCTTAAGGTCTGTGCTTAAATCCACTTCGAAGCTGCCAAAAAAGCCAAAACCAAACCAATCAATGTACTTGTTTGATGCACGAAACATTTATTAAAAAGTCTGTGCAAAGAGGCATTGATCCAGGGTTCAAACCACAGAGCTGCAGGAGCTAATAATGTGCAAAAGAGGCTCAGAGAGTCAACTCGTGGTCGACTTGAGCCCCCGGGTGCAACCTGCCCAACAGTGGAAACATACCTAATACTGTATCTGCTCGTGTCGACCTATCCCACGGCCTCCTGCCGACTAATCTTAGTGGAGGGTGACATTCCAGGGCAGGAGGGGTTAAGAATACTTCCAGCGGCTCCTGTGCTCGGGTTGGAGTCTGCGGCTGAAGGCTGTGAGGTCGGTACGCTGGTTCTGAGAGCGAGCGGCCGGAGACAACTGTGTGTATGCAGCGTATACGTGCACCCGCCTGCAGCCTCATGACAGCGCTCGGCTGCACCGAGGCTGTCGGTGTCGTCCAGACAGCTGTCTTGTCAATTGACTGCTATTTTGAGTCTCCTGCAGACGGCACCGCTGTCTCTCTGAGAGACGAGGCCTTCAGAAATCTCTGCCATTCTCAGCCCGAGGGGGGGGGGGCGGAGGGGCATCGGAGAATACTTGGCATGCTTCTTCCCCTGTATATGATTAGCTTCAGAGGGTCTGACAGCAATGTAGCAATAACACTAACAGAAGTTTGGCAAGGAGAGTCGCTTACTGCTGTTTAAGCTTTAACCCTCTGGACCCCAAAAAAACTGCTGTCAGGTTTAAATGGCATGTTTTCTTTAGGAAAGATTGCCAAAATTAGACTATTTATCATAGACAGAAACTATAAAAACAGAATTTTTTGTTGGATTTTCAACCTTCTGATGGTTCTTGAACTGATCAAGTGTGACTTCCATCAGTAAAAGTCACCAAATCTTAGAGTAAAATAGTGATATTTCATCAAAATCGCTTTATTCTACATGTCTCTTTTAAAAATCTACCAAAATGTAACCCTTTGCATTAACCAGATCTTGTAAAAACATTACATTTTGCGTTCCTTGGTGCTACTGTGAAGCCTTGAATGACTCGGCTGAGACAGACAGTCATGTGACAAAAATTCTGTGAAAATGATCTGAACTGCAGGTTGTTGCACAGTGCAGAGGAGAGAGGCTGTAAGTTGCGGTTGTAAAAATGTGGAAAAAATGTGTTTTAAGTCCCCATTTTATATTTCAAGATTGATAACAGTTGTGGACCCTTGTAAAAAATGTTGTATATAGATTTGTCCCCCCCAATTTTTGTCAAATAATTTAAGACATTGTACCTATGTTTTTTCTCCTTTTTTAACGGCATTGTAACTCTGTTATACTGTATTAAAGACATTTGACATTTCCTACTTCTAGCCCCGTTATGGTGTTTTCATAAAAGTGCAGGACTTATCTATTGCAAAGGACAATAAGGCCACAGTGAGTAAAATGTGACAGGAGTAAACAACAGTTTGGGATTCGAAGGGTTAAAGTATCAAAAGAGGCGTTATGTGGTTTGATTCTTGGCTTCATTCACATCGTGATTACTCAACGAGCCCTTGCGGCTGTAGGCGTGATGTTTCTTCTGAGTTGGATTCCAACCTCTTGGCACTTTGGCATGTTAAAGTTTGCAGCGCGTTCAGAGTGGTGAAAAATGTTGTTACATTGCTTACCCAAGTGATTGTTGGGACAGGGCAAGCCTCTGACGGATATGCCAGAACAGGCCTAATGTGTGCTAATAAAAAAGCCTCAATGCTGCAGAAGCGGCGCAACAACAGGCACGTACCGGCTTTTGTGTTTCTTAAAAGCCCGTGGCAAAGGAGGCAAAGAAAAGAGACAGGGAAGGATTTAATACCAGCTTTCTGTGACCCGAGGCTTCATTAAATTCATGCCACTGCAGGAAGATTCTTTACTGCTGCTCTTCTATTCATGTCACTTTTCCTGTTGACTGGGACTTGACATTTGGGAAGAATAAGCCGCTTCCCTCTGTTGTCTGTCTGCCCGCCGGAATAGGGACACTGATCGAGGCAGACGCGAAAAAATGTGAAGCAGTTTCCTAAAACTGGTCATCCCCCTGTTAGTCCTCGGCTCCGAGCCAAGCCCCGTTTCCTAATAATGGAAGAAGTGTCTCTTTCCATCTGGCAGGTGGGAGAGGGGGGTTTTACAAATGACGACGGGATGCACCACATCCTGGAAACGCGGACCTATGGGGCCTTTCTACGTCACTTTATCTAACTGTCATTTCCACTTTGGGAAATGTACATTACACAGTGGGATATTAATTTCCCTTCCTGCCCCCTGCCCTTCAAGGAGGACTGCAATGCGGATGGGGAGGGGATATGACAATTCCCAGCACGTTTACCAGTGGTCAGATTCACACACCGACGGCTCCCTTTTTCAGCAGAGCTGATGAGATGCTTGGTATTCTGTGGAGGATTTCAGGTGGCTAAAAATACGAGGAGGCAGCCGCGGCTTTGCCCTTTTCTTCTGAACCGAGGTGGAGATGCCCACGAGGGAAGATAAAAAGGCTGACACAAAAAAAAACAACAGGCTACGACAAGTGAAGGTGCCTCCGTTTAGAAAATCATTCTTTGTGTCTTTCATTTGTTTTAGCTGCACTTTTTTGGTCTAATTTTTGTGACTGCAGGTGTCCTTTTTCATCTGTTACAGAAACCGCAAACAAATCTAACTGCATGTGAACACAAAGCACCAAAAAAATAAAAAAGGGACAGACATTAAGAGATAAATAGACAGATATTCCTGCTAATCTTACTTGCATTCCCCCGGGACGGAGCAGCCGCCGTGTAACAGGTTGCAGCCTTGCTTGCAGATCGCTGAGAAAAAAAAAAAAACATACAACAGAGAGAAACATTGGTTAGGAAAACAAGATCAACGATTATTCTGCTGTTTTCTGGTTTCACAGTATTATAGTCTATGGTATCACACAATTATCAATAATACCAGTTATATCAGTTGCAATGACCCCTAAAGGGATGAAATCAAATGTTTTATCATAATTGAAACCATTTTGTTTTTAAAAATGGAAATATGTGCAAAAAGTCTCCCTTCTAAAAAAAAATATTACAGTTGATCCTATTTATTTTTATTGTATTTATTTTTATTTATTTATTTTTTATTTTTTTTAGAATATCTATTAACATATATGTATATTTATTTAAGTGTATATATTATCTATAATTATTTTAATTATTTATCTAATTTTTTTAGTATATTTTTTCATTGATTTTACTGCATTTTTTTAAATTTCAAAAAATGCATGATATCTCCAAAGTCAATGAGTAAGTTAATAATCATGATCTTAACATTGTATAAAGTAAACCTATATATATTTTGTATACATTTTTTTTTCTTCTAAAAATCACCCAGAGAGACATGGGGAGGCTGCGATATGTAAAGGAGGGAGGAGCAGCTCATTTGTTTGCCATCTCTCTAACAAGTGCAACAAGACGTGAGAATTCATGGCACCCTGACCGGGCCGGGGGGCGAGGAAGGGACAACTTTATAGCCTGCATGTACAACTCTACCCCCTCTTAAAAACAACCCAGCCCCTCTCCTCCCCCCTCCCCTCCTCCTTTCACCCTTCGTCTTCTGAGGTCAGTTGGGTGATTTATTGAGGCCCCCCACTCTCTCTGACACCACCCACAAGCTCGACCCCAACACCGCTACGTTCAAACATCAGCAGGCAGAACCATGCATTTATAACACTGCACTTTATAAATGGTGCATTGCTTTGGATTGAAATTATGTCACCTTTGTCAGATTACATACTCAATTTAATTGGCTACAATGTCAACATACTGCACAGATGTTAATAACACAACTTTACACTTGCAGCAAATAATCTGAGCACTTTTCATGCTTTATAATTTAAAAATAGGGCTGTAACTAATGATATTGTTAAATGCATGATCCTCTGATATGATTAATTATGCTCATAGTTAACTGTAGCTGGCTAGCCTATACTGAAGCTTTGTTGATGGAAAAAAAGTATGACTGGAACTAATAATTATTTTTGATTCATAGTTTTGTCTATGAAATAAGGAAAAAAATGGGTAAAAATGGCCTTTAAAATATCCAAACGCCAATGGAAATCTCTCTAGATTTTTTGCTTTTGACCAACAGTCCAAAACCATGGACAAAAACAAAAACATGCTGCAAGAAGCTCATGATAAAGGGGGACAGGTTTACAGGGGACGTGGAAAAGTGATGCACAAGTCTGGGACATGCAGCACTTGTTAGGTTATGAAGCTATTTAAGTCGGCTACCTGTCTGTGGGGTTGGAGATTTCACTAAAATGTACATTTTTGGGTTTTTTTTTAACATTACGACCCAGTGATTCAAATATTACTGTAGATATCTGCTGTTAACTTGCCATTAGCACTGATTTTATGTGAATCATGCAATCACAATGACCGATAACCGACTTTCAGAAGCCACGAACGACAAAAACAATTTTGTCCCAGCCGTGTGCATCCATTTTTAGTGTCCCTGAAGTCTCCATCGCTTCTCTACTTACTGAGCTTCCTCTAAATGCTGCAGACGTATCGGTAGTTGTGACTATTTGCATACAGTTTCATAATTTCTTAAGTTGCATTGAGCTCTCAGGACCACTGTATAAAACTGACATTTATTCAGTTACTATCAAATGTAGCTGAAATGTTTGGTGTTACTGTTGAATGACTAACATGATCCCTCAATCCTAAAAGTAGTAGCTCATTACTTCTCTCATCACTAAAAAGTTGCAGCTTTTAAATGGACACAACCAATGCTTTTCATTATTTAGAGCAGACGTGGGCATTAGGCGGCCTGGGGGCCACATCCGGCCCACAGGCTGTCCGTGTCCGGCCCTCATAAGGTTACCAGGAAATTAGAAATCAATACAACCATGGTGCTTTTATTTTGAAGGCAATGGACGAGTTACCTTGTTTCCTTATCAAAAACACTTATTGCTTTTTTGCATATAGTCAATAACTTGCTGGTTTACTGCATAACAGACATGCTTTATATTGTTTTTGTTGTTTGAACGTATGTTGTGTTTAAAATAAATGGAAAAATTAAACAATGATTGGAGTTTTTACTGCTATATTTGAGTTACTACACATTAACAGTCTTATCATAACATGTATTCTTACCAGTAGCAGCTCAAAACCAGATAATTTACTGCTTTTCCTAAAGCCATGAAAAAGTTTTGGTGCAGCCCTCCGCAACCTTCATAGTTTCTCATGTGGCCCCTTGGGAAAATTAATTGCCCAGCCCTGATTTAGAGGCTGCTCTGTGCACCGTGGGATGTGCTTGACGGACTTAATATGAACAAAATAACATTAAACTGTCTTTATGAGCTTTTATTGTGTAGGACATCAGCTCACCTGTCGTGCAGTCGGAGCCCATCCAGCCGTCCAGACACACCTGAGCCCCTGAAGGCTCGCAGCGGTAGTGTCCGAAGTAGTCGTCGCGAGGAACACACAGCTTGTTGCACTTGTTGCTGTAGTAGTTGTCGTCGCAGCGGACCCGGATGCGGTAGACGAGGCGAGCCACGGGGCCGTCGTGCAGGATGGTCTGCCACTGGTCGCCGGGGTTGATCATACCGGTGTGAGCGCTGCGCTCGATCAGCAGCTCCTCCTCAACTGGAACAAACAACAGATGAAGACAAATCTGTCAAGCTGAGAACACTTTGTTCTGATCTGGCCACAAGTGGAAGAACATAATTAAAGTGAGGACACAAACAACCGCTGGAATCTAACGAGTGAACCCACAGACATGACACTGAATGAGTACAGTGGTGGAATCTAACTCAGTACGTATTCTCTATATGTTCTGTACTTAAGTGAACTAAAAGCACCTTTATCCAATTTCACGCAACTTTGACTCCTCTACAGCTCAGAAAAATAAATATTGCTCATTTTACTCCACTTCATGAATTAACTTTATATTGGTGATAAAATGAGGAATGAATTAGGGCTGGGCGATGTATTGATATAAAAGATTTTTTTTTTCTTTTAAAAGTGATATGGAATTAGACCATATCACATATATCGACATAGTTCAATTTTTTTCTTTTATATACAAATACTGCCCTTAATAGGGTTTGTCATATTTAGTTCTTTTGTAATGTTTGTTATTCTTCTCCCATATAAATATATTTATTTCAGGAAAAGATTGGCTTATTTTATTTCATAGGCTATTTTTATTTAAATGTGCACTTTATGGAGCCTTGATTTAAAAAAAATACAGTATACAGTATTTATATTTTACTTAAATAAACGGTTTTAATAAAACTACTTGTGACATGTCATATTTGCTCTCACTTTGCCATAAAAATATCGTGATATATCGTATATCGATATTCAGCCTAAATATATCGGGATATGACTTTTGGTCCATATCGCCCAGCCCTCGAATGAATGTTTCCTTAATGTTGAGAAAATGTCTCTATTCTAGCTATATAAACCATTAAAAACCTAACATATATCATACAACACAAACCCTCCTCTCGGGCTGTTTATGGCTAGAAGAAAAATGTATTTTCGGCAGTGTAATAGCTATAATGCCATAAATCCTTTTTTAAACCGTGTACACAACGTTCGTCCTCTACTCTGTATAAACAGCCTGCAATTAAGTAAAAATTTGATCATGTGACTTTTGGTTTTCAGCCGAGTCATTCATTGCTTCCCTGTTGACAAGCACAGAATTTAATGATTTTAAAGGATTTGGTAAGTGCACAGTGATTTATTTTGGTAAGTAGAATTAAGCATTTTTTATGGAATATCCCATTTTTTAAGATTAGATTTGGTTATTTTTCCTGATGGTGACCGGCGGTCAGTGATAAATGATGCAGTTTACTTAATTTTCACTGATTTTTTGTCACATGATTGTTGGTCTCAGCCGAGTCATTCAAGGCTTCACAGTTGCACAGAGGAACTCAGAATTTAATGTTTTTTACAGGATGTGGTTTATGCAAAGGGTTCATTTTTGGCAGATTTTTTAAAGAGACATTTAGAATAAAGCGATTATGATGAAATATCACTATTTTAATCTTAGATTTGGTGACTTTTACTGATGGAAGCGTTCATCACATTTGATCTGTTCAAGAACCATCAGAACGAATAAATCCACCAATAATGTCTGTTTTTACAGTTTCTGTCTATGATAAATAGTCTAATTTTGGCAATTTTTCCTCAAGAAAACATGCCTTTTCGAGACATGTAGAATATTGCAATTTTGAAGAATTATCACTATTTTTGGCGACTTTTACTGATGAAAGCGATCATCACACTTGATCTGGTCTCAGAAAGATGAAATCCATCAATAATTTCTGTTTTTACAGTTTTTATCTATGATAGTATGGCAATTATGGTGATTTTTTTCTTAAAGAAAACATGCCTTTTAAACCTGTCAGAGGGTTAATGAGTAACATCTAACTTTTGCTTGGGCTGTTGTCCATTTAGGAACAGAAGATGAGACAAATCTGGATGGGTTAGTATCTTTGCAAAAGAAAATCACAGTCTGTGACACAGATTCAATGAGTCCTCACAACTGGGTTCGTTTTGTTTTTTTATCCCAAAGGTTGAAAACAATCTGAGAAGGCCCCAGCAGCCACTGCAGGCAGTAAGAAGATAAAAATGTGTTATTTGCGACACTGACATCAGACAATGAGGTGGAATCTCCTTTATTCTGATGTAAAGTCACTCCCTCACAGGAGAAGCAGGGCATTCTTATTCAGCAGACAGACGCTTTGATATCACATTATGTGTGTGTGCGTGTGTGGAAAGTACCCACTGAATTTTAAGTATGCAATTGAAATTCATTGTCTGCAAATTGATCTATTTTCTGGTGATAGCACTCATCATCGCCGGTGCCTCCGAGCCGCCTGCATGTGCACCGTCATGTCGGGAGGTTGCTACCATTTAGCCTCCAGCACGCCAACGCACGCATTAAACATTGTTTGCCTCTGTGGGGCTCGCCGCAGTGCCGGCTTCCAGAAAGAAAGCAATCTTTATCACAGTGGGATCGAAGCTGGCAAACAATCTCTTTGGAAATAGGGGGTCTGCGTTTTCCTTTTTTTTCTCTCTTCTCTATGGCTTTGGGCTGCAATGCACCATAGACATTTTGAAGTGAGCAAGCAGGAACACACACACACATACACACACCTTCCTCTGCTGGGGTACTGACACAATGTCAGACAGAATTAAGCAACAATAACAGAAATAACCCCCGGCAGTTGCCAGATAGAGAACAATGGGCTCCGGGCCCAAGCCGGGCTCCGCTACCTCGGTGTCTAAACACTGAGCCCGGCCGCCCAGTCCACTCCACTTCCTGCTCGATAAACACAAGGAAAACAGCCGGCTGCCTTTCCTGAGGACACAAGGGGGAAGGGACGAGAGGCACACTGGAGGACGTGACGCCGGAGGAGAGGAATCTCACTGACAGACGGACCAGATCGGCTCTTACGTAGGACGGGTGATGGAGCTGGTGCTGAGTCAGGCCAAAGAACTTCCAGTGTCTTCCAGTATGAATGTCAACATTTTACTTCTACAGATCACCTCAAGGGTTTACTGTCAGTTCCCAGCAGTTTTTCACTTGGGGTGAGATGCCGATAAAGACAACAGGACAAATCCACTACAACTACAAAATTAGTAGGTGAGGAAACAGAGGAAAGTTGACCATAATCACATAATACAGTCATGGAAAAAAATATAACACCACCCTTGTTTTCTTCAATTTATTGTTCATTTAAGGCCTGGTAGTACTAAAGGTACATTTGTTTGGACAAATGCAATGATAACAAAAATAGCTCATATGAGTTTAATTTAAGAGCTGATATCTAGACATTTTCCATGGTTTTCTTAATGATTCATTATTATCAAGAAAACCATGGAAAATGTCTAGATATCAGCTCTTACATTAAACTCTATTGTTATATTGGTCCAAACAAATGGTCCTTTAGTTGTACTAGGCATTAAAATGAACAAGAAATTGAAGAAAAAGGTTGGTCCAATAATTTTTTCCATGACTGTAGATATCCATGGATCCAAGGTTGTTGACTCTTTTGTCAGAGTTTGGTGGTTCTATGGTCAAAATTGCCGATATTAGGATGGTTCCAACCTTTCCAAAATTGTATACAATTATGATTATGATTTTGCCAGTAGGCAGAGATGTGACAGGATCTGAGCATGCAGATTCCACAATATAATCCTACAATGTCATTTTGGAGATGCTTTTATCCAGTGACAGTACAACACAAGCAATGATGTAGTCAAGAAAAAACACAAGGGTAAGTGCCATGGGTTAAGTTTGAGTCCAACAGGCACAAGTGCTTTTAGGCAGTGCGAGCGGTCAAGTGCAAACTCTTTTTTTCTCTTTTCTATAGTTCTCATCTGTGTAGATCAAGTGTGAAGGTCTTCAGTAAAGAGTTGGGTCTTCAGTCTCTTTTTAAGGATTGATAAGGACTCAGCAGATCAGATGGAGTTAGGAAGTTCGTTCCACCACCAACGAGATTCCTGTTTTTTCCGAGTTTGACTGCAAGGAATGGATGGATATCCACTCCTTGGCGCTCCTGGGTAGTTGACCAACTATAATAACTGCCTCATGATTGTATGGCTCCACAAACCAGTTAAGATGCAGTTTGCAACCACATCTGTCCAGACTCATGTAGCCATGACAGTAGACTTCAAATATGGACGTTGAAGCGAAGAAACTACAAATTCTCAAATTAGGATGCTTCACACACGTCTTCAACTACCTTCAAATCACCACAGATTTAAAGTGCGTGTGCAATATCCGACCCAAAATCTTCCATTTCTGAACTGTAGCATTGAATAAGTGTATTTTGCAGAATATTATGATGCCACAATGAAGTAGACCTTTTGAATATAAAATGTTTTCATCCTGTTGGACATTTGTGTGAAATTGTGTCATAATAAGTGTATTACTCTCTTCAGTTATGGTTAAAATGTATATTGTGAGGTCACAGTGACCTTCGGCCTTTGCCTTCCAAAATCTAATCAGTTCATTTTCAAGTCTGAGTGGGCCGCCAAATTTGAGGGAAATTCTTTCGAGGCATGCTGGAAATATCACACTTACAGGAATGGGACAAACAACCAGACTACATCATGTCTCTGGCCACGGCTTGGAAGCATGAAAAGCAAATATGTTTATGACAACAGGCTCGGTATTGAAAACACTGATATGCGGCAGGATTGGAGCATGCAGATTCCTGTTTTGTCTGCAGGAATTTGGTGCACATCCAGTTCTCGGTGCTACTGGGTAGTTAACTTAGAAACCACATGAGTGATGTTGTTGTCTGCATAACTATGAAATTAAATTCTGTGTCTGCTGATAATGTAACCGCTGGAAAGATTAAAATGTCACAACACAAACTTTAAATGCTTAAAGACAAGGCAGTTGTCTTCAATCTACTTAATAGTTCATACCAAAACTACTTCGTGAAGACTAGATGCTCCAAGTTCTTGTCTGTGGTTGACATCATAAAGCAGATTTGCATTTGCTGTAACTGAACATGCCATGATTTTGTTCTGCAAGCTCCGAAAAGTGTGATATTTTAGGTGTATGGATGAATAATGTCTCACATTAAAGCCATGAGTATCACACTTAAATTAAACGCGTTTTGCATCTAGATTAGGTGCTAAAAATGGTTTTCTTTGGTACCAAATGACAATTCTGTGGCTCCTCCACACTCTGAATCTCTTAATCAATTTAATCTTGTGCCATGACATGACATATCAACTGTGAAAACAAACAAAGACTAAAAGGTAACTGCCCCGGCCCACCTGCCCAGACAAAAGCTACAATCAGGACTGCAACTCCCTGTGACCTTACAGAAGTTTTCCCACTTCAAGCAGACTCCCCTTGTGATCTCCCACAGAGGTTGAAAGGAGCATTTGTTCCAGACGTTTGTGTTTCTTGAACCCATGACACTAAGGTTGAAGTCAGCTGATGTCTGTGACCCAACAGCCGGCTTTCAAAAAGCATCCAACACAGTAGGAATCAAACCTGCGTGAGCTCCAAAAAAGCTCTTTTTAATCACGTTCTTTCTACATTGTGATAACATGATCAAAAGGAGCTTTTTTCCCCTTCTTATCTCAGAGAAATAAATCAATTTGGAAGTGCTGAAAATGTGTTACTTATGTCTTGCGTCCTTGCATCCAAAACACATTTATTTTGCCACTTTAAAGCAATTTGGCTGCGACTTAAGTGCGAGTAGCTGGCAGAAAATCAATTGGATTAGCAACATTTAGGGCTTACATCCATCAGAAACATCAGAACTAATTACTGTAAATGTACACAATTACTGGGGGCCCACACACACACACACACACACACACACACAGAAACCGAAATGGCGACCACACAGTGCATGCAACAGTCTAATCAAAGCACTGTGATGTCAAAATCTATTTCTTCTCCATTGTCTGCATTCAGGAGTGGAAGTGCGTTTGATGTTATGGACAAAACAGGATGTAATGGCCTCATATAAATAAAAGGAGCACGTTTGGACTGGAGTGGACACTTTGGTCCTCAGCATAAATGCATTCATGTAAAGAATGCACAGAATGGGTTTAAGAGACTCGTGAAAAATGCCACCGCCTCCGCAGATCAAAGCTTCGTCCACACATACAGACATTATAGTCCTCAATGGGTCCTCTTCCTCCCAGACTGGGCTACTGCTCAGACGGGAAAAAGGGGTTATACAGGAGTCCACCCAGCGGACATAACCGAAGGAAAACAGGATACAGCTGGTCAGACCTGAGCGCCACAGCAAACATAGTTGAGAAGAACCAAGACATGCGTTTTATATGAAGCATCTTTTGGGGGCTACAGTGTACAGCAGAACATGTTTTTACTCCGCTTAAGCTAAAGTAGGAATTCAGTTTCTGTTTACGACCTGAAAACACATTGATTGATTTAAAGATGCTCATACACTCATGATGTAGAGTTTAACTTAATATTCTAGCAAGGTTTGGGGCCAACAATTACTTTTATTGTCAATCTATCTGCAGATTTATTCTTCACTCATGAAATGTCCAAAAAATATATATTTGGCCCACAGAATTTCCAGAGACCAACTTTAAGTACTAACCTTCTAAACCCAACAACCTGCCGACCAGATTGTTAAAGCATGTTTTAAAAATCACAAGAAGTACTCCATTTGTCAAAGGCAGACACTGTAAAAATAGAAATTTCCAACAGTCCTTGAACGAACCGTGCATAACAAATCAATAAAAATAACCAAATCGTATCTCGTTTAAAATGTTGCCAAAAATAAACTGTTTGCACAAACCACATCCTGTAAAAAACAATTAATTCTGCACTCCTCGCCACAACTGGGAAGCTTTGAATGACTCAGCTGAGACTAATAGTCATGCTACAAAAATTCAGTGGAATTTTGACGGAACAGCCGGCTGTTTACAGGGAAACATTTTGAATCCCCCCTACTTCTAGCCACAATTTTTCTGTTTCCATTGAAGTGCAGGACTTGTATATTACAGTGAGGACACAGAGAGGAAAATGTGACAAGAACAAAAAAGATGCATTGAAACTGCTTGTGATTCAGAGGGTTAAAATAGTTTGTTATTTGCCCAAAGACTTTTAGTTACTGTCATATAAAAATATTCACATTTTACAGGCAAGTATAAGTGATTTCTTTTGGCATTTTTGCTTAAAAAAAGATGATCAAAAAGTCAATTAATTGTCTGTTTATGGATTAATCAATTAATATCTGAAAGCAGCCATCATACCGTATAGTCACTGGCACTTTCCAGAATTAACAAATGGCATGTCTGCAAAAGCCCTTTTAGAGATCTTATTGAAAATCCTTCAGAAACACCAACCACCTCCACTTTTATCTCCATCAGTCACAGTTTATATAGAAGCCACAGCAGTGACACGAGTGTGAAGCTTAGACTTACTGTTGCGTGTGCCGTTGTCCCAATCCCAGGCCTCTACAATCAAAGTGTACGTCCGCTGCAGGGAAAAGAAGAAAGAAATATGTCAGGTGACAATTGGAAAAAAATAGCATCTCAGGTTACCAACACAGACGTTTAAGAGTTTGTTCTTCTCTGTGCAGGTAAGCCTGACTGAACAGTACCACTGTTGTGAATGCATGGTAGAACCTATATCATTAAGCATGAAGAAACATAATAATTGCACCTATTAAGCATGCACCTCACTAAAAAAATGATAGCACCTTCTGCACCATGACACATTTTCTTAAACCCTTTTCCTTCAATGAGCTGTCAGAGCTCACTTACAGTCCAACTTTTTCATTTCACAGGAGTTAAAAATGATAATGATAGTATTTTTCTAATAATATTCTGATCCAAATGACTTATACTTAACAAAATTAGCCACCTCTTAAATCATCATTGCTAATAAAACAATGCCTTGTCTACTCTCAGCTGCAAAAAAAAAAACATTTAACACAGAGCCTTTGTTAATTTGTTCCCAAATTTACAGAGAAGTAACAATAATCACAGTGTTTGTGATATAAATAGAGAAGAACATTTTGGCAAGTCATGCAACTCTGCTGCAAGCATCAGCTCACACACACACACACTGAGATGATGCAAAAATCGATTTCATTGCTACTACAGAGTCTCGAATGCATCTTGGCCCCGTTACTCGGAGGTGTGCTTGAGTTACGCTGCCAATGAAACCCAATGATACAAAGATACGATCGCAGGATACGTTAAGTACAACTGTGGGAAGAAGCCAAGAGAAGCTGCAGGACATGGATGAGGAGACGGAAGGACACAAGGGAACCGACTTTCCTCTGGCTCTGAACGCAGTGTGGTAGAATGAACCTGCACGTACCCCTGCTGGCTCGACAGCGAAGCGTAAATACAAATATCTTGGCAGGAAAAGGTACTGAGATGTGCTCAGGAGTTCAACTCAGGGAAAGACCACGGATACACAAATATAGTGATGGTGGAGGTGCACATCGTAATAACATATCTAGGAGGAGTTGGAAAGCCAGCTTTGGTAAAGAAATCCACCTGACAGCATCTCCAAAGATAATTAATAGACATAACAGATTGCATTTGTTTAATCTGTGCAAAACCTAAACACAATAAGTTGTTGTTTGCTCCTGGTCGAGAAAATTTCTTGCACACAATTTCCTAGAATTGGTTGACAGTGTAATGCATTGTATGTTTAATGCATAATAATGTTAACAATTGATTCATAAAGTTATTTGTTTGAAAAGGTAGCCTTTGAGTACCTTCGCACAATCATAACCGGTACACAATCCACATTTCCCCCCTCGAAAATTGATAGAAATCCCCCATCTTGATCATTTTTAGTTATTAGTATACATGCAAATATTTGTTGCATGTAGATTGTGCAAATAATACTATGATGTTAGATATCACAGGACTGTGAAAAAATCCCATTATTCTGATTGCATAACAAAAGTAAACTTTTTTGCTCCGATTTTATGCAGATGATGGCGTGTTCTTTAAACCATGACGTTTCTTTTAAAATTGGATTTAAAAAAAAGCAATCACTTTGTATCTCAAATTGTTGAATCATAACCCCTGTGTATGATATGTATTGCATCATCAGATTGTTGATAATCCACAGCCCTACATTTCATGGTAATGAAAGCAAAAAAAAAGCGTATTTCCCCAAGAGAAACTATTGAACTATTCCTTTGTCATACATTGATTAATCATAATTAGCTTTTAGCCAATAACTGGGTTGTTCTGAGTTAACCCAGTTATTGGCTAGTTATGCAGGTCAATAAATAACAATGTAGTATTATAACTGAGACCCAGATGTGACAGTTTACATTCTAACAACAGACTGGACTTTGTGGTTGAAGAAAACTGATTTTTAGAGATAGTGGTGCGATTAGAGAATACACAATCGGTTTATAAAACAAGATCTTTTTCGAAAGCAAGTGGTCTTCCAGCATGTTTTCAGGAAAAAGAAAGCCTCAGCAGGTATGACATCCATTAAGAAGGTCACTTTGCCAATATTAGCTGTGTGAGATGAACTCTGCCTGGCTTTGTCCTTGGTTGTCAGACAGTGAGGTAAACCAGCAGCTAAGGGGATTAGCAGAGTAACACTTGACAAGAATAACAGTAGTGGTGCATTGATGAATGTGTTTTACCCCGTGCTGAAATGATTAGACTATCAAGCAATAAGTGGATTAACAGAAAATGAATTGGCTGAGCTATATCATGTTTTAATGCTTTTTGTATTTATGATGTTTCTCAAATGTGGGGATTTGCTGTTTTTTTGTGTTTAATCTTTGATTTGGTATATTTGGTTTTGGACTGGTGGCTAAGCTCTTGTGAAATGGTATGACTGTTATTCACTATTTTCTGACTTTCTGACATTCACAGCCCAAGCCCACATATGCCAAATTACTGTAAAATCAATGTGAAGAGGAATTAAGCAAGTTATCTTTAAGGTTTTGCGTGTTGTTTATTTATTATCTGCTTGACAGTGGCATTTCCATTTAACTTTTTGTACACGGATGTGGTCATAAGAACTAAAATTATGTGAAATTGCATATTCTTTATTGGAAAATGTAAAAATGTCCCCCTCCTGCTAGAATATGTATGCCTCAAACTTAAGGAAAACACTAATTGAGGGCTTCACAATCTGCACTGTTAACGATACCCTCTGTCCTTTGACCTTTGCATCGGATAAGGAAAAAACTCCTCACACAAAACCAAAAAAGACAAAAAAGCCTTTAACTGGGAACAAAAAAAACTGAAGAAGCCTCAGGGAGAACTACTGAGGAGTGACCCTGGACAGGCAGTTTTTATTGAGAGATTTTTTTTTTTAAAACGTGCAAACTGAAAATTCTTTGCCGTGATGAAGCAAAAACCTGAGCTGACTCTGGTTCTAGTAAACATGAACACACACACAGACACACAGATGGAAACTAACCAAGCTAACCAGCATCACAAGAGTAATCTAGCTGGTGTGCTGCAGGGCACACTGCTAGGCAACCAGCTGACCTAAATAACAGTCATTACGTCACCACCAGTGACAGTTGTAGTAGCCACAGTGTGACTGCTGTGACCTCTACTGTAATGTCACCGATGGGACGTTAGCCTGAGGGGGTGGTGCCCAAAAAAAAAACATAAGGCAAGTATTTGAGGGACTTGAATGCTTCAATGAAGCGGGAAAGAGAAATCACAGGGAGGGGGATTGGAAAATGTGTGTGTGTGTGTGTCAGTCTGTGTTGTTGATCTGGGGGACCAACAAGCTGGTAGGCTGGTTGCTGCTGGGCTGTGGGATTAAGTAGGCTTGTCTGGCTGTGGGTGGTGGCGGGAGGAAGGGGAGGGGAGTGTTATTGTGGAAGACCACGGGTGACAAGAGAAGGGGATAGAAGATGACAGGATAGGGGTGAGCTAAAGGGCTCGGGTCACAGTTTGGACACAGGAGAGGGGGGTACAGCTGTATGAGACTGTAGCTACCGGAAAGATATGAGAGGCCAAGCAGAGCTGTGGTTGTAGGAAAGGGGTTTGGAGGGAAAGGAGTGAATCTGGGTTTTTTTTTTTGGCGAAGGGCGTGCTGCTGTTTCCGGAAGCTCTGCCAACCCGTCCGACCCGCAGACGCACAACAGATGCGGCCTCAAAGATGGATTATTTGACATGAACGTGGATCATCCCACGACATGTAGCTCGGCTTCTGACCTTTCCACCCATTCCCCCTCCCCCCACCACAGAAGGGTGGGCGAGCTGCCCCAGTCTGAGCATGTGGGTGGGTGTGTGCATATGCCAATGCATACAAGAGGAGCTGTGAGTGGCAATGAATGAATTAGTGGCAGGAGATCTTGGGATGATTCCCGCTTGTAGACTAGCATACAAACGTCCTTATGAGGCAGATCAATGAAAGTCCAGGTGGATTTAGGTTTAGGGTTAGCCTAACCCTAACCTCCACCTTTTGGGTCCACGTAAAATCAAAGCTTGCTTGCATGCCGACATGCTGTAATTGTTTAGGTAAGTGTTTCCCAGAGTCAGTGCATGTCGGTGTCGAGCAAAGCCACGGACTAGACTGGTTTCCCACAGACCATCCCACTCTGTGATTAGCTGGATTAAGTGACAGCTGCCCAAATGGTTGGAACAAGATAGATGGATGGGCAGGGGGATAAAGGGGAGGTGTGGGGGAGGGACGGGGGAAAGGCTACTGAACAAAGACCCTTGTCCCAACATCATAACTCACCCCCAATCCCAATCAAAACCATTGTCCACGAAGAGACACAGTCAGCACGAGGACAATTAGTGTCAGCATGTGTGCTGCTGAGCCTGGGCAGGACTGTTGCATGGGCAAAGTCAAAAAAAGCTGCCAGTGGTTAGTGCACAAGTCTTAAATCTAACTCAGAAAAACCCTAATTTCATTAACCTGTTTTTCACAACATTAAAGGCTACATTTGACAGTGTGAAATACTTTATCCGAGACTACGAAGAACCCTCTGTCTGTCAGTCAAATCTCCAAAACCCATCCCGGCCCTTCCCCTGGTGGATTAGAGGATTTACTCGGAGAAATCCTAGTTTTCAAGTCAAAAAAGGGGGGCATGAATGGTGAAAAAAATGGTGTTTATGTGTCATGCACTCAGTGACTCTGTTTGAAAATGATGTAACACTCTCAATCTTCGCATAGCAGGGCACAAAACTGAACCAAACCTCATCGTTTCATCACAAAAGCGCCTTTTGGTGATGTTGGTGGTGGCGTCTTGGGAGAGCCACAGGTGTAGGTTCCCACGGGTGGATGGGTGAGTGGAAGGTGGCCATTGAAATTTAAAAGAAGAAAAAAGGGGCAGAGAGAGGTGGCAGTGGGAAGTGGAAGCCGGGGCAGGTTGGGGTCACTAAGCATGGGATCTGCACGCTTCTTTTTCAAAAGAGGGGTCAGCCCTCTGCATGTGGGGCGATGTGCGTGTTTGCATTCGAAGAATACTAAGAATGTGAGATCCAGGCCTGGTGTGTAATCCCGTGGGAGATCCCAGTCTGCCAACAATTCGGCATCAATGGAGGGGTGCGGCTGCATTGTGGATGTGAAGTTTGATTGACTCATTTCTACCTCTCGGGGAAAGCTTTGGGGCTTCAAACTGCTAGGAGTTGTTCTTTTTTTTTAGGTCTTTCATGTAATAAACTAGATGTGTACTCCCTATAAAAACACTCTGTAACCTTGAGCTACTTCTGTTCCTGTGTCATTGATAGGCGACCTGAATGTCCCTGTTTCCGACTCCTCCGCAGGGAGTTCCACTGACATCTCCTGATTTATTGCCTTCTGATGGGACATGAGGTCATCACGATTCATCCCGTGGCCAGTAATCGCTGCATGTAATCTTCATTAATCTGTGATGTCAATCCCAGCTTTTGGTTTTACTCAGGCTCAGTCTACGCTACTCCAGAAAGGCCACTCGAGCTACGACATCTCTGCTGAAAAAGAAAGGGCAGTGCTGGGCACAATGGCATGGGAAGCACCTTGTACCTTCTTCAGAGACTTATCTTTGGAATTACTGGTAAATAACATGCATCAATAACAGTGTGTCAGTCTTAATGAGCAGTAATGGATAATAGAGGAATAATAGAATGACAGACATCCCATGAAATTATGTTAATCAAGTCTGAAATGTCCCGTTGCATCTTTGATTCTAATTAGCTTTTAACTGGAAGCTAAATAATTTGGTATCATTAACTCCTAATGATATTGAAGGTAATTAAAGAATTAGACACAACAGGCTGAATGTCACAATGTCTAGACAGTCTGAGAGCAGGTTTCCAATGGGAGGGGAACTCGTTTGATGGTTGGGGGGAGTAGCTTCTTACAATCAAGGGTGAAAAAAGTATAGATGTGAGCTGAAGTGAACCAGCTTCCCAACACCTCGGCCTGGAGGGGGGACCCAAATGCAAATCTTTCTCGGTCTCGCTCCTCAATCTGCTCAGAGGCAAAGATCAAAGACCTCCAGTGGAAAAATCCTTGCAAATGTGGTGGTGATGTTGGCAGGCAGAGGAGAACAAGTTGGGAGCATTTTAACCCTTTTTTGACATCGGTAATAAACGTTTCTGTACTGTGATCGTCCCAGGATTGCAACTAGACGAAACTGGAGCTCACAAGGACATTCAGTCTGATTCATAATAACAATGGCACCACATTCACAGTCTGTCAAGTGGAGGCAATTTTTTTGTCGGATAAGTTCCAGCTTTTAAACAAGTGTTAAAGCCTGCTAGAGTTGTAGACCATTTGACATAAAAAGTATTACTCTGCTCTTATATTATATTGACTTCTTTGTATTGAGTTTAAAATTCTAGCGTAAAATCACAGAAAAAGAAGTGGCAACCAAACATGCAGCACCCTACTATTGATGCCATTGTATGGAAACTGAAATAATGGACTCTTACATATGTCAATCGCAGTTACTCAGTACCAGAAAGATCACAACTTCAAATTGCTAACTTGGTCCAACAAACAGTCCAAAGATATTGGTAAATGGTAAATGGACCTGCACTTATGTGCTTTTCTAGTCGCTTTGCGACCACTCAAAGTGATTTACATGACAAACTGCGCTCATTCACCCGTTCACACAAACATTCATACTGGTGGCAGAGGCTAATAAAGGGTTTGATTACATAAATTGAACAAATCCAAAGAATTTGTTAAGACCTGATTTTTGGGAAAAGCATCCACTTAAAGTTGCCCTCGCAAAATCCATCTATGCACCATTGATAAGTCAGAATGTTTACTTTTTAAGCATGTAATGAATGCCATTTTTGTTAAAGGCAAACTTGTGCCCCATTGCTAGTTACCCCTTTTCCACCGAAGCAGGTCCAGGGCCGGTTTAAAGCCAGTGCCTAATCTTGTACCAGTTGGTTGAAAGGGGTATACATGGACGAGGATGGGGGGCTTCAAAATCACAATTTTGGCCTCAGTGGCCAGATGGCTAAACCCTACCTGATACACAATAAATAAAAACAGGAAAGCAACAAACCCTCACATTTTAAAAGCCTGAACTAGTGATATCTTTGCTTGAATTAAATACAATCAATTAACTTCTTATCCTGTCATATCATTTGTCATGTTTTCCCAAGAAACACTGCAATTACTGTATAACTCAAGAGAGTTACGAGAACTCACGAGAAACACTGTCTTCATCATGTGCCAGACCATCAAACCTAAACCAAGAACACCATGCAAGCAAATGCCAGTAGAGCGGACAAACCAGCATCAATACCAGATTATTTGGTGTTTAGTTTGAAGTCCTACAGATGAAAAAAAGCACCACAAACCTCCATGCAATAAACATTCACACCACTACAGTGATATGTGTGGTTGAGAAAGCAGGTTACAGACTGGATGACAGTCATATCTCTGCTGGGCGGAGAGGTGGACGGCTGCTGCACACAAGTCGCCTGCCAGCGTCGTGTGCCAAGAGATGTCGCACTGAAGGCAAGGCATTTGGCTGGCTGGTGTACACCGGCTGTGCACACACACACACGGCCCATTGAGCATGCTGCTACTATGCCAACAGGGTCATTACCCATGCACTTCCAATACAACAAACCCCTCCCCTCCTGGTGCTAATTAACCAGCGTGATCCAAGAGTATGCAACACGTAAAACAAACACCAACACATGCACATTTGCATAGAAACGCTAAATGATTTCACGTGCAAACAATAGATATGTCTGAGTTGACATGGAGTAATTTACTGCCTTATAATTAGTCAAAAACAAACAGGGTTAACTCGTGTTATGACTTTTGAACAATGCACCAAACAGAACAAGCTTTTACATGGAAATGTGCTTAAAAAGGGGGAAGTTAAATGGACTAAAAGCAGTTTTTAATGCCTTAAAAATCAAGGAAAGGTTGCCGTTTTATCAAAATAAGGTATTTATTCTCTTCTGAAAATACTAGTTGGACAAGTCTGGCAATCACATCACAACCGCACCGGATCACCTTTTATACTCATGCCATATCTTCATCATCATGTGTGCCAAGAAGCAAACACCTTTTAAAAGGTTTCAGTCAGGTTTAGTTCTCGTGGATATTTGCCCTTTACTTCCTCAGGTATTAATTTGCCTCTAAAGAAGTCTGAGAGCCACCACAGCACCAGAAACATTAACAGGCTAATTCCTGATCCAAAGCAACAGGGGCGCCTGACTGGAGAGCAACACAGCACCGCCTCCAGCCGAGCGCCATTATCATTTCAAACAGGTTCAACAGTACAGTGACAATTTAACTGCCCATGTAATGACATGCTTTAATTACCCCCACAAGGAGCCTCTAGCACCTGCACACCATTCATTTAACAAGAGGCAGGGGACGCAGCAGGCCACGGCAACACGCACCGACGCCGTGTTCAAACACACAAATCAGTGCAGAGGTGTAAGACGCACAACTCACAACTACACACCCGTAGTGCACTTCATAGTTTTACCTGAGGGGACTGCATCATGCAGCACTTTGAGAGGCATTCATTGGAGGCTCTAAGTGGTTACGTGGTTAGTTTTCGTATTGATTTTTAAATTATTTTATAAATATCTTTTAGATCTTCTACAAAGCAGAACAAAAACATTTGGAAATGCTGCTTTTGCTACTTATGTTATACATTGATATTTGAAAAAACAACTAAAAACTCACTTATTTATTTAATCTGGCATTTATAACTTTTTACATTTTTTAAATTATAAATTGTATTATTTTAACATTTATTCATATATTTTTTATTTATTTTATCAAACTTAATTGCTGACGTGTTTATTTTACTTTTAAATTAACATTTTATTATTCAAATATTTATTTATCATCATTATTATTATTTTGAACCAAAATTAATTGTTGACGTGTTTTTATTTTTATTTAAAAAAATATTGTAATATTTAAAAACATTTTTTTTTCAAAATGAATTGCCAGCATTGTTTTTATCTGTATTTTATTAACATTTTATTATTTAAATATTAATTAATTATTATCATTATCATTATTATTATTAATATTATTTTATTTTTTTATCAAAATGAATTGCTGACACGTGTTTATTTTTTCTATCTTTTTTTTCTCCAACATTTTACTATTTTAAACATCCTGATTTTGTTGGTTGCTTGTAAAGCAGTTTGAAGTCATCTGATTAATTCCAAAGGTCACTGACAGATTTCCTGCCAAACCAAACCAGCATGTGGAATTGAAAATACACTGTAGAGGCTCACAGTCTTCTCTGTGTTGCTAATAGAAGTCTGGAGTTCATTCCTCCGTGTCAGTTAATGTGGAGGTGATTAATCTTCATGTCAACAAACAGCAGCAGCACTACTTTATCTGTAATTCTGCCTCAGCTCACTGTGTCGCTGCAGTCATTCATTCACAAGGGATCAGCTGCGCTGCTGCACTGATGCAGTCAATGGGATCTTTATAAAGAAGCTTATTTCACTCATGTTGCAAGAAAACCACAGCAATATTAGGACAGTCAAATGTGTGCATGGGTGGTAGACTAAAGGTTCAGTAGCTAGAAGATTTAAGAACAGATGAGCGTCAGATCCTGCAGACGTAAACAAACAGTGAAGCTTCCTCAAGCGTCACATGACCTCAGACCCACGAGAGGCTGCTCAGCATCTAAAACATGCTTATGATGCACTCATAGGAATACCTGCAGCACCATAACAAAAGCTTATGTAGACCCACTTAAAAATCCCCAAGTTATCAACATCACATACAGCTTCAGGTCTCATTATGTTTGAAAGCAGTAATATGAGAGCCACACCGTCGATCAAAGGAAAAATGGAAATAATAGCTATTTTGATTTGTTAAAGTCATTTTTCCAGGCAAAAATTGCAGAAAATGCTGTTTCTAGCCGCTGAAATGTGGAGATTTTCAGCCTTTTTTCTGTTTTGTATAATGTTGAACTAAACATTTGTGTTCTGCACGGACAATACAAGACTTTTAAATCAAAATTCTTTAATCACGTTAGACTTAGAGGGACAAGTTTCTGCTATTTTCTGACATTTTATAGTCCAAACTGGTGCGTTGCGATCTACCAGTAATGACAATAACTGTGATCTTTAAAGAAATGTAAAAAATAATTGTAATATTGTATCGTGTTAATAATTCACATATTATATTTTTGCGAAAATAATCCAGCATCTCTTAGATACTTAAATTTTTTTCAGTTCTTGCGACAAAATGCACACAAAAAAACAGAATTTTTAATTTTTTTTCAAAATATCACAAGATTATTATTATTGTGAATTAGGTTACAATAATCGTGTAGTGGAAAAATCTGACATCCTGACGACCCTAGCACAGTTTAGGTTAGGACTCAATGAAATAACCAAGAAAATAATCGGCAGAATGACGTGTATGAAAACAATTGCATTTGCTGCTTTATTTTTTTTATTTACTCGTTTGTCACATTGTAGCCTCGACTGTGGTCTGCAGAGGATGTGGTACTATAGTAAGGACATACTATAGATTATGTATTATGGAAAAATAACAAGATGCCAAAACTCAGCTGGATGTCTGCCCAGCTATCATCTTTGATCCAGATGACTGCATTTCTATTTAAAGTATTTCCATGACAGCTAATAACCCATTTGAATTTTGACTGGCACATTCAAAGTAGTCTTAGGATACGACATTCACTTTCTTTGGAATACTTCGGTTAATATCGTGCAAACAGAAGCAACAGACATGATGGATGCCAACAATTCATGAAGGCTCTACTTAAGTCTAATTCCAAACACTTATCTCCATCATCACCTCCTTCCAGCTTCATATCGTCATGACAGACTGAGACGCTAACGAAGAACGCCAGAGGCTGATTTTGTTCACAACTAACTTTAGGACAACTGTTGATAGAAATTCTGGATGCAATCCGGACGAGCAACTTTGTAAGTAAACTAGGTAAGGAGGACAGCACCAGAGGGAAACCGGAGCAGAAATATGTCCAAAATTAGTCGAAAGTCACTGAAACAGCCAACAGCATCACATAAAAATCATTTTTAAAAAAAGTTTAAAAAAAAGGATTTAAATTAGGTTGAACATTCATGATGAAAATCCTCCATCAAATGATAAGAAACTGCCACCAAATAAATTTACCAGACCCTTTCTGGGACTGCACAAGTTAAAACATTGTCGTTGCCCCGAGGCACCGAGTGGGAAAACATCCTTTTAATTAATGGAGCCTAAAAGCAGTCATTTCCCACTCGTACACGCTGTACCTGATGTGAAATCACAGAATGAACAAAACAAAGTGTTCTCGGAGGAAATCCCCCCGCCGCCTCCTTCGCCGCACCACAACACAGATCCATTTAATATCAAGAATGCAGTCAGAGTCAGATGGCAATGACAAGAGTTCAGTCCACGCGGGTTTCCACAGGGCAGCTGTCCACATCACACACTCACTACTACACTGCATCTTTGTTGATGAGCGAAGCAACAACACAGATGTCTGTCAGGCTCGTAAAACTCTGACGACGGGCCGCGGTGCGTGAGATTTCTGAGACACAAATTGAGCAATGTACGAAGGGGAAGGTCTTGCTGGGAAGAATCTTCTCCTCCTCACTCCTTCACAGACTATACACTTTGTTCATTTAACAAATTACTTTTAATCATTAATACTTGCAAGAAAGAGCAGAACATTTTAAATAATCGTCGTCATCCGTTATCAATCAAGCAACCAAACTATCTATAGAGCATCTTTTAGATTAATCAAATTAATTTGTCAACAAATGACAAAAGCAGAAGGTAAAAAATAATAAAATGTTAAGGAATAAAGAAAAAAAATCTGCACAAAATTTTTGGTAAAACAAATTTTAAAAAGTCAAATATAATAATTATAATAAAATGGTGTAAATACATTAGACAACTTTGCAGTTTATTAAATAAATAAAATAATTAATATATAATTATTATTAATAATAATAATAATAATAATAATAATAATAATAATAATAATAATAATAATAGAAAAATTTAAATTAAATTTTGTGTTTCATGTAATTTTGTCCATTTTTGTAAAAATTAACTGGTTAGTTAAGGGTTAATGGGTGTCCGGCTTTTCAAAGCAAAATTAACCGACAGCCCTTATCAGTATGCTTTAAAATACTGAACAAAACAATATGACTAAAAAGCAAGTGTTTTTTAGTCATATTGATTGCTGGCTATTAAAAAGGGGAGGGGGGAAATTCCATCATGCACAGAAGTGTTCTATTGGAGAAGTAGAGATAACTTTTAAATGAAGTCTTGAATAAACGAAGTGTCAGCGCGTAGATTCAAGCAATTAGTTGAGTCAACAAGTGGGCTAGACGCTAAAACCATCCACTCAATTCCCACACTAAACAATCGTAAAGGAACCACTGGGGACCAAACAAAGGCTTCTTTGCTTGTTAGCTGCAGATAAACACTTCATCTTGGTGGAACGATTTATTGCATCACATGTTGCACAAACACAAAAGGAGAGGTCTTATATTCTTGTTCTTCTATATCTTTATACTTTTGTTTCCTGGGGGGAAAAAAGTGTTTTAACCTAAGTTTCCCACAGCTGGGAGATATCACTGAATGCACACATTGTTAAAAATAAGCCGAAGTAAACAGCCGTCTTTCCACTTTGGGAGTTCAGACTAATTGCATAATCGATACAGAGCTGAGCTGCATCACAGGTGAGACTCGTGTGAGTGGTTTTCCACGCAGCAGCCCTGGGACCAGGAGGAGGAAGGATGGGGGAGGGAGCCCGAAGAGGGAAGATAATTGTTTACAAGAGGCCTATGTAGCCGTCTCCCAGCAACCGCTCTGACAAGCTCCGCATCAGGTGTGGCTACTACGGCAGCCTGTGTTAGCTTTTGCTTCTGTGTGTGTGTGTGTGTGTGTGTGTGTGTGTGTGTGTGTGTGTGTGTGTGTGTGTGTGTCCAAAAGACAGCCAGCTGCAGTCTCGGTCAGAGCAGAGACATACAGTACATGCACAAAGTGTTTGAATGAGCCACAACTGAAGCCTCTGTCCTGGATCTGCAAGTGTTCCTGTCTGGATGGTTTTTCATCAGCATGAAGTGTAGAAGAAAACCAGAAACAACCACATTAATAAATCAAGAGACTCCAAAAATGAAGTACTGTGCTGGGTAGCGCTGCACAATATGAGGAAAATATGCCATAACGTTAAAATAATGCTTTTCAACAAACTCAGAATAATTCCTGTATATTCACAATAAAGTTCTAAAACAACAACTTAAAACAACTTATGCAAAACCAGTTTACCCACCTAACTCCTATCGTCCCACTTTTCTCCTTCAACCATGCAGATTGGTACAACAGCATTAGTCTAATAGACCTCACTCACATGCCTGCAGATTCTGATCAGACGATGTGCAGCAGCGAGGACTTTCTGTCCGATTGGCCAGAGTGTTAACAGCATGGTGCATATCAGATAAAATGGCGCCAACAGAAAGATATGACATGCAATTTGTTATTACTCTAGTTTAGTCGATATTTCCGGTGTTTAACCAGTTGGATTTTATGCAAACCGGCTCAGGCATATTGAAAAGTAGCCTACATAAGAAACCTGTGCCAACAGTGGCGTGGTGCTAAATCAAACTAGAATTTTCTATTGCACATACTCTGTAGAGATAGAGGGAGAGCAACGTCTGGTTTTGCGACACAGTGCAATATGACGATGTGATTAATGAATGAAATAAGATGCATTTATAAACAGAATAATGGAGCCACTAGTGTGTGACAGGTTGTGCACAATTTACTGCCTCGGCTCAAGGACTGCAACATGAATGAGATCAAATACTAGTAGAGGTGGGTGGGCGACGTTGTACAGGGCACACGTTGTGTTTTTAGGGGTGACGAGAAACCACAGAGTTAGTCTCAAGGAAAACCAAAACGGCGCCAATATGGAAACATTTTGGACAAAATATTAAAGCATTACTCTCTACTGCTTCCTCTGTTTATTGGATTACCGCCACCAAGTGGACTACAGCTGCTACACTTATTCATGGCCTCTTTCAGTCTCATTATGTTTCACTCGGAAGAAGTTGAATCGAGTGTGTCTCCTAGTGGTAAAATCCGGTATAGCAGTCCAGCCCAGTCTTTGGCTAAATACCAAACCTGTTTGAATTTTTTTACACCAGCCCAACCCAAGTTGTTACTATATTTAAAGTGCAACAAGTCGACATTGTGATGACGAAAAAAAAAACAATACCCAAAAACGGGTTGCAAAACTGGTTTGAAACCCAAAAACTTTTTTTTTCAAAACATTATGCACAATAAACTATTTAAAAGAAGATATTTGCATTTGTAAAAAGAAAAAAAGAAAAGAAAAACAAGCCAAACACCTCAGAGGCGACACCTTGACTTGCATCTTGCACAAGTACTACAAGGAAGACATGCAGAACAATGCTTGACAGTAGCACAAAAAAAAGTATTCAGCAACACATGCATTTAAGGACACGTGGCCAGAGCAGCGAGCCAAAACCACTTAGTTTGGGTTTGTTCCAAGAGAAACAATCTTCAGCAGGTCTGTGCAGATCAACACGTTTAAATGTGAATGAAAATCGTCGACACCTCCCACTTTATGAGCTGATCGGCCTCGAGAGACTGACAGCACACCACACAAGGGAGTGCACGAGCAACACACCAGACAAACCAACTTGGTACACACACACTCTTCATCCCTTGATCATAGATACACTCAAGAGGCTGGGTGTCATTTTAACAGGAATTAACGGGTTTAAACTGTCTGTTAAATCAACACTACACATTCAAAATCTGCTCCAGCTTCTTGAGGAGGTCGATGGCTGCTGCAGGTCGGCTGCATGCATCTATTTACTAGCCGAGGGAGGTCTGATACATATCCAAGTTCAGAGCAGATACAGTTACAGGCAGGCTCGCATCAAACGGACGTCCGGCTAATGTAGCTGGGGGGGCGGGGAGAGAGAAAGAGGTAGAGAAATTCCACCGGCAATTTCATTAGTGATCAAATGGAAGTAAGACGTGTCTCTGTCCTCTCTCCTGAAGTGCTCACTCAGCAAAATGGAAACTCAATCAGACAGGCCACAAGAGCAACAGTACGATTCACATACTACAGTACTTAAATATGAACACTATTTCTTAAAATAGTAGTTCAAACAGATTGATTAACACGTTTATTTTCCTTCTTTACAAGGCTCAGATTGATACATTAACTACAGGAGCTGATTAGCCTAGCCTAGCCTAGTTTAGCATAAACACCGAATACAAAGGGGAAAAAGCTAGCCTGGCTCTCCATAAAGTTACTTACCTTCACCTCTGAAGGGCACAAATTAACACATAATATCGTGTCTGTTAAACTTGTACACAGGCAGAAATTTAAAAACAATTTGTGGTTTTTAGGAAAGAAATCTGTGGAGTCTTGCATCACTGCCAACTAAACAATGGAGCGGTTGCCAAGGCGCATTTACAGCACTGACGTCCTTCTAAAACCACAAATTAAGGTTTACATAAGGTTAATGTAGAGACCGAGCAAACATTTATTTACGAGCGTTTATTTGTGAGCTCTGTGTGTTTTGCTCTAGTAGTCTATTTAAACTGGTAGCCATGCAGCGGTTGGGTTTTTACCGTATACCCCGCTATGACAAAAAACAGATACCTCTGAGTCTAATGCTGGTGTTAGCATCAAGCTAAAGGCATCATTGTGCCAAAGTGTACCCTCACAGGCCTGCTAGCATAGCTGTAAACCATACAGAGATATGGTGATTTGGAAAGGATACGGTACAATCGCTCAACCTTGCAGACATTTTTCCCCCAATTTTTGAATTGAAAGCATCCCCTTGCAGCCCCAAAAATAATTTCCCCTTCAGAACGCAATAGTAAAAGATATCTGTAAAACTGTTGGCAGGACACCTCAAACTGCAAACAAGGTCTAAAACGACTCTATTGTGAATTTTCTACCCTTGGTGGTTTTGTATTTGTAAACTTGTAAAGAAATAAGAATTAGTAGAAAGTCACTGAAACAGCATCACAGAAAGTCAAATCATAAAATTAAAGCTAAAAATAATTTAAATTAGGATGAATAATCATGATGGTTAACAGTGAAAATTCTACATGCAAATAATGCAGATGATCCACACAAATTTACTAGATCCTTGTTCAGCCTTGGGTCCGGTAACTTGTACCTTTCCTCAAGCCCAGTGGGAAGCCAATAGGCAGAGTGGGAACTTGTATGTTCCCCTAGCAGAAGAAACACTGCTGTACGTATTCGGCGAACAATTATCATTAGGCTGAAAAGGCGCAATCTTTGTGTTGGGTATCCTGTCTCTTATGATACATCCATATCGTTAGCCGGGTGAGCCATTTCTCCTGGGTCTAGCACTAACTTAACGCAAAGCTTTATTTCCCAAAATGACCCAATCCTTGAACAAAAAAACAACAATGGACTTGCAAACATGCATTTAGCCATCCCCAAGTCTTTTTTTTTTTTTTTTTTTTTTTTTTTTAAAATCAGTCAACCCTTAATACTCCATTAGGCACAATCATGAAACTGCATAAAAGAGCAAAGTCTCCTGACTCCCTCCCACAAAACAGATTCCCTCTGCTTCAAAAGTTTCATCTTCATCCACATCTTTTCAGCAGAAACGCTGTGCATTTCCAGTAAATCCAAACCTGTGGGGGAAACACTGAGTGTAGGCTGAGCCCAGAGGTGACAGCAGCATCAATAGTCAGTCTCTTTACTGGCAAAACAAGCCTGAGCTGGAGGATCACTGGAAGACTTCCAAAGGATGGATAAGCACCGTGCAATCTGAGTAAAATCAGCCATTAGTGCCTACATCATGCCGGTGTGATGATAACTGGGCCGAGAAGAGACAAGGCTGTGATGTCTTAGAAGAAGAAGCAGCGTTTCCCAGAAATACTGGATGAGTTTCACTGTTACAGCAGCACGACACTCGACTGGAAGATGAAAAGTGCTCTTTGAGAATTTGAGAAGTGCCTATTCAGACAATTAAAGGCATCAAAGGGTATTGTCACAACTCAGGATTTCAAGGTCTATTTGAAAATGAAAAAGAGATATTCAACCTGTGCAGCTTTGCACACAAAAGATGCAATATTTCAAAATGTTTAACCTAAAATAAATCCTGTTTTATTTCATTTTTCAGATGCTCGGTTCAGGATGACAGAAGAGTCGGCCTTCATTGGTTTCCATTGGGGCTTTAAACGGGCAGTTGGCCAGATGACACAGCCAATAGTACACTGCATCTTTGTTTCTTCAGCGCGGAAAGCAACAACGCCACAGCCAGTGACCCTGCAAGGCTTGTTGTGACATCTGGCACTGGAATAGTGCACCGCTATCAGCCCGGGCCACTTAACAGAAAGACAACACACCAGAATAGCCCTCTTCACCTCTGCCTCGAGGTGTCAGTCAATGAGTCCAGTAAGTACGGCTGGTCCATAGTCTATGTCGTGCACGAATGTTAGATTTATATGAGTGTAGCTGCGACACACTGGTTAGCCCAGGTGGCAAATGTCGCCTCTAATCCGTCTTCCCACCTCACGGTCCAAACAATAGCCTCGGTCATTAAATATACGGCTTTTACCGTGTGAAATCACACCTTTGCCATTTTCCCCTGAAGCTTAAAAAACGTTAGCAAAGGCAGTTGGTAATTCACTAAAGGTGGACCGCCTCCGCTATAAACAGCTGCGGGAAACCCTGAAATCATTAAATACACAAAAGAGAAAAATCCTGTGATGCCTTCAACACAAAAGGCTGCAAAAACATGACGAGCTTCAGAGGAACAGTTGTTCATTATTTGGACCTAAATTGGGTTTAGTTTTTATCTTCAATTCTTTAATGGGTCATTTTCCAAAAAGCACTTCATCTTTTCTTCAAAGTATGGCTGCATGGATCTAATTCAAGTAATCCTTCATTATTTGGAGAAAATGCCTGTTAGAAGTTCCGAGAGCCAAAAGTTGACATCTTTGAATGACGTCTTTTGTCTGATCTATAATCAAATATCGTAGAAGACAAAGATAACCACAAAATATGACCAATTGAGAGACTGGAAGCTGTTATTTTTGTGCTATTTTTGCTGAAATAAATGCCTTAAATCATGATATTAATCTTCTGTTAAACAAGAGCTGTAACAAACAATTGATTTGGTCAATAAAAATGGTGAAAAGGGTTAATCTCTTACAGTCAAATTGTACTACAGCCCAATGTGATGTCTTCAGATGTCTTGTTTTATTAAACAACAGTCCAAAAAACAAAAATATTCAGTTTTGACATTTAAGATGAAGAAAAGCAGCTAACTGCAACAACTAAAACGGTCTGTTTTCATGAACAGTTCAGAGGTATTCCTACAAAAAGTCATGCATTTCAAACTTTTTGTTGATGTCGATGATGTTGAAGAGTTCATTTACAGACCGAAGATGCATTAAGTGCAGGAGGGAAGTTTGATGGCACAGGCACAGGGCTTTGACCCAGGAAACCACCATTCATGTCCCATTAAAAAAAGTCTTTACTCATGTTCTAGGTCTCCGATGTAACAGCATCCAGTAATTTAGCCATTTTCAGCTTAACCTTGTTAATTTTCCTAATCTTAAACAAGTAGCTTTGCTGCTTAACCTTAAGCACTTCCGTAAAACAACGTTACCAACAGGGACCATTATTTTGAAGGACATAAGATAAGCAAAAGTGTTTGTAGAAAATTATACGAACCCATTCATGAGAATATTTCAACCAAAAAGCTGGAGCTAGAATTAATGCACGATTTTGCTTTGAAAATGACTTAATGATTAATCCGCTATCAAAATCATTGCATATTACATTTTGTCCACCAACTAATCCTTTTCAGCTCTATTTCCAAATAAAAAGTCTGCACAACAAGCTACCATTCACATGCTTTTACCACATTAAAATCTGAATTTAAACATGAAGCTGCCTAACATAGTTTCCAGTTCTAAAAACTGAAAAAAATTCAATTTTCAAAAGTAACCTAGAATAGATTCACTCAAACTTAATTACATTAGGAGCGATGGGTCATAAAAAATTGGAGTGGATCCTTCTAAAATAAACAACCCAAAGTGTGTTCAGTGCTACAGGACGAGTGTTCGGCACACCTTGTGCCTAATCCATCAGCTATCACTCAACTGCAGTCAGACAAACTTAATTGCCCTGGAGGGGCCACCAGGGGCCACCTGGCGCCCACAGCAGGAGAGGGAAGCTGTGGGGTGCAGAGGGGAGGGAGAGAGGAGGCAAAACCTGCCGGCAGCACGCACCGATCCACCGCCCGGAGCCATCAAACACATACTTCACCCTCACGCCGTAATGTCACTCATTCATCATTTTAATAGAGAATTAAGTGAAGCATCCATCCAACACATACAACCAGGCTGCACCTCTGAATACAGTACATGCCATTCTCGTGCATCACACCAGACTCCTGTGGCGATTTGGCAGGTTTAACTTCGCCTTGTAAAAGTTAGATAGGATCCAAGCCATGTGGACTAATGCTAGAAGTCTTAATAAGCTAAATTCCTACATGATGGATTGCGTTATCTGCCTTGTGAATCAGCAGAATGTCATGTTCTGGAGCTAAACAGCGTCACCATAAGCGCTTCTCCATACAAGAAGTAACAGAGTTCCCCCTCCAGGGTCTACATATCAAAGCGTTTCCCCCGGTCTAATTACCCTATCATGGCCTGGGCAGGTGCAGGCTGGAGGATTGGAACAAAGCCAACCCTCATATATCAGGGCAACTTTAAAAGATGACCCAGATGACACTGCGAACCGCTGTAGCTGCAATCGGATCCTTGTGAAGCATGCAATCGTTTAGCCGTGATGTGTGTCAGTTCTCATGAAGGACAGGATGCTGCGAAGAAGCCCCGTTTCAATGACATATATGCATACAAGATGAAACCAAAAGGGTGAAGATTTATGCTCAATTTGGCATCAAGCTGCAGGTTATTTAGCTATAATATCAACTTTTAAAGACTGTTTTTTTTTCTGTCAAGGCTTCCACTACAGTAGGGCTCTCTACAACCAAAGAATTTCTCATGCAATTTTGTTGACTAATCGATTTTATCAGCAGATTTGTGAAACTGAGTTTCACCACAAAGAACTGTGCAAAAGCAACACTACAATTCTTGTTAAAAAGTAATTCAGCATGAATAAGTGACTAGTCATCTGCAGAAATATTAGTTGTCTGAGACTAAAATGACCAATAGTTGACTAATGGACTGAGATGTTGAGCTCTCTCCAGTGGAAGATGGTTAGAAAGACCAAGGAGCCACTTTTCAACCACAAAACCAAAAAAGTAATGGTTCCACATTCTCAAATGTTAGAATAAGCTGCTTTCCTTTGTCTTACATTAGAGTAAATGTAATAATTTTGTCTGTTTTGGACTGTTGGTCTAACAAAAGAAGACATTTAGTGCTATGGTTTTTCAGGCATTGAATAGGCTTTGATGTCCCCTTTTAGTTGTGCAGTTGACTGATTGATCATTTTGGTCTGAGTTGACTAAGATTCCTGTAGACAATTAGTCATTTTTAATGCTTTTTCATGCTGAATGACTTATTCCCAAAGTATGTATGAGCAAAGATTTAAAGCGGTATTTTTGCATGACTGTTTGAGAATAAACTCATGTTTTACAGATTAAATCAACCAACCAAATAGTGACTGTGAGTGTTAGTGTAGTCCAGGACAGCCCTATTATAGACCAAATTATTAATTCATTATTTGGTACAATTATCTGCAGATTAGTTGACAATAAAAAATACCTGCAACATGCAACCTGCAGCATGACCCTAATGCGTACAGTGTGAGGTTTTACCAGGACCAGTGCTGCAGTGATGTACTGGCTGTATGCAGAATGGGAGAGTGGCTCCAAATCATTCATAAACTGCGTTGAGATGCGTCCTACCAGACATGTGTACTTATTCATCACAAACTGTACATTAATTTGGCCAAATGTTAAACGGAGTTCGGTGTTGTGCTCTTTCCAGGGAAGAAAACACTCTTGTGGACTTAATTGGAGCAAGAAATCTCAACTCACCGGCCAGGCGAACTGGAAGGGGATCAAAATCTTGCCAGCCTCGTCGATCTTATTATTCTTTGCGCTCTTAAAAGAAAACATATTTCCACCGAGAACTTGCGTAGATCCAGCCCCGAACGTGCAGACGCCGGTGTTGGTGACCTCCATCTGGTACTCCTTCAGGCAGATCTTGAAGTAAGTGTCGCACTCGTCTCGAGTGCAGCGCAGGTCCTGGGAGCTCCTGGAGCCGTCGCAGCACTCCCCGTCCGCCAACTCGCCGTTTACATTCTCCACGGAGATCAGCTGCAGCTCGAAATAGCCGGTTGACTGGGACACCTAGAAACAACATTTTAAAAAAGACCCCAATTTAAATATAGGCCCCTATATTCACAGGCTTACAGGGTGGTTTGTGTGGCTCAGATTGGTGCGTAAAAATGGACAAGTGGCCAAAACAGTGCCTGTCTCCCAATTAAAAAAAACCATCAAAGATGCAAAATATATTTGTTGCATCATGAATGGAGCACGTGAACAGCCTGTGCTGGGGGTGTTTTAGACAATCAGGAGCAAATTACCCGCTGCAGCAGCCAATTGATGCAATGCAACTTACAACTTCTTGATTCAGGCCTAATTCAATCTACCAACCCCCCAAAAAATATAAGAAAGAAAGAAGCTATCTCAGCTTTATAGCCTAAAATGGAGAGTATCAATTCCTCAGACTTCAATCTTGTCATGGTAACATGATCACATGCTCCACAACTGACGGCTACGTAATTCAATTATCGATTAATGTGATGCGAATATGCAACGCCGGAGAGCAAATACATCTGCCCACGCCCACCAACTTTTGACATTTCTAATTTTCAAAGATTTATTTTATTTATGCGGGGCAGAATAAAAACATTTTTTGGGGGGGTAAAATAATGAGAGCCTTTCTTACCTCCGTCCATAACGTCAACAGCAGGCACACTATTGGGAGGCAATTCCTAATCCTGGTGCGATTCCACATGCCTCCGTTTAATTAGAGTGACATAGGGGGGGAGAAGCGATAAGAAAAGACAAGCAGCCGCGGACCCGGCGACTAGTTCCTCCCCTCCTGACATGCAAAAAAATAAATATTCACATGCGTGATTTCTCCACCGTGTACGTCCAGATTTCACCGAGGCATTAACATGCGTGTGTGTGTGTGAGCAGGCGGCGGATTGCAGCGCAGTGATGGTCCATGTACAGGAGTGTCCCTCCGTCAAATCTCTCCACACAGCAACTGAGATGTTTCGTAGCCACAGCCTGAGGAGAGGATGTCTGCTTTGATTGGCAGCTCCGCAAACCACTTACAAATTGGCCTGCGGGCAGTCTCTGAGCCAACCGGATTAAGGGGCGGACAATAGTATAATAACCCCCACCAGCCCTCCTTCTCCTCCTCCTCCTCCACCTCCTCCTCTTCCTCCTCCCAAAACTTGAATTATGCTTGGTTTGCATTGAAACCGCATTGGAACAAAAGCAGGGGTTAATTATGACTATTAATTCAATTTCTTTCATCTAATTTGCTTGCAGGAGCGCATTTTCTTTTGTTTTAATATCATTTATAATATGATTTATTACCAAAAACTTCCATAGCAGTCCAGCAAATAGGCTGAATGTCTAAAGTGGACTAATTGCCTGTGACTGACATGTGATTTAATTATGATAATGTGATTACAGTTTACATTAAATTAACAGTTTCCACGGAACATTGGTTCTGAATGCTTCTTAGTGTGTTTTATTTTACATTTAGCATCCTTTTCCTGATTCATCTAATTCATTTTAATCATAATGATGCTTTAAAAACTGCATTTATTTGGGATTTTTTTGTGATGAGAGAGATTAATATGATTTTTTTCAATCATAACGCCACCAACATGTCTTAACTCATGATTTGTGCAGAATTAATGGCTGCTGAAAGTAAAACTGCCCCTAAAACACATCACTTGTTCAGTACCAGGACTTAACCAAGGACTCTCCTCAGTTCAACCCTACATATTGCAGCAGTTTAGAGCGCCCTCTACTGGCTGCACACCAGCGACCATTTAACCTGATTCTGTAAAACTGCAACATGAAGAAATTAGATCAATAAAATTAGATAAGCAGTAAAAGCACACATTTGCTGTTAGATAGATTGTACAGGAACTTTATTGTCCACAAATTAAGATACAGTACAGGATTTCTCCATAATCTCACTATAAATACATCAAACCATTCATCCACTATTTGTATATGTTGTTAATTTCATCACTTTTTGTTGTGGTGGAATGTAACTAGTACATTTACTCAAGTACTGTACACGTACAATTTTGAGATACTTGTGCTTTACTTGAGTATTCCCATTTTATGTGACTTTATACTCCTTCATTACATTTTAAAGGTAAATATTGAACTTTTTACTCCACTACATTTAGCTGTCAGCAGCTTTAGTTACTTTCAGGTCGAGATTAAACATGAAAAACATGATACATTTAAAGTATTTAGACAGTTTTTAAAAAAGTAAATCTCATAACAATATATTGAGTAGTTAATAGTAAAGTAGTTAGTTTGTCAAACTTGAGAGCTGAGAGTGCAAAATAATACACTACAAAATCTAAATCAGAATCGGCTTTTTTGGCCAAGTATGTATGCAACATTTAAGGAATTGACTCTGATTTTACATGCTCTCAGAAGTACTTAAATAGAAAAAAGACAAACGGTTAAACACAGAAGAAACTGAGCAATAAGTTAAAGAAAAAGTGCACAAATAAACAATAAACACAAATGTACATATATACAAATAGTCAGTGGTGGAAGAAGTATTCATATCATTTACTTCAGTAAAAGTACTAATACCACACTGCATTCAAATCTTGCTTAAGTAAAAGTAAAAAAGTATCAGCATCAAAATGTACTGAAAGTATCAAAAGTAAAAGTACTTGTTATGCAGAATGGACCCACTCAGATTTTTTTTACACATTCCAAATGGGCCTATATTATTGAATTATTTGTATTGATGCATTTATGTAAGCAGCATTTTAACTACTTAATATACTGTTATGAGGTTTAATTTAAAAAGAAAACGTCTAATCACTTTAAATTGATCATGTTTTTGATGTTAAATCTCGACCTGAAAAGTAACTAAACCTTTCAGCTAAATGTAGTGGAGTAAAAATACAATATTTGCCTCAAAATGTAGTGGAGTAGAAGTATGAAGTTACATTAAAAGGAAAAACTCAAGTAAAGTACACATAAACCTCAAAACTACTTGACTAAATGTACTTCCACATTCCACCACTGCTAACAGACAATACAAGAATGAAAAAAAAAGAGAAGATAATTAAAAGAGAAACAAGGAATTTTACTAACTAGTTAATATTCAGATTTTATCATTGTTCTTAGATAATGAAAGGATCTTAAAAGTTACACATTTATATTAAAACTCTGCAGTCACAGCTGATTTGCCTTCACGTGATCTCCACATTACACATGTTCAACATGTCCATCTTGTTTGCATTGGCAGCCCCAGCAACCAGTGCCTTCCTGCCTTCTACCTGACCCCATTAAACTGCACATACACACAGACGGATGTAAACATTTGCACAGGCATCCTTGCTCGTCCCAGTTTGAGATATTTGCATCACCTGGCAGCGTGGTCAGGTGATCTGCTTCTTGTTGACAGATGGTCGATGGTTACTGATGCTCTGCCCATTCACAGGAATATACAGTCTCTGCTTGTTGTATTTCTCATAGAACCTGTTATAAATAAACCATTTCTCAAAACATACTGTAGTGCTTTCTATCCTTAAAAACAAACTGGTGTCCTTTTATTTCTTTATGTTTGAAGGATTGATGTGCAGGCAGTTTAAGTTTAATGGTTAAATATTTAGGGGTGTCACAATTTCAACTCTAAAAAGAAAATCCTTAGAAATAAGCTTTCTTAAGACCACATGGCCCTTTTGTGGGATAAATTAGAACATCAATAATATAACAATATTCAAAAAGTGGAAATAACACATTATATAGATCCATTATACACAGAATGAAACATTTAATGTCTTAATTTATTTAATTTCTTCTAATTGTAATGATTATGGCTTACATTTAATAAAGACCTAAATTTCAGTGTCTCAAAAAAAATTATATCACAAAAGACCAATTTTAAAAAGTATGTTTAATATGGAAATGTTGGCCTCTGAGAAGTACATCCATCTATATGCGTATATGGACTTTTCCATGATATTCTAATGTATTGAGATGCACCTGTATGTATATATGGCAATCACATCACACTTTATACAGTTTAGCTTTTATTTTAAATAATAATTTAAAAATGTAAATGACAGTTGTCATAAAACCAACAATCTGTTCATCTTTAGAAATCAAGACTTGGTTGTCTAACAATAGCGTAGCAGTCAATGCAGAGAAGTTGAAAAGTGAATCAAATTAAGAGTTTAAAAATAAAAGTCTTATTGATTCTTATGGATTTAGAGAATCATGACACCCTTAGAAATAATCTATCTAAGCCTCTGTATGATTTGTTCTTTACTTTGACTGTCAAGTAAGTTTTAATGTGTGTAATAAATGGAAACCAATGACTTCCTGAGGAGGAATAGAAACATGTTCAAAAATCATTGTAAAAACATTTATATACCTTTAAAGATGAATAATATCAAGCATTCGTTGTTCGTAATAAATCAGCTGAAACACAGATGGATAAAGTATTTTTCTGCCTGCCTGTTACTCCCTCAGTCTTTTTATACATTTTATAACCTCGAAGGCATCAAAGTGTCAGATGAGTTATAGGTGACCTTCTTTATTTTATAGGTGTGCTGGTACCAGACTACATGGTGCTTCATCCTTGTATTTAATGTTAATTTACAGACATTTTATTGCTTTACTCTCACTGTCCTCCATGGACTGAAACCTACTCGACTCTTAAATAAACACCGACCACATCAAACTGGAAGGAGACGCCACATTAAAAGCCTCCTGTGACCTGTTTGCATCTATAATTAGTTTTACAAAATATGATTGTGTAAGTTGTTTATCCAGTTTCTCCTGATCAAGAAGGGCGTAGCTGTGTTTTTTTTGGAGGGGAACACATTTTAAGTTCAGGTTCGGGGCTCCTCCCCCAATAAACTTTGAACAAACACTTCTTTTGCTGCATTTCGGTGAATTGTTATGCACCACTTTGTGCCTTTTTTTGTGTTAATTTATAGTGGAACTGTCAGGGTGCTTCTGTGCATAGCTGTTAAATTTTTTAAATTTTATTTTATGGCCGATTGCAGCTGTTTTTTCTCCTTTTTTTTTTGTAATTTTGATTTATTTTATTTTAATTTAACATAATAACTTCTTCCAAAAACAACAACAGATGATAAAGCTATGATATACATCAAATTAAAAAAAAATTAAAATAAATAGATATATAAAATCAAACAAATAACAACCAAGAACACAATAATTAAAAAATAATAACACTTACATGCAGTCTTTACCCCCAGACCTATATACACATAATAATCATATCGTACACCTACATACATAGTTATATGTAGATGATTATTATGTGTATATATAATATATGTTATATATTATATTAATATATACATGTAGGTGTTGTTGTTTTTTAGGTTGCATGCCACCACCACCACCTACTTAACACATTGGTGCATCTATTTAGCAGTTTTTCAAAATAAAAGTCCTCTCCTTCTTTAAGGTTTCATTGGGTGGGAGTTCAGAGGAGTCAGTGCAAATATACTGTACATGCTTTATATTTTGTGGGTGGTGTGTTGCTGCCAAAACACTACTTCTATGCTAATAAATAAAGTTTTTATTATTCATATAAATAGGATGTTTTAACAGCTGTCTGGTGACAACGAGAACCAAGTCTGTACAGAACTTGATTTTTCTTTCCTGCTCAGGTGTCCGTGACATACAACATGCTGCCACTGAAGTCCCCTCACTCCGTTTCTGTCAAGGAAAACAAGAGACAGAAGCTGCCAATCAAAGTGTGTGTGACAGCGTCCCCCCTCTGCTGTCCTCCATGTCTCTGTCTCCCTCTCATCAGCCGACTGCCAGCCGTCTGATAGGCCTTGAAGCAGGCGGCCGATAGCCTGAGCTGCTGCAGCCGCTGTGACTGAAACATTTCACACGCTGTCACGAGGACATGTTAGTGCCTTAAGTTGGATCACACCTAGTGAAGGGCCTCAGGTGGTGAAGGATCGGCGTGTGTGTGTGTGTGTGGTGTGTGTTTTCTTGTACTTCCTAAATAGTGAGGACCAGAACACATTTTTAACCAACAGAGTGAGGACATTTTTGCAAAGTGAGGACATTTCGGCCAGTCCTCACTTCTTTAAAGGCTTTTTTTGAGATTTCAGACTTTGTTTTAAGGGTTAAAGGTTACATGATAATGATAATTAACTGAAACTGTGTTGTGTGGTTACAAAACTAACTAAAATTTTAGTGAAAATGTCCTTCATTTTCGTCTTTGTAAACTTTTTTCATAAATAATGAAGATGGATAAGACAAAGGAAATAAACGCAAATTTTACTGTGACCTCTTAAAAACTACTAAAACTAATGAAAAATCCAAAACTATTGTAACCTTGCAAGGGAATTCACTATTACAATGAGAGCCCTCACAAAGATAGAAGTACAAGAATGTGTGTGTGTGTGTGTGTGTCTGTGTGTGTGAGAAAGAGTCTTAGTGCTGTCGCTCCAGGGATGACAATATCGGTCAGCTACTGAAATATTTCAGCAACTACTGGATGGATGGCTATGACAGTTATTCATGGTCCCCAGTGGATGAATCATACCAACTGTTGGGATCATCTGACATCTTTTCTTGCAGTTTACACTGTAAAAAAATCCCCTGTTGTTTTTACGGTAAAAAAAAAATACGATAAAACTTTTTCTAAAATTACGTTAAGCGGATATTAGCACTGTTGATTTCACGATTAAGATACCATTTTATTCCATATTTTACCATATAAATAAAAAAGTTTTTCAATCAAAATAAATGCTGTTTTGCCATATAATTGACAAGAAAATACTGTATAAATTCTGCATAAGTTAAAGATTTTACCATTAAATATTACAGTGTTTTACTGTAAAAATAAAACTTATTTTTACGGTAAAAACAGCAGCTGTAGTTGTCAGAATTTTACCGAAATAAATACAGTAGAACTTTTTCTGCTATCACGGTAAAAAGATATTTGTACTGTTGATTTTACAGGTAATGTTGGTAATTTGTTCCATATTTTACCATATAAATAAAAAATGTTTCCATCAAAATAAACATTGTTTTGCTTTAGAATTGACATGAAAATACTGTAGAAAATAAAGATTTTGTTTTCGCATGAAGTCTGGTAGACTCGGTGCGATTCAGTGGTGAAGTTGCAATATTGTTTGCATCCACAATACAAATGTCAAATCAGTGCTTTTGTATGGTGCAGAAACATGGAAAACAACAGTGGTGCTAGACAGAAAAATTCAAAGTATCATTAATGGATGCCTTAGGAAAATGCTGGACGTATGGTGGCCAAACAAAATCAGTAATGAAGAGCTATGGGAGTGTACAAGCCGACTACCACCAAAGATGGAGACAAGGAAAAGGAACTGGAACTGGATCGGACACATCCTACGCAAGGAATCAACAAACATCACCAGACAAGCACTCAGGTGGAACCGCCAAGGCAAAAGAAAAAGAGGGAGCCCACGTAACACCTGGCGAAGGACCTGGGAGGATGAAATGAAGAAAGGAGGACATAGTTGGCACACCCTTGTTGAAGCAGCACAGAACAGACCCAGATACACTGCAAAAACCAACAAAAAATAAGAAATAAATAACTAGAATTAAGCAAATACAGGCTCGAAATAAGTTAAATTATCTGCCAGTGCAGTAAGTACTTTCTTTATAAGAATTCTTTAAATAAGTCAAAAAAATATCTAGGTACTGGAAAAACCAAAGATGTCTTGAAATAAATCCAGATATACTTATTTTGAGCAATTGAAAAGGCCAACTGTAGTAACATTAAAATAAACCAGCAATACTTGAAATGACATTTTGGTGGATAGAAAATGCTTTTGAAATATCATTCAAACTACATGCAACTAAAACTCTCAATTGGAGCCAATATTTTAGGTAAAAACTCACCATATTCAACAGCTGAATAGCTTGAAAAGCATGAAAAAGCAAACAATGTCAATCCTAAAGAGGTAGGTAAATTATACCCAAAACAATATTATTAAGAAGTCGTTGCAACAACGTGTTTCATCAAGCGCACCAAGCATTGTGGACAAACGTCTATTTTGATCCTGAAACGTTTTATCTAGCTGTTGTGCTAATTAGCAAACAGTAGCATGCTAACACACTAAACCAAAATGGTGAACATGTAAACATTACGCCTGCTAAGCACCGGCATTGTGAGCTCGTTAGCGCGCTGATGTTAGCATGCTGATGCTAGCATTCAGCACAAAGTAGAGGGTTGATCCATCTTTTTGGAAGGCAGACATAAAATAATTTTAAAAAATTTGGTGTAAGTGACATAAATTAACTGTTAAGTTGAAAAACACAGGAACTTACAAAACATATTAAACACTGAAATATTTAACAATTTGAATCAGCTTTATAATAATACTGGAAAATATCTTATGGAGTAGAAAAGGTTGACTTACATTTGTGATAGTAGTCTGGACTGGTAACAAATTGTTTCAGTGTGAACAGTCTGCTTGTGATGATGTAGTTAACAGTTAATTTAATAGACAGTGTGCAGTACATGCCTTTTGAGTATATAGTATGCAATGTTAGTGTACAATTACAACATTTTGCCTCAAACATAGGTTTTCATAACCAATATATTGTGCTGAAACTGTAATAATTTAACTTTTTTTTATTTTCATGGCTTTACAATTTAAAAAAAATGAGTGTTCACCCCAGAACAGCTTCTTGTTAAAGAGGAAATGCCTCTGTAAAAGCATTTACCTTAATGATTCACTAATATGAGCCTCACCATTGAAACCGTGACTAATGAAATTTGTCAGCGTCTCTTTAAGCCCCAATGATTCACCAGAAGACCCTCCATACATTCTGCCTTTACATTGAAAATATATCTACAAAAAAGCCTAAAATTCTAAAAGAAATCTGCAAAATAACAACTATAGATGATGCATTTAGATTTGTTTTAGCTGTGTTTTTGCCCTCTAATATTAGTCCGATATGATAAATGATGGTGCCTCCTGACTACTAACGCCTACCAAAGGGCCTCGGGTGGTGTGTGCCTACCTTGTCCTCCTGTTTGCATACATGTGTGTGAGGCGCAGAGCGAGGAGTGTGTGTGTGCAGGAGGAGAAGGGATTATGAGTGGGAGCGCTGTGGGGGGTTTGCCAGCCTCCAGGGGGGAGGTGAAGTGGATTTCTTCTCTCATCCATTTTTCATGGCTTTTCTCCTTTCAGATCTCCGGTCTCTGTACATACGGCTGACGGGTCGATTCTCTTTTATCTTTAAGCATCTTTTGGGGACTCGGTGTGTGTGCGTCTGGTGGCGTTCGGAGGAAGAAGAGGAGAGGGGGTCGACGGTGGCGGGATGGGTCAAGGTTGAAACATGCTGTTTTTCATCAGGCTCTAATGACGAGCTCAACACACTGGCTGCTGCTCATTTAGGATGTTTTAATTGTGCTCTCTTTCTCTAATGGTAAAGTAAAAAAATACTGAATTTAATAACAGTAAGTGTCGATGATCTGTACGTTTTCTACACTATACATGATCAAGTGCAGATGATCTGTACGTTTTCTACACTTCATATGATCATCTCATAGGAATATATGGCCGGATACATAAACAGCACTGTTCAATGGCAGTTTATTTCCCTTGTGGATTAATTCAAACACATATGTCTTTTAAAAGGGGCGTTGAATAATTAATATCCTCTTTTTGTGACCTCTATAGGTCATTGTGATTGACCAGACTTGTTTCCTGTCCTCCACCCTTCCCCTTGAAGCACAATCCACTTCAACTGGCACCAATAATTACCATCATTTTTATGTTACAGGGGAAGTTATTTCGTGCAAAGCTCCAAAGGAAATATCTGTATTTTTGGCCTTTAGAGGCTTTATCTAGACTGAAAGCTGTATCTTACATTACATTACATTATTACAATTACGAAGAAAAGTGTGGTTGGAAAAGTTCTGGTTTGGTATATACTGCTGGACGATCTCAAGCAATATATTGCCTTTTATGTGGTGAATGCATTGTTTGTTGTACAATACTGATTGATTAGAAATCTGCGGAAATTCCCCTCCATAGTTAGGAGTAAAGAATGGGGAAACTACAGTAAAAACACTGGCAGAGGAATGTAGCTTTTCCAGCAGACTGACAGTCAAAAATCCAAAACATGATAACATGGTTATGTTAATGCTATACTGAGGCTTGAAAGTGTGACAGAAAAAATAAACACATTTAAGTGAATCTTAGAAGATGGAGAATTACAGTTCAGATATGTTTTTTCCTAAACTTAACCAAGTAGTTTTTGTCCCTAAACCTGAACTAATAGTCTCAACCTAACCTAAGTGTTTGCTCCTGAACTGAAGCAAATTGTGACCGTTTGAACGACGTGTCATGTAGCACTGTGAACCTGCAAACAGACCTACTAAAATAATTACAACAATAATACAATTTATATATTCCATATACATATTGAAATAAAATAAAGACATGCCAGGAAAACCCAAAAAACCCTCATGGGGCTTGAATAGTGGGTTTTAGGAACATCACGGCAGTGTTAGCCCCGCGAGCTGGCCGGCTGCTATCTGTCCTAGTGTAGCATGTAGCCTAGCTTGTTAGCCTCGGTAGCGTCCACTAGCTCGGTAGCTTCTAGCTAGGTGGCCGTGTTTCGGCCGCCTCAGCTGCAGCTCTCTGCCCATTTTTGGATTATCCTGGGAGTTGGGCGGAGTCAGCTTTGCAAAGATGGCGACTCTGGGAACGCCCACAAAGCTTAATTTGCGCTCTTCAGAAGCCTATGGGTGACGTTACAGAGACTACGTCCATATTTTATACAGTCTATGGTTTATGCATTTGGGAGAGTGAGATGACAGAAAAGCTCATTGGCATAAAAATAATTATAAATGACTAGTTATGAACCTCATATCTGCTTACAAAGACACTCTAGGGTGTTTTTACACTAATAAATGTTTGCACGCTGCCGGGGAACTTTAATAATATTTGCATGAAATGGTGAAACAATTAACTTCACCTACATTTAAAGCTAAAGCAGCAGAGATCAGACAGTATTCTCTGACTTGAAACGCACAGCACTTTAAATGAATCTGTCAGCAGCCTGTTCAACAAACACTTCCTGATCAGAGATAATAAAGTAATGTAAAGCTGCAGATCTGATCTTGATGGGCATCTTGATTGATGGTTTCCCAGAAATGAAAGCAAGTTTCACATTTAGTCATTTAGAGAGAGAAGAAAAGCTGTTACACTGAGATGTTTTTATCTGAAAAGGTGTGTGTGCATGAGTGTAAGGAAGCAGGAAGAACATTTTTATTTCTTTCAACAACTGAATCAGTAAAACATGTCGTCCAAGCGTGATTATTTCCATATCACTTTCACTTGATATCCTTTCTTTTCTTATCTTCAAATGCCAACACCACACATCTGCTGCACTCTTAAAAGCTCTGGATGCTTGGGAACAAAAAGGCAACAGGTCATGCTTATATACTGCCTCCTCTTTTAGTATCAAACCACTTTCCTCTGGTCATGTCACTGATGCAAAGAAGCACATTATAGACACATCAGACAGGTTTGTATTTCATTTTCATCCATAGCTTTTAGCATCAACACTGAAAGAGAATCCTCTGCTTTCTCGGCTCTGTGGTTAAAATGTGAGTCAGCTGTTGGATTATTACTGAAAATTAGGTTGTTGTTTAGTTAAATGCAGCTCAAAATATCTTCAGTTGTATGTTTACATGATTATTATGGTCTTTTTTCTGACACTGAGCAACATCATTAAGTGTATAGTGATCAAGATGAATGTTTTTGTTATTTTAAGTTTCAAGCCATAAAGTTCAACATTTTGGGAAATTCAAATGGGGACAGCTACTTTTTCCGACACCCCATTGATACGACCCACAGATATATGAGTCCGGCAGCCCAATGGATATCTAGTTTAAATGAAAATTAAGATACAAAGCTAAACACAAGATGGAAAAAAATCACAAATGAATGTTTTCAGCTCAGTTTTCCGTGATCACATCCCTAAACATGTCAAATCAAGCTTATTCCTACAACCTCAATTCCCAAAAAGTTGGGGAAAATGTAATAAAATGTAATAAAAACTGAATGCAATAATTTGCAAATCATTTGCGACCTACATTCAGTTGAATACAGACAAGACAATATATCTAATCCTCAAACTTGCTTTTTTTGCAAGTTTTTCAATGTTTTTTCAGTATGTTTTTTTCACTATCACCCTCCTTCACAGACACAGCTGCTGCCCGCCTTGCACTGTCCCACAATGCCCCTAGCGCTGCCACTTTCATGCAACATATAATGTGCAATACAAATGGAAATGCAATAATAACAGCACTTTAGAAATATCTTTTTACTTGCATGTATCGGTGGAAATCTTTTTACATGCACTGCCAGTTATTGGAAATTTTCCCGGTTTTGCACTATGACCATACTACTCATGTATTACTTTACTCAATTTAATTCTTGTTTAGTTTAATTTCTTGTATTTTCTTTCTTTCTGTCTGTATTTTTCTTTTATCGCTGCTGAACGCTGAGAAGCTACAATGCAAATTTCGTTGTATTTTTTGGTACTATAACAATAAAGCCTCTTAATCTTAATCTTAATGTACACTCATTCTGAATTTTTATTCACATTTTACACAGCATCCCAACCATTTTTGGACTCAGGGTTGTACAGAGACAATGTATATAGGAACCCAAAAATTCTGTAAATTTATCCTCCCGTTGCCGTCCATCTTTAAAAGGGCTGTGGGGATGCATGGGGGCTTAAATTGCGTCCCTGTTGCTTTCATGTTGTAACTGGACACATGGGACGTCTCTGTTCTCCAGAGACCATCTGGATGTGTGTGTGTGTGTGTGTGTCTGTGTGTGTGCATGTGTGAGACAACAGCAGATGGATTACCACCCTTCTCCCTGAATGCAGTCCATTCACAGGTGGGACTAAAACCTGCTCCTTTGAAGGACAGACAAGATCCAGCTCTGCAGTGAGAGGAGACACTGATGTGCACGACACCAGAGTGATTCCAGCACTCGGACACACTCTCCATCTGTATGCTAATGAGATCCTACACACGTGGGAGGATCAGGAGGTGTGCTTTTTAACCTCTCTGCACATATCTGTCTGAACAAGTCTACTGTGTGGCATCAGTAGACTTCTGAAGGGTTCATGTACTGTAGATTTTGTGGATCAAATATCTCCCTTGATGGGACATTTATAGTCCCTGCTGAGGAGGTACGCTGGTTTCTAGTAGTGGAAAGTAATTTAGCACTCTTGCTTAAGTTCTAGTCTTTAGGTACCTGTAATTTACTTTAGCATTCCCATTTCTGATACTTCTAATCCACTACAATGGGACCAATCAACCAACCGACCCAGGACGTTAAATTAGGAGACCACTGTTCGTATCAGAAGTTTTGTCCAGAATTCATGAGGGGCCGTTTGTGCCATAATTCATTCTTCCCTCTCATATACACAAAAAATACCTCTCACATACACAGTTTTATCTCTAACATACACAGTTTTACCTCTCATTTTCACAATTTTACCTCTCACATTCACAGTTTTACCTCTCACATACACAGTTGTACCTCTCACATTCAGTTTTACCTCTCACAGAGACAGTTGTACCTCTCACATACACACTTTTACATCTCACATACACAGTTTTACCTCTCACATTCACAATTTTACCTCTCACATACACAGTTTTACCTCTCACATTCACAATTTTACCTCTCACATACACAGTTTTACCTCTCACATTCAGTTTTACCTCTCACATTCACAATTTTACCTCTTACATACAAAGTTTTACCTCCCACATACACAATTTTACCTCTCACATTCACAAAGAATATCTCTCACAATCACTAAAAGTGTGTGTATGTGAGATGTAAACTGTAAATGTGAGATGGAAGAATGAATTATGGCTCATACGAATTTGTATTTTTTCAAGAGATTCACTGATCCGTAACATTTATTCTGGCGATGGGGTCATGCGACACTATGATGACATCACACAACTTTTGTGGGCATTTGCTGAAACAGCTAACACTCTTTTTTCTTCTTGGACATCCCTTAAAAGTGAAGTTATATCTACTTGCAACCCTTCTAGTCACAGGTTGCCTACAGTATGTTGAAAACAAGTTAAACCAAAGAGTGATTCATAATAAATAACCAAAGATTAGAAGAAAATGTGTAATTGATGCCTTATTACTATTATTAGTAATCTCACATACCTCCAGATTCCTCTTACAGCCCCCTAAACATGAGCATGTATAAGTGAATCTCCTTATCAGATCAAGAAATCCAGTTGATCTACTTTTTCTCCAAACATACACTTGAAATAACTACAACATGTGTTTCTCCTCTGCCCTCAGCTCCTAAACAGTTAGGTCATAACCTTGGATTACCATTTGTGCTTTGAGGAGGGGACTGGTTCAAACTGATAAACAGTCTTTGACAGGAACCAGGTGAATACCCACAACCTGCTTCTGTTATAAAGGGCTCACATCAAGCTGGCCATAAAGGTTTTGCTGCTTTTTCTGCAGCGTTGCCAGACCTTATCAGTGACGTAAATTTACGAGGTCCTCAGCTGAGCGTGCTGGGATGGATCGGAGGGTTTAGAGAAAGTCTTTCCTTAGGGATCTCCATATGTGGACGGAGTCTTATCTGCCATGTTAACACTGACAAGAAAGGAAATGTGAACAACATACCACAAATCTTCTTTAATCAGTGAGTCATAGGAGGAAGCATGACAGGCAGCATTTAGGTAATCTGAGCATCATATCTCATCTCTTTTGGTTTGGTGATAGTGGAGATGAGGAAGCAAAAATAAGTAATCATTTAGGTTTAGAGGGTTTTAGGACGCTTCCTGGAGAGTTTTTAACAACAGAATAGAATCAGTAGATTATTTAGTGTTGCCAGGTCTTCACAGAAAACATATATAACTAGAAAAGTGCAACAAAAGTGCAGCAGGCATAAAAAAAACTGAAAAAAAGCTTTTTAAAAGTTGTTTGCTTGTCGTCTTGTGGGCCGACTTGAGATAACATGAATTCAGACTTTTTACACATTGGCATCATCTTGTAGTTATGTCAGCACACTTTTTATCTGCTTATTGCAATTAAATCACAGCAAAATCAGTTGTTTTGGGTACATAGTGCTGTAGTGGGCAGTAAGCAGAGCACTAAACTTTCTGAACTCCCTTCAGAAAACAAGCATTTTAAAAGTTGACTTCACAGACTTGACAGAGTTTCTAAAAAAAGTTATGAAATTCACTGAGCGTTGTGCACTTTCAATTGATATTAATAATCAAGAGCTGATGATGTTTTGTTTTCAGACATATCTGGGACTTCCACAACAAGTTCAAAGCAGCAGTAGTGGTTAGTTCTGCTATGGTTGATGATTGAAAGTATCCTGTGGTCAAATTCGGAGGGGGAGAAATGAAATGCATGAGATTTTGTGATGCACATGCGTTGTACAGGCCAGAATGTGACCTGCAACAGAAAGGGTGAGGCTTGTTTTTAGCTGAGTCCATTGCCTGAAATGCCTTTATTATGTAACTGAAGCAGTTGTTGATGACTTGTAAGAACTACTGGCTACATTAGTGCAAAGTCAACAGTCAACAACGATATAAAACAATCAATAAAACAGGTTTATCAAAAACCATGACAGGTCTTTGAGCAGATGATTATAAATATGCAAAACAAGTTTTAGGGTCCACGCCAGCACTCATACATGCAGACAAAGGCATGATTGTCTTTAAATCTGGCGAAGATAATAAAAGGGTGTTCTGACTGAGCGACAGTTTATTTTATTGTCAAACGTCTAAAAGGTTAAATGGGGACTGCCTCTGTTACAATCAGTTCCAAAGCGTGAACAGGAAAAGCAAGACGTACAGTTTGTAAATGTCATTAAACTCACCCAACTGGTTAACATTGTAACTGTGGGTTTTTTTTCATTTAAAAAAATGTTTTTGTGGTTTGAGTGCATTGACTTCGTTTCCCTGTTCACCACAGTGTTATTGAAACCCAACTATGCATTTCCAGTTAGTTTGGAAACGTCTGTCACTGCAGCCTCCTCCCTGAACGGCAACATGTCACACAGGCTGGCATGAATGAAACGTGAGCTCTCCACATGAGGAAACACAAATGCATACAGTACTATCAGCCGAGCAGAACATGAGGGCATGATGGAGGTACGGCGGGTTGACTAACGTGTCTCATCTTATCGCAGCGGAAATGCCCTCTCTACACACTCGATAGCTCAGTCAACCGTGAGAACTGCAGGGAAGAAATGGGTTAACTAAAGTCACTGAAACACCAGGAACTCATACATAGAAATAATTGATGCCTTTACTGTAATTTCAGCTGCTGTACCTGACATTTGTAGTTAATTATGCACTAGTATTAGTCGTTTTTGTAGAGTTTTGGTAGAAGGCGGCATGTAAAATTATAACAACTGGTTAAGTATGTGAAAAATGTCATCAGGTATGCAATAGGCTCTGTGTTCAGGTCCTTTGGGTCATGAGAACACTTCGAAGCAATTTCAACATATCCAGGTTATCTTCGTTATCTGGCTTTACTTAATCTAGCAATCACAGCCACGATAATCGGTCACAACCTCACAACCCCAAGTTACCCAGGGTTTCCCAATCTACAAATACACTACCACTCACTTAGAAATGTCCTTATTTTTGAAAGAAAATCATTTTTTTAATATTAAAATAACATTTAATTGACGATGAATACAGTCCTTGACATTGTTAATGTGGTAAATGACTATAAAAGCTAGAAACGGCTGATTTTCTTATAAAATATCTATTATATATTGTCAGCAACCATCACTCCTGTGTTCCAGTGGCACATTGTGTTAATTTACGTTTATAGTGTTTAAAGGCTCATTGATCATTAAAACAGCTGAGCATTATGTTAGCACAGCTGAAAACTGTTCTGTGCTGATTTGAGAAGCAGTTAAATGATCCATCCTCAGGCTGGTTGAGTATCTAGAGGTACAGTTGGAGATTTGTACAGGTTAAAATTATTATTTCTACCCTTGTCAATGTCTTTACTATATTTTTGCTTCATTTTGTAACTCATTTCATGAATAAAACGGTTTGTTTTCATGGAAAACAACACAGATATTTTCTGGGCGAGCCCAAACTTTTGAGCGCTAGTATAAGCATCGTCTCATAAAAGGGGAGGAGTTTGCAGCATATGACCAATCGCAAACATGGACAAGTCTGCTATATATAAAGAATTTAAACACCTAATTCAGGCTAAAAGCAACACAGTTGCAGCTGATAAATGCACAAAGGACATCTTGCAAAATATCAGACTTTCTGTATTAACACATTTATAGGCTAATATATAGGGTTTATTGTAAAAAATAGTTAAAGGAGAGGATGCTGAACAGAAAAACATGTAAAAGGAAAACATCTTTAAAGCTTGACGCTCGAAACGTTACTGTGTGGTTGTAAAGACTAATTTTTAAGTGTAACAGGTAAGTTTGGATTCACTTAAGTCACTAAATACCACAGAAAAACTAAGTGATCATGGAAGCGACAGAGCAGCAACTCTTGTGTTCTGCAGTTAAAAAATTTGCTGATATTGTATGGAGACCTATCCTGGAGCCCTTGAAACTATAGTTAACCCCCCTAAAGTGTACCTTGTCTGACATATTTGACTCACTCAAGTGGACACTCACTTTTGACATTAAATTGTGCCTCTGTTTGTAATTTGTTTTGGTATGTTATGGTATGTGTCGAGATTTTTTTGTTTATTTATTAATCTATATTTTTATTTTATTTATTTATTATTATTATTATCGTGTGTTCTTGAAGAGTACCTATTGTGACATTTGATACATTTAAGTGGAGATTCAATTCTGATGCACTCAAGTGGACATTGGACTTTATATTGTGTTTACTCTGTTTTGACATGTCATAGTTTGTGTCTAGTTTTAATTTATTTGCCTTTTATTATTGTCTTTATTATTATTTGTGTATGTATGTTATTTCTTACTCTTCTTCTTACTGAAAAAAAAAAATTGCTGATTTTGTCAATGAAGTCTGGTGGCTTTGAAGAGAGCATAAAAAACAGCTTCACTTACCCCCCTGTAAACTTAACAGGGCTGTGTGTGACGGCAAGGTAAAGCAGTAAAAACACTTTGATTATAGAGCCACTTATATATATTATATTACACACCTATACTATCATATATTATATAAACTTAAACTGATTCATTTTGATTAATACTGCAACTATTCAGTATTAAAGCACTAACCTTGTTCTGTAGTGATTGGGACATTCTTCTAAAATAAAAAAAGGTAAAACAATAGAATGTAAGTAAATAATAACAGGATAAAAAAAGGTGACATTTCGGGCATCCAACCCATTTTATTTCAACGTAATGCAGTTTAATCCAACACAGTTAGTGCACATGCAAAGTATCATATTTAAATATATACTGTATGTTTGTACCAAGTGTCATGTTTTAAAAGTTTTAATATTTGAACATTTAGGTAATAAATTAACAAAACATTACTGAAAACACTGCCCACAATGATTATACACATTTTTTTATAAAGCAAAAAATACATGATAAATTCGTTAAAACTGCAATGTTCGTGTTTGTACTTTTTTTTTTCTTCCAGAAAATATTTTTTTAAAAACACAAATTCAGTGAAAGAAAGACACCAGAAAGAAAGAAAAGAAAAAAAAATCACAATTGGACAAATTTCTTTATGTCTTTACGATGAAAAAAATCATAATACTTCTTTCACTTAAAGGTATTATGTGTAGGATTTTCACTGAATATTACACTACCTAACAGAATAACATGTGCTACACTTTTTAGTCACAATAAACAGCTTAATAGCAGCAAATCTGATTATCTTCCCCCCTGTTTCTTCTGAATATTCAGCTACCGGTCTGCCAATAAAAGGAGCAAACGTGAGCGACTTCACCTAAAAAATCAAAAGTGCCTTTTTTCCAACAAACAAAAGAATATCGAGCTGATCACCAGAGGTAATGTTTGAACTGTCACATCCATGGTCCGAGTTATAATTTAACAGTAATTAGAGAATACTACACATAGCACCTTTAAAAACATGTTCATGATTGACTGCTGCTCAGCTCATGATCATTGAAAATACAGTAAGAAATTGTCAAACGGTGCACAAACCATTAACAGAAGAAAACAGAAGAAACGATCACAGTTGAAGAAGCAACTACAGCATAGCCATGGGGGTACAACTATAAAAGTCTGGTGCCGATGATTTAAGTATTCTGTCACCGAGGGTTGACATTTCTGACATGTTGCTGAGAATTTGATATGTCAGCGCCTTCGAAGCAAGCAAACGGACACTAAATATTTATGTGCCTGAGTGATGGAGGTAGAAATGTCCAATGCTGGGCTTAATGGTTCATATCCAGCAGAGGCAAGAATGAATAATACAACCATTTACTTACCTCATATATTAGTGTTTTATTCAATAGAAGTGGTTTATGGCTTACCAGCGGCACAGTCTGCAACCTCACTCCGGACTGTCAAAAGTGCATTTGCTTTTGTCGTAGAGGGGACGGTTCGGCTTGTCGCGGTGGGAGACTTAAAGGAATAATTCAATATTTTGGGGAAATATGCTTTTTCCCTTTCTTACTGAGAGTTAGATGACAAGATTGATAGCACTTTCATTGGCTTATTACTGATATACTGATCCATGAAAAGACCATGTGGCTGCAGGTTTTTGTTCAAACCAAACAGGAACAACTGATCAATCAACTGACAGCCCTTTTCGACCAACGGCAACCTAGTTCTGGTGCTGGGCTGGTACTGGTTCGCAAGTTGAACCAACTGTGAACTCAGAACCTGTTAGCTTTTTCACAGGCTAGAGAGTCTGGAAACGTCTCGGCTCGCTGCAAGCATAATAACAACACTAGCAGATGATTGTCTCTCTACAAATGTTGCTCCTGGCTTTGCGAGGCTAAACATTAGCATTCAAATATGACATGTACAACGCATTTGTGCTGCTCCTCTTGATCGATTCACATCGATTATGCTCTAATTAACACTGATTGTTAGATGATAATGTTCGACTTTGTTGTAAGCGAACGCTAACCCATATTGATCATACTGTAATTGAACAAATCGAAAAGTAATGATACATGTTTTAGTTGGTCTTGTTGGTCCTGATAATCCCGCCCCCAGCCCCTGGTGTAAGCGGTTCGTGGTTCTAGCCCAGCAAAGATTTAGCGCCGCTCTGGAACCAGTTTTCCAGGCCGAGAGTCGGTTCTTTCACAAAGAACTAGTTCGGGACTAGCATCGGCTCCAAACAAACCTGCAGCCACACCGAAAAAGGGCAGGAACTTTCAAAAATGACTTGGCAGGTGATAGGATCAGACACCACCATTGTCATTGTTGTTTTGAACGAACGGTCACCTCTGTGCCTCGTTACCCAACTAAACCACACCTAAAGTTTCCAGTAGCTCCTCACAAGACTCCTCACACATTGGGTCGGGACACAAACACGTTATTTAAAGATGGATTTTCTCGTGCTCGTAATCCCGCATTTATCATGTCATCTCTTAATTTCAGTGGAAGAACTAAAGTTCCCCCCCATTGTACATTGTACACGGGCTGCAGATTCTATTTTGTGGTGGTATCAATCTTCTCATCTAACTCTGGAACGAATAAGGGTATTTTCTAAAAGTCTTTTCCTTTAATTCCGCCAAGAAAACAGCTAGTTTAACCAAGCTTTTTCACGACTTCCACTCAATGTGTTGACTTTATTGTAATGGGAGTGCAGACTTTGGCTCAAATTTGAGCATTTCACGCAAAAGAACACAAGTTTCAAACTAATAAAAACATAGTCAGTCACATCTGAATAGCATATAAAACTAATAAAAAAAGTATAAAATAGACAGCAGATCCGATAACAGATCAGCTTGTGAGTTTTGACTCCACAGGTTGAACAAAAATACAATACAGGCCTCACATTAATCTAAATAACCTTCATATATTTAACTGCCTTTATAAAGAAGCTGGCTGCACCGGCTGAACCTGAAGTGCTGTCACGCTTTTGTCAACCGACTTCTCTGCAACAATCAAGCTCAAATCACAACATCTTTAGACGTTGGGACCTGATCCCTCCCGCTGGCAGCTGCTATCTATTTGTGTGGATTCTATGTTTGTCTTGTCATTCATAGAGGCTGCCGTTTGTCCTCAGAGATGTTCACTAAATGAACTTGACTTCCAGATAATAAATGGCCGGAAGGTGTGCAGGAATATGTTCCGGTGTTGGCTCGCTGGCTGATGTATCAAGCCAGGGAAAATGGCAAAGAAAAGCCTTTGTGTTTTTGCTCTAACTTTCCTCAAAAAGAAAAATAATCTGAGCCAAAAGAGAAATCACACTGCAATTATCCACATTTGACAGGCACATAAAGTTACAGACTGGCCTTCAAAGTTTAAATGGCTTTGTTTGTCCCATTTTACATCAAGCCAAATCAGAGAGAGTTTTTTTGTTTGTTTAAAATACACAGAGGATTATATTATTTTGGAATGATTATGGCTAACCCATTTTCAAACGTGGGCGACGATAATTTTCTAATGAGTAATTCCAAGACAAAACGTGATTAGCATCTTCATTATCTTTCATGACGGGTTCATCTCATACTAGACAAGACGACGGGAAACTGTAAGCACCATTGGGAATCTTTCAGTGTTGAGATCGTCTTGGACCTTATTCAGCGAAAAAAAGATCAAATGGAGGAAATAAAGGGGTTAAGGGATCTCATGAGGATAAGGTGCCAAATAAACAACTTTCTGAAAGCTTCAAAGATATCATGGTGGCTGGCTATCATGAAGTATAGTTAAGAAAATATTATCTAAAAGGCCTGTAAGGACCTGATCAGACAGAGAGCTTTTTAGCAGTCTGAGGCGGCTTTTTGTAATAGTTTTCTAAGAGAATGAAGCTTTTTACATTGCTGAGTACCTTGTGTTTTTAGGATCGCCCTGAGAACCTTGAGTTGAACAACACAATGTCATAAAAATGCATTTCTAATTTACAATCATTGCCTTTTTTGTCCCTAGAATAGTTTGTCAAATAAAAGCTTTCTTCAACTTCAAACTCAGAGCAGAGAAAAAGTGTCCAATCTACGGAAAAAAAGGGGTGGATTTATAAGAAAAAAGTGGCATAGATATAATCAGTGATATTCTTGCATCTGTTCATTGCAGTAGTTGTAGTTCCTGATGCAGAAAAGCTCTCACCTCATCCAAATTAGCACTGTGTTTTCTTCTGAATAGGCCCAATTCACAGCAATGTCTCTTCAAAATCCGGATACTTATGATAATATGGTGATTCTGGTTTAAACCACCAGTATTTCCTTATTGCTAAATCCGATTGCAAAGTATAATTTGATTAAGTCACTCACTCAGACATAGAACACAGCATGCCACATCCGTATTTTTATTTTTTTGATACTTGGCCCTAATACGCTGTTGTAGAAAGTCTCCAATGTCATTTACATTTTTATTAATAAAGAGGACAGGCAATTCAATGGTTGCTTTGCAAAGACTTACAATTAACATTTTTTTGTGTATGCTTTTACAACCTGCATAAAGCACTGTGTCTGATCAGGGTTACAGTAAGGGTTGGAAATTAGCACAAGCTAAATACTGGCTGGTGAATTTAAAAAAAGATAATTTCCAACCCTGGTTATGATGTTTATCCTTAACATAGCGCACACAAGTTGTCTGATGGTCATTTCATGGTTTTCCAAAGGTGATTTACACATTTTTCCAAACTTGTTAAAGTAGAAAATTTAGTTTGTATTTGAACCTGATTTAGTTTTGCACATCAGGTTTGGGTGTTAGAGAATATGATTCACTTTAGCAAAATGAGAGTCATCTTTCCTTTTCCAAAGAAAATCAACTAAATAAAAATATATTCAAGCAGTTCCAGCAAACTATACAATCCTACATCAAGGAATGATCTTCTATGGAGAATGGTTGGGGCGTAGGGGAAGATAAATATGGCTTAAGGGTTCTGCATATATTCCTACACAGTCCGGGTGGAAATATTTAACTCAGCGTGTGAAACATATTTAGTTTGGTCGTTTCAAAATCTCTTCACTTCGTTTGTGCAGATAGAAATGTGTTGAGAACTCAAGCGGCACCAGATGACTGAAATTGATGCTCAGTCCTCTTCTAAGAGAACTGCTGTGAGATTCAGTACATACATCTAATAAATCAATGACGAAAAAAATAACCAAAGACACAAGGTGTTATGGGTAAAAGACGACAAATGTTCACATTTGATTGTCAGCTGTCCCTCGGGCTCAAAAAGCCCCGAAGAACAAAATAAATCCTGGACTGATGCTCATATTGTTTTTTTTTTCATTTTCACACCAGAGTTCAGACAATTACATAGACAGTAAGTTGTTTTATGGTGAAGGGGTTTTGTTTAATAAAATAGGTTTATGATTTCACTTATGATTTCACCTCCAATGTGTTCAAAATTAACACTCTTACATACAGCACATTTCCTTTTTTTTCGTAGTCAAAAAAACGCAAAGTTCATTCCAGGCAGGTCTTTAAATAACCTTTAAATTTCACTCACTATATTTTGTCATACAACTTCCTTCTGCAGGTGCTCTCTCGATTTCTAACTAAAGTCATGTCTAAATATTGAGATGTGTCATTTTTAGGTGAGTGGAAATTTTCCAAAAGCAATACTGTCTTTGCTTCAGAACTTGCATATTTTTTGAAGGAAACTACGAGGTGGGGGAATTTCTTCCTTTTTACATATTGATTAATAAATGAAGTACCAGCCCTTGTTGAATAAAGAAAAAACCTAACATATAGTAAGAAGAGTAAGAACTTTGTTGCCTTTAAGCTGCAAGTGATTCTGATATATAATAATAATAATATCTAACATGCTGGTCATCATCACATTCAGAGATCCACCCTGAATATGACCAAAAGTTTGACTATTTGGACCTGAGATTTTGGCAAACTGCTGTTGAGATTTGTGAGATTAGGTTCGCGTGTTAATGAGAATAATACATCTGAGATTTACTACACAGAATGTCTGAAATGAATTATGAGCAGAGGCGATGTTTCAGATGTTTAACTACTTTTGAATATGCTCCTACGCCTGCTTTAATGTGTTCAAAATGTAACCTTTACATGTCTGGTTTAGTGAAGTCTCTAGAAATGACTTTGATTGTAATGAGAAGATAATTTTACCTTAATACAGAGTCTTCCCTACTGTATTTCCAGTCTGTCTTGATCTCAGAAAAGAAAATGCAACAGAGAGTAAAAATCAAAAATCAAACTATTCTCTGACATGTTGCAGGCAAAATATCAGTACTTCCTTGCAGGATTGTGCTTGAGAACACTTAAAACGGAGTTCAGGCCCTCTGTGCAGGGGTTCTATGCATTTTCTGTGATGTTTAACAATACCTGACTTACTTTTCCCATGTTTCTCGTAGAAAATAAGTCTGCTAATATGTCCACTGGTTTGACTTTATGAAGATTTTCTACCAGAGTTGATTGGAGTGATTGTTTATCCCGGGGTGCTGTGATAAGTATTGCTTAAAGGCTGTGGATCAGAGAAATTAATTGAGGCATGCTTGAACAAGTGGTGGTTAAAACACACCTGACACCTCAATCGTCACAAGGCCCCACCATTGACTAGCATAGTTTTTGCATTACTGGATCATGGATTAAAGGAACGCTCCACTGTTTTGTTTCTTTACCTTGTTTTTGTAGCTTTAATGGTTCAAGTAACGACCAGTACAAAAAGGAGCCACTGCTCATATGATGTGTGTTGTTATACTAGGTGCTAAATTCCTTTAGCAGGAGTAGAAATGTTTGCGTGAAATCCGATGCAAAAATTAGCATGCTAACATGTTAGCAACCAAGGCTAACCAGGGGCCACATGGCTAGTTAGCATTTTGCAATGAATGCTGGCTGTTGTAGGAATGCTTCAAACAAGTTGACTGTAACTCAGTCAATATCAGGTCCTTTTAAAACACGTTTCTGCTTCTATAAATGCAGCTAATGTTCACTAAAAGCAGTGGAGCATTCCTTTAATCGAGGGCAGGCAAATGAAATCAGTGATATGCAGCCATTTATATCAGATGGCACAGTAAATAAAATGATTAACAGGCTAGAAAAAAATATCAAGAAAAGAAAAAAAACGTGCCAGTGACAACCAGCTATGGCAAATTTGTTTTTAGGAAAAATATTAAGACCACATGGAACTCAAATAGGACAAACTTAGAGATACCTGTTGGCAACAAGACAAGGGGCCCACCTTTCATCATGTACCAATAAGCAAAAAGGCAATACAGGATGAAGAGCCATGAGGGGAGGTGTGGATGTGCTGGGCCAGTGTTTGACTTAATTTGGAATAAACGGTATAAAGAGGGTTTGTTAATACTAGTTACACATTGGTGGAGATCTTGTACTTGGGAGACATGTTATTATGGAACCAGATGAAACTAAAAATGACACCCATGGTCTTGGGTATACGCTCGTCGTAGGCAAACGTCATGGCCTCGTGCAGCGGGACTTTGACCACCTCGATAAGCTCCCCCTCCCGCGGCTCACCTCCGCCTGCGCTCACACAGTTGTCGTCAGACACCTCGGCGTAGAACATGGTCTGCTTGGCGCCCGTTACCCCTACGCCTGACCTGTGAGGGGAAAAAAATGTTCTGTTATGTACACGTTCTACAATTGTTCCTTAAAAACTCCCTCCAATCACAACTGCTGTGAAATTTAAGCTACTAGAAGAGAGTGGACACTACAAAGGATGATCGAAATATGATCCATGATCCACGACTATAGTCTCTTTGTACTCGTATGCCTGGATGGTTGGTGATGTGTTCTTTCTTGGACTCAAAACAAACAAAACCGGAAGGACATTTGCTTTTATTTCTACTAATGTTGTTATGCTGGTGTATTTACATGTCCACTCCAAATAAAGAAAAATTAAAATTGTTTTTTGTTTTTTTTAAAAGACCCCCTCCAGGTACCTTTTAGAATTTGTAAAAAAACTCTACTATGATTTATTTTAGATTTAACACAGATTCCCAAATAAAAAGTAAAGAAAAACTCTCAAAAGGGGCTGGAAACACATGTCTTCTTCCTTTGTCATTGAGAAATTCTGTATGTGGCATCACCTTACTATCCGTTTAGATCGAAGCAAATTTTGAAGACATTTTTTTTTTAATTTCGCATTAACGAAAATCAGAATTAGGGACATTTCCATCAATTGGTTAGGGTGAATAAACAAAGCGGCTTTGATCGGAAGATGTAATGTTTTGCTGTAGGCTAATCTTTCAGTAAACAGTAGAAGAAGTAGAGAAATAACAACACCAAAAAAGAGGTTGCTAATTGGACAACTTTGGCCACCAACAAGAGAAACTTGATTGAACTGGATTCAATTGGGCAACTTATAACTGTTCATGTCAGCTGGTCTTGACCGTCAGAGCGGAAACAGCTGACGTCAAAACGTATTCAGAGAAAGCATTTCCATCTCCTGTTTGGTGCATTAACTATTTTATCAAAAAAGACAAAAACCACCTCAAGCGAGCGTAAAACTTTTATTTGCACTTCCAAAATTTCATCGAATTTTGGTGTTTCCATCAAGCTTTTCTCATGCAAATCTTCAAAATGTGCAGAGTAACTAATTGATGGAAACAGGACGAATGTCTGTTTTCTCCGTTAACTGGCAGTGGCTAAAAAGAGTTTTAACTGTCTGTAACTGTTTTATTACTCTTAGTTGTTGTTGATGAAACCAACATCACACTGCTGTGCCCAAACTTGATAAGGAGATTTACAAAAACGCTATAAAGTTCTGTCTTTTAATGCTGGTAATAAGCAACAGACATGAACATCAGTATTCTCTGGTAACTTCTTTGCCATTTAAACCAAACTGACCTCAGGCTGCCTGCTATTATCATAGAAATTCACCACTCTATGCACTTCTGTCAAAAGCCCCCTCATAGGGGTCCTGAGGGTTAAGACGATACCCATCTATTTAATGGAAGCAGCCCACACAAAACAATGGCCATAGACAACACCAACAGAGCCGGAGGAGGTGTTCGAGTCAAATCAAAAGCACAGTCCTGAGAGCTGTCAGTCAGAGCTGTCCAGGTGGCTGCTGTTAAATGTGAGACTGTTCATCATGTCATGCCAAGATACAGTGAGCTAATAATATGTTGACACAGATGGATGCTTCTAACGATGCTTCGTGATAGCTCACTTATATAACCTCTACACTTGTAGTTTCTCTTCTTCATGCCACTTCCTCTAAAATTCACTAAGTGCAGGTCACATTTTTTAATCTTGACATGTTTCCAAAAAAGTTATTTTTTTATACTCTTTCTGGGTGTCAACCTTTGTTCACAGAGCTAAAAAAAAAAAAAAGTGGTAGAAACAGCACCAAAGAAACGCAAATAAAGCATGACGTAGCTTGTTTCGTGACTGAATCTGGGGTTTGCTTTCATTTTTGTCGAGCCGGGGAGGAGGTGTGTTTTTAAAGGCGTCTTTAATGATGCCTTGAATTTAATTTTAGAACAGCAAGTCAAACTAAGGAAACAAAGATGAAAATGTGGGTTATTTCTGAGTGAACATAGCTCAAGGAGGTTCAGAAATAATAAATGAAAATGAGACAAAATAGGACAACAGGATATTAATTGTTAAGGGAGAAGAAATCCAGTGGGACTGAAGCAGACATTAAAAAAAGACAATGAAAAGCTTCGTCTTAAAAGGTGTTTGTGTTGGGAATGGAGAGGCCATAAGTTAAAGGCCTCTATCAATCAGCTAACCTGTAAGAAGTAATCCTCTTCAGTTTAGCGGCAGGCACATCGTAGCCACACTCCTCCAGCACCTCCTGCCGGGCGATCTCCTCCAGAGACAGGTTGGGTTTGTCCACCAGCCCGGCGCAGAGCTCGTAGGTGACCCCCGCAGTCGCGGGGGGCTGAGAGGAGCTCTCCCCCTCTGAGGCCGACTGGCCCTCCTGAGACTCAGGAGCGGGGGCCGCCGCTTCGGAGGCGCCCTCCTCAGATTTTTCAGCAGACTGAGGCGGCGCCGTCTTGTTCCTTTCCCACTCACACATGTATACCGCTGGAGGTGGAAGAGACAGAGAATATTATTAAAACTTTTTTTTTTTTGCTTAGGAAAATTGTGATGTGATTTGTGATCGCTATTTTTAGAAATGCTACAAGGTAACATATGTACAATATATACATATTTTCTGCATATGTACTGTATATGACAGACTATATTTACTACTTTTTAATATATTTACATAGGCTGCTAAGTGCATGCAATGAAATTAAAGCATCTTATTAAAAAAATAACTGACAAATTGTTATAGCAGTTGCAGCCCCACAACTGTGAGCATTTACTGCTTTTTTTCCTTTACTAATATTGTAAATTAAATATTTTTGGGTTGCATATTGTTGGTCAAATGACAAAAGCTCATTTAAAGATGATGAAGCTTGAGATCTGAAAATGTTTATGGGCTTTTTTCCACTGTTTTGTGTCATTTTATAGACTATGACAAATCAATTAAATGAAAAGCTCACTGACAAATATAACAGAAAAACAATATTATATTCAGATATAATGATCGAGATATGAAATGAGTACAATATCAAGGTTTTCAGCAGCGTTTATAGTGGAGGCTAAACATTTATTGTGAAATACCAATAAGCCAACCAACACTCCCTGTTAAAAAAACAAATGTTATTCTAGGTTGTAGACAAACTCAGAGATTTCTTTCAGATAAAGGATTTTTTTCCCAACAGCAATACGAGAAAGGAGGAAAAAAGAATATCAATGCCCAGACTTCCTTGAATTTAGCACACTGTGGTGTGGGACAGTCCCTGGCGACTCCTAACAAAGGAGGTTAGGCTGCTTTGTAACGGGGCCTCTTGCGGTCTATTTATGAGTGTACATTGTTAGTGAGATCCAGTAGAATAAACAGGGATTGTAATGTACTGCTTTTTTAGTGAAAGTGCCCATAGGATATACAACAATCAAGATCTAGCTGGGTGACAAGACGTCATGAATTAAGTAAATTGTAGATTACAGTTAATCTCCAGTTTTGAGCGGTAAAAACGTACCTGGACGGAACTGCTTGACGAGGACAAAACAGTGTGAGCTGGTATTGAAGATCAGCACTGATACACTGCAGGAAAAGAGGGAAAAAAAGGTCAAGTTTACATAAAATAAGTCAACTTTTTCTGGCAGTAAATGTCTTTGCATGCATGATATATCAGTGGTCTGGTAATCTCTCCCATCATATAGGAGAATGTGGCTCCAGGACAACAGCCAGTTGGTCCAATTTTTTTTAAATCCACCAGTTATCAAAGAGGAAGGGAGAGGGGGTCAGGGGTTATTGGATTAGTATGAATGTCCCGGAACATCCAGCATTTCCGATGGGTTCACAAGTATTCCAGGAATTTGAAGAAACACAAAAATCACTCCGACAAACAGCAAGAACAAGCCCCTTAAACAAAAATGATAGTGAATTATTAGGATGAATGGACATGCTAATCACCAACTTGCATAGTTCCTACTTGCAAGTTATCTGCACAGCACTAGAGAATGGTTTGGCTGCACCCAGTATTATTCTGAGATAAGAGAAAAAATTATTGTGTTATTTGTATTTCTTTAAAACCAATGACAATCAATTCTAAAACTAGATAGCAGCGATAGTGGAAGGAAAGGAGAATTTCATCTGAAATAATCAGCCAATGGCAGGCTTATCCCAACGGTCTCCATCCAGTGATTCAGGCTTAACACTAACCAACTGATTTCTCATCCAATCAGAATCTTTCTATTGGAGAGTTGCTATTGGACAATAAGTAAAAGGCCAGTTATTGTCCAAAAGCTGCATGCATGGTTTTAAACATACTACATTGGGTTGAGGGGCATACATGGAGGCACTTGGGACCATTGGATGGGGGGCATGGCAGTGTTGATTGCAAGCTCAGAAAAATCCTGCTATTCATACAAGTACTCACGTTCAACGAAAAAAACATGGCAATATGCTATATATGCAATTAAAAAGGAAAACCCATCTCCAGCATGGATTCCTTTCATTTTGTAAAATCAATCTATAACAACATAGGTGTGATGTATGACGCATGTCAAAACACCAATGCCTGTTGTTTTTCATGCTAACCTATACTCCATCCACATCCTGTATCAAGATACACCACTATCCTATTTCCCAGCGACGCTTCACAATAGCAGCAACCATACCGACAGCAGCTGTCTGCGTGGCACTTCCGGTGCACTATGGAAATTAAAACTAAAACTCATTTTGTCAACAAATTCTATGCAGAACTACTGATTACAGTATGTGATGACTAAATTTAATTTTGAAACTAAAACCAAAATGAAAGTAAAAATGATACTGAAACTAAAATCCCTGCAAAACTAAAAAGTCTGAAACAAGAAGATGACAATATTACAGGCTTAAAGGATGATTTCCAAAAAGCAGGATGGAGAGATAAAATAAGAAGGAAGGTCAGAGTGATATGCTCCACCACTGTCACCCACTGAACTGTACACAGGTGGTTCACTGCTGTGCGTGTGTGTCAGTGTGTGAGCGTGACTGTCGCTGCCAGTGGAGACTTGAGTCCTGGGGTTGGTGTTGGGAAAGCGGATGTGTCTGAGGCGGCAGGAAGCCCTGCCCTGTCTTTCCCATGGTGAAAGGGAACCAGGACATTGCTATTACAACTCGTTCCTAGCTGCAGCGCCTGGGTTGATGCTGATTTAATATCCGTTTGCAATACAGATATTTAGAGTCCAATGTCTATTATCAACAAAAGGAGTGTCAGCTGACCTGAGCGCCAAGCATTTTAAAGCTAAAATGATCATGAGCCCAGAGACTCGTCCTCAAACCCTTCAGCAGGTATATACCCAACCAACATCTGAGAAAGAAAAAACCAGTACTGATATATGTGACAGCCTACAGCTGTAAAATAGAGTCGTGTGGGAGGATATCGCCACTGTAGAGAACAAGTATGGATGAGATAATGTGGTAGATTTGGGCTTAAAGTGGGACACACAGGCCTGAGGCATGGAAGCTGTCCCCTGAGGCTGGCCTGGGTCGTGTAGAGCTGTTCCACACCATTACTGCTGTTCCACAGTTTCCCGCAGAAGAAAAATGCTCTAATGGTTAAACCAAGAAGCAGGCTAAACGGACACTCAGGACTTTTCATGCACCGTTAAGCTTTCTCTGCGGGGCTTCTAGCTGGACAGCGGGAAAACTGGGTTATGGCAGACATATGAGAAGCAAGTCTAAGGTGACGAGCAGATGCGATGCAGAGCTTATGGTATCAAGACACTATCACAAGGTCTTTTTCATACAAGGAAAAATCTGGGTTACGAGCTAAATAATCAATTTTCTAGGGCTAGAACTGTGGCAATGGCGGCAACAACTGTGACCAACAACTCTAGAGACAAATGTTCTTTTATTTCTTTAAACGTTTGCTAATTAAGACTTACTCGTACAGTACATTTACACCCATTTAACGACTCAACTGCTTATTTCTTCTTTATCTCCAAATCACCAATGGTGCATCCACCATGTTTCTGTTGGTCAGCCAAACGCTTGAGGAGCTTCCTCAATCTTATAACATGACGATAATCTTCAAGAGCTTCTTGAAATTGGCCCAACAGTCCAAAACATACCAAAAAATATTTGAAAAAAAAAACCAGACCAACGGTTATTTTGATCCCCTCATTTGATTGGATTAAAGGTCCAACTGTTGGGACCAGAAAGTAAGTTAAAGGCGTGGAAGCAATCATTTCTTGCACTGACTGAAAACACTGGCTGTCATTAAAGTAACTTCCAGTAATAAATAAGCAGTAGTATGCAAACACTCCCATAAACATGTAGGTGTCAAAATAACAAAGCACTGGGAGCTTGTTCATCCAGCCTGTATGTGTTTTTGTAGATCTGGAGACAGCTTATGGCCTTCCCTCACTGGACGTTTTCAACGCTTTGCATTCATGGCAGTTAGTGAGGTAATATTTGGTGGTTGGAGACGTCAATATTGTATCTCCCAATGATGCAGTTCTGTTGGCTTCATTAGGTGGAAAACATTGGATTTAAGAAACTAATCTTGATTTAGACATTCACTTAATTGGATATTTTAAAGTTTGTTAACCACATATCTGTCTTTCACATTCTCTGACTAGTGTCCTGCTGAGAAGAAAATGTTATGCACACTTAAACAAAAATGCAAAACAACCCTGGATCCTTTCAATACACGACGAAGGGGGAATAACACTTAAGCAGAATTTGCACCCTGGGGAAAGCTGGATGTTCCCATGGGCTACTTTCTTTAGGAAGTACAGGTTTGAGGTTTACTGCTTTTGTCTCAGTGGGACTATTTTTCACAGGGACCTCTCTTTGGGGTCAGGAGTGGAGGAAAGAGGGCTTAAATGACCTGAGACTTACCTCAGGGCATTATGGTACACTGGGCAGAACGGTGAGTAGGGACCGGGGTTTTGACACAAATGTGTGATATTTCTCTTACAGTGCCCCCTGTGAAGCTCAAGACATTTATAGCTTTTGCCAAGTAGAATAACAGGGCGCCAGTTTCAGAAAAACAAGGTCTGTTTTGGTTCGACTGTTCTCCCAGTATTTGGCATTTTTTAGAGATGCTCGTGAATAAATGTACACAAATACCATGAGTGAAAGGTGCCAATTATGGCTACTAGTGGAAGGGCACAAGCCAAGAAAACAAGCAGAAACTCACACAAATTATGTATTTTACTTTATATACAACTAGAACTGCAAATGATTAGTTGACTTATTGAGTGTTTTGATAATTGACTAGTCATTTCCATGAAAAAATGGCAAGAAATGCTATTTTCTGACTCAAATATGGACACTTCCCTCGTTTCTCTATTTTATATCTCATTAAAATGAGTAACTTTGGGTTTTGGACTGAGAAAACAAGACATTTAAAGACATTACCTTTTCACTATTTTTTGACATTTTATTGACCACAGGATTAATCAAGAAAATAATGGGCAGATCCGTCGATTTGATAACTAAAGTAATCCTTAATCCACCCCCTAAATACAACTTTATCATTTCATTTACAAGCTCAAAAGTCCATGAAAAAGTTAAAGAATTCAGCATGTTTTGAGTCTATTTCTATCGGTTTATTTAGAGAGACACCACTTCTCTTGAAAATTGGAAACGGCTGAATTGGATAAATATCCTGCAAGTAAAATGATGGATGGTATGGGTCAAGATTGGTGCAACTCAAGCTCCTTTGCTCTCAGATCACCAAATTCATCCTTGTTTGCTGATCCCTAAGAGAGAGATCAGATTCAAATACTTTATAAGCTCTCCAGATTGCAAAATGTCTGCTGACATGGACATGAAGCATCTTTTTTTTTTTTTTTTTTACATTTCAAAGCTATCTCATTGGCAGAAATCCATTAGAGGTGAAGTCTTGTCCATGCAAACCAAACGTCACTCAGTTTTAGGCCTATTCTATATCACTTTTTCTAGCCCAGACTGAGTGAGCTGGTTTTATTTGTGAGAATGGTTTGACAGCTCACCAGCAAGCTGTGCCCTCTTTTCATACATGTGTGTTTGTTTATGACAGCATAGACTGCCTCCATCAAACAACAGAGAATAAATGTTTTTTTTTTACCTATCATGGGTTCGCATGAAGTCCCAGGATTTCTTTGTGCCATTCTGTGAAGGAAAAAGACAAAATAAACAACATTACTTAATAGAATAAAAATGAAAAACCAAGACTAATTTAATCATCAAACACTCTGGTTTGACAAGTGAGTTACAATCAGTGAGCACACAGTGTACTTCAACTTCAAACTCCCTTTGGTGTATGTGACTTGTGTGCCAGGATGTCAAATCACCGCTGATTTATTCAATATGATTTACTGTCGAGGCAATCAGCTGCCCGATAACTGATGCTTGCTTGGGCATGTTGAAGTAATATCACAATCCACACCCAACAAAAACATCTGCAGATGCAAATCAAAGGCACTGGGCCCGCACCAAATACAACAATATTCAACTTTATCAACTGTAGTTCAGCAAAAAGTCATAATAATTTATTAAAATTTTAAACAGTAGCCAAAACTTTGCTTAAGATCTAGCATTGTACTGTAAATGGGTCAATGACGTATAAGGATTTTCAACAGGCCAAATTTAAAACACAAAAAAATAGCATATCAATTGCAATTGTTCAAACATTCTGAATGTTGTGCACACAGAAATTAAAATAAAAAATGAAATGAAGCGTTTTTAGTGTTTTTTTCACCTATATGAATCGGCCATGGCCTTAAAAAACGTCATGTGGTGTGACCGCGATTTATCTTAAAATTAGTTATTTTCCATAATGTGCTTAACTTTTTTTTTACAAGTTCTCAGTAATTTAAAGTGTTAAGAAACAAGTATTTAAATTTCTTTTGATATTTTGTCAATAATGATTTCATATTTTTGTTCCATAATGTTACAATCCCGTTCTTCATTGTGCTGACACAACTATATTTCTTCTAAATTTCATTACACTGATTTAAAAAAATAAAATCTACCAGTCACCTAAGTATACTGTATCAGTGATTAATATTCCAGCTACAGAAACTAGATATTAAATTTTGAATTCAATACAGTTACTGCTTTTATTGGTCGCACCACATGATGAGTGGTCGCACCAAATGACATGAAGATATTATATAATAAATATAGGTCAATAAACAGGTCAATAAACAATACTTTTAATACAAAACATAGAATTACATCCAATAATAATGAAATTACAATAATAACAATACAAATAAAACAATTTAATTACATTTTCAGAAACATGAAAAATCTCAAACATAAACGCACTTTGTTTTGAACAAACATTTCATACTTTACAATAAAGATCTGAATGTGCACCACACTGCTTTGGTGTCCTGAAATGTTTTTTTAATAACATTTTTAAAAGTAAAACAATCTCAAACACAAGTGCACAAAAATTGGATGTGTTTTAAACAAAGACTTCATAACCATTTTAATTTTTTTTATAAATCCATCAAACATACAGTAACTGCAGTAACTTGACAAACTAATTAATCAATTATGTTTATCATACTGTTTTCATCAGAACCTTGTATTATAGTAAACCATGTAATCATTCACAAAGCCACAAATGTGTGCTTCTATTAAAACAGTTTGTGATGATGCATAATGATTTCATCACACTTGAAAATCATAACATTACTTCTGGGTATTTTAATGCATATGTCAAAGTGGGGGATATATTGTTAACTGCAGGCAGTTTTTAGCCCCAGGCATTCATTCCTTTCTCTGTAAGCACAAGATGCAGCCCTCCATTTCTCTCTTTGTTTAGTTTTCTCTCTCTCTGTGGCAGATCATCTGACTTTACATGTAGAATCTTTCCCTGTTGTTTTCTTCTCTGATAGCTTTCTTTTCTTCTAGCAAGGTACTCCTGTCTTGCCACTGGGTCAGTTTTTGTTTTACTTGACAGTGGCATCTGGTAATAGATTAAAACAGTAAATAAATGACAAATGACTAATGAAAACATAATTACCACAGTGAAATTGCATGCTCCATCTTTTTTTACATTTTTCTCATGATATTGTACAAAAAACTAAATGTTAAATTTCATTTCTGAAATACTGAGAAAACAATACTCAAATTGTACAAAAAACTGTTAGTCTTAAATTAAATATAAAAGCACAATAACTGCCTATCTAGGACATATATCTATTATCAGAAACACTCTACAATGGTCGCACCACATGATACCTGGTCGCACCAAATGATATTTTCATGTTCAGTCAACATTTACAGGCAAATAATTAGCATCCTTAACAAAACAATCTAGCTTTACACAAAAGGCAAGTTTACATTTTCTAATCAAAATATATATTTTTAGAAATAGTTTAATATTCATAATTTTTTTGAGGTCATACCACATGACATCCAGATATGGCAACTACATACCAACCGTTAAAACCGATATGTTTTATCAAATTTGAGAAAGATTAACAAACCTGCTTGCTGTCTCCAAGGGTTCTTGGCAAACTATTGGATGATGCAACTTCCTGTCTTGGTCTGGATTTCAAAGTTAACGTCCCAAAGTGGTAATTTCTTGATGGTCGCACCACATGATATTTCATAAAATGGACATCCTCGGACAAAGTTTGCTTGTATGTTACAATGGAACTATAACTACAAATGCCTTGAAAATTTGTACAGGACGAAAAAACACTTTGAAAATCATGCCAAATGGGAAAGAAAATATATTTGAACAGATTTAGGGTAATTTTATAGACGTTTTCGAAACAAAAATTAAGGCCGGACAATCGCACCACATGATATTTTGACACTTTAAAGAGCACAAAAATTGCCAACAACTAACTGTTTTTGAAAGGTTAAAGTAGGTTTATATGTGAGAGATATACTGCATACCTGTGGTTTCTTTTTACGAGTTTAAACCTTTTTTTAACTGTAAAAAATACAGTCGGACAAAAAATTTGGGCGTCACGTCATTGACCCAAATACAGTTAATATGACTGTAACTGCCAAATTAAATACAAAACTAAAGCCTGATCAATATGTTGGCCAATAGAGTGAATTTTTAATGAAAGTAGACATCTTTATGTGGATTGTGCACCAATTTTTCACCAATATGACGATGGAAAGGTACTGAAGAGGTTGCTTCGTATACAGATACATTTATTAAAGAACATAATACAACATTATTATACATTGTATTGCATTGTCAACCACTTCTAGAAATAAAAACAGAGAAAATAAAGGATAAATAAATATCTCAATAAACATCAGTATTATAAGTTCAGTATCAGTCATTTGCTGTACATTTATAATAAATACAAACTAAAATGAATTGCTAAGAGCTATCCAAGTCTCCTTATGTGTTTTCTGCAATAAAAAAGCTTTCATATTGGTGCATATGGGACAACATACACCTATATATATATATATATATATATGCTGGTATGTCTGTAATAGGCTAATATGGTCCAAAAGGTTAATTGGTTGGGCTCTATTAACTTACAGCAAACACTGGTAACAGCCATAGACTGTATAAATAAGCTAACAACAGCGTAGGGCAAAATATCATCAACTTCCTGTGAAATAAACTGTGAAAAAGTGTCTTTTTGTCTTGTTGACACCCTTAGATTTATTGATTTATATTAACCGACTCTCAGGAACTACTGTGAGTGATTTCTAGGAGTCTAACGCAGTGATTGTTTCTGTATCCACAATCCACACTGCTGGACTTGGCTGTAGGAAGAGATTCCTGATGACTAACTATTAAAACATGTCCGGTAGTTATTCGACTTATGTGACAGAGGTTGTGGTAGCTAAGTGTTTATATGTCCTGTGGTCACATCAACAGGACGTGCAGCTGAACACTCCAACAGCGCAATTACAATCAAACCGCGAGGCAGGTGTGTGACCAGCACAAAGAGACACAATCACAATCAGCACAAAACACTCTAAATATGTGGTCTGATTGTCGGCTCATTACTTTGCAGAAAGCAGAACGGGACAATGAGGTAACCACACTGGAAGTTCATTTTGAGGTTATTTTCATTCATACCAGGTGAAGAAAATATGAGAAAAGGTGTTAGAAGTTCAGGGTGAAAAACTGTATAAAGTGAAATCCAAATTAAATGGAATTCATCACTTCATTTTAAGTGTGAAGTCAACAAATAGTTGACATCTACTGATGTTCAAGTGCCTGCAGCTGTTGCTCAGTATGCACAAAGGACTGACTTCGGCCCACTGATTTTTAGTTTAAAACATTAGCATATAAATATTATCGGGTCAATCTCGTAAAGCAGAGTTCGAAAACGTGATCATATGAAGAAGTCATCAAGCTAAGTAAGACCTTTAACCCATTTAATAAACTATAATTTGACTTACATTTTTGTAACCATTCACATTAAATCAGCAAAACGTGTGAATTAAGCTGAAAACTTAGCATTCATTTCTCTCCTCACATTGAAGGATGTATAAATATGGTAAAGTCGGCCTACATTTTCTATGCCTGAGGAAATATGGCCTTGTTTCAAATTTAGGCTACACCTCCTCTCCACCCACAAGCTCTTTCAAACGCAGAGATGACAGCTTCACTAGAACAGGCTTATTTCAGCCACAATGGATGTGCCTTCTTGTGTGCGAGCGTGGTGGTGCAGTTTCAGTACCGCCCAAGAAAAGGGAGGAGGTGAGATGGCAAGCTAATTGCACTGATAGAATCAGAAATAATAAAGCGTGTGTTGTGGCAACAGGGTTTGCGTTCAGAGGTACCACTGTGCCAAATGTACTCAAGGTTACAATGTGCAACTTTAAGATTTCTATCAAAAAGAGAATAAACTGCTTTCAAGTGCAACAATGACTGAGTGTGGGGGCTTGTGTCCTTTCTGACAAGACTCAAGACATTTCTAAATATTCTCTGATTAATTCTCATAAAACGATATAAATAGGGCTTGCCAAACATGACTGGAGAAGTTGTGCATTTTGTGATTAACAGCTGTAATATTGTTCAACTTAAGTACAACAAATTGAGAATTTAAGACACTTAGTTTAGGTTTCAAAATTTCAAGTTTATTTATTTAAGGGCTACTGCCTTGTGTAAACTCAAAACTTTGCCCATTTTCAACCGTTTCTATGTCGTTGCAGCGCAGGCAGTACATGCAGATCAATGGCTCTGTTCATCTGCATGTACTGCCCCATTGCAGTGGCAAAACGTCGGTTAGTAAATTTGCAAAATGTCCCTTTAACATCAAATGCATTTGATAAGACAAAATTATGACGATTTCCTTCAATCAAAACCAGGCTAATCTGCACTCCATTCAATTGATTGTTCCATTCGTGGCATTTTCAACTGGATATTATGATTAATATACCCCCATTTAACAGAGATGACGATAGCATAATACTGAATAATGCCCCACAAAGCTGTTACTTTCAGCCCAGCTTCTACCGTGCAATACAGTTTAGGTAATGCTCATAGAAAGTCCTCAAAATCATCTCAACAATCGCTCAAACAGTCGACCGGTACATGACCTCACAGGTCACGGCCACAGGGCCTCAATGTGAAGCCAAGCTAGCATAATGCCATTCATGCATCATTAACTATCAAGTTGTGGTGTGAAATGAGAGCATGAAGCCAGAGTTTGTGTACTGTAGGTTCAGTTATGGTACTGCTATCATATCACCTCTACTGTATCTAATGTCACATATAAGCACATTATAGCACATATTTATCAATGCAGCAAGTTCCACTTTCTGCTACGCACATGCTGCATAACTAATTTCTTGATAGTGAATTAGTATCATTTTAAGAGCTTTAAAAATTCAGTTTTTGAATCTTTTAAAATAGTAAAAAGATTGATTACTGCTCACAGCTGCAATATACCTTTCAATGTGCAACAATAATTAGTTAATCAACAACTTTCTGATGGATCGTAAAACTCAAACCAAAATACAAAATATCAACTAAATTTAACTTTACCAATCTGATGATCTGAGGACGAATCTTTCCTCTGCCATTTATAATAAAAGTTGTATAGCATTTTTAACAAAAAAATAAAAATGTAATCTATCATATTTTGTCTTAAAACAACACTGCAGGTTCATGCTGCAGGAAGTTACACACTGGAAAAAAGACAGAAAGGATGCAGTGACACCAGGCATCTTTCCTCTGGCTGTCAGCCATTAGTAAGGTGTTGACATCATCAAAACTCCTCGCTGTGGAGTCCTGTCATGAAAGATGCTCTGCTTGGCGCTGCAGACAGTCTACTAGAGTAATTACTCTCACAAAAACCTGTCATGTCAACAAAGTGTGCCGAGTGTCTTACACGCCATCATTCCTCCTTGAGGCCAAGCCAGCCGCACCCCTCTCGATTTTCCTCGCTGGAAGCATAACTGGTGTGTAAGCGTGTGTGTGTGTGATAAATCACTTGTCGTGACTGAGGTGGAGACGCACTTCTCGTGGCTTGTTGCTCTGTAAAGCGTGCTTATTGAATAATTTATAAGACTGAGCACTTTTCCTGTCAATGAACCTTTTACAGGTAACTGTGGGGTATTTTCATGTAGATTTTAAACGAAGATGTACACTGGAAATGTCCTGCATACATGTCAAGTGATATTTTTATTTATAACATTATAAAGCTGCAAATCGCACTCTTACTGTTCTTACTACATTATACTTTGCACTGAAGCTAGAATAACTACTTTGGGAACCTATATTAATAATGATTAAATGGGAAACTTTGTTGACATTCTTTAAGTAAGTGTTTTAATCAATCTTTAGCAAACTCAGCACACAGTTCCAATATTTTAAAAAACAAATATATGGTTTGTGGTTATGAGCAATTCAAGACAAACCAATTAGTGAGCAGCTACTGACAACTCCCATAACTCATTGAAAGGCCTATTGAGTCTTGCCTGATCACTATAAATGACTTAATATAATAGATTAAATAATCTGTGGTTTGGAGGCATTTACTGACTGTCAAAAGTTGTCTTAGCTCTGGGTGACACCCAAATGTTCAACTATTTGATACCTTTGGGTAGATCTTAGGTTTCCTATTTTAGTATTCCGATATTTTTTTCAACACTGAAAACCACACAATCCTTACACATTAATGCATGATGACTAACTAGCAGCTCTTCTAACACTATTAGCTGCCCTGTTTAAAAAAATGTTAGGCTGAAATTCAACCATGGCAAATGTCCAAATTAAAGGTTAACTCAGCCCCGGTCTCCCTTCATGCCGCAGCACTTGAGTATTCTAATATTGGCTGTTGATTGGTATTGAAGCTCTGGAGCCCAAAAAATGGTTTCCAGGACAGCCCTACTCTAAACAAAATCATCTTTTTAGCTAAGTGAGTAGGTAAGACAACTGTGACATTCCTGGGAGTTGCATTTCTCCTGTTTTGGTAAAGGATAACTACCTCCCAAAATCTCCAGCCCCAAGCCAAAACATCCAGGACCAGCCAATTAGAACAGAGAAACCAAACAAATGTCAACCTTCCACCCAGTGAGGAAGACAGTGAGGTAGTTGACCCCCAGAAAGTCAAATTAACACAGTTTTACTGGGATTGGTTACTGCCCAACATTGGCTGTAACTTGCTTTTGGATTTTGTGTTTTGACATGTAAAATTAGTTTTAAGCTGAAACAGAAAGTTGACTGGTCTAAACTTTACTTTCACGCAGTCTGCGACAGCTATAGTCAATGGTTTGGTTTCCTTGATGCAGGCAAAACAGAGAAAAACATCAAACTTTGCGACATTTGAGTAGACAAAGTGTGTGATTGCTTGAGTGGGCCGTCCTTTCAGCGTAAATGGGAGCAACATCTTTCAGAGATTTCTGGTAACAGCAGATGGTAAGAGGTGTGAAAAGCTGATGATAAAAAAAATGTCACTTCCAGGAAGGTCAATCTTTGCAAAAAAACAAAAACAATTTCAGTAAATCAATTCAAAGACGAGAAAAGGCTGAACAACCATCCTTATTACGGTCTACTTTGTTTACAGCAATCAGGTCAAAATATCATTAAAAATTTGGAAATGATACAAGACCGCAAAAGATGATTTCTTTCCCTGCCACCACATACTGTACGAGGTACAGCTACTCACATACACACACATGCACACACACAAATTTCCTCTCTAGTATCCTGTCCTGTCACCACTCACAGATGGTGGGGTTCCCCTCATTACTCGGGCCACTTGCTGAGAGAAGGGGGGCGGGGACGGCTTCAATGGCCCAGGGGAGACGGAGAATCATGGCCGACATGGATTACGACAGAGAGATTAGCCCGTGGGGAGAGAGAGAGAGGGACATAGACGGAGACAGAAAGAGAGAGAGGGGAAAGGAAGCAGGAACAGGCTACACAGGACCTTGAAATTAATGTGGTCCCTCTGGCTTTGGGCATCAGAAATGACAGACTCCTGTGTGAATGGCTATTGTAGGGAGGGATGTATGGTCTTTTAGGTGCTTAAAGTCTAATAACCATCACACACACACACAGACACACACACCTCCATACACTATAAAGCCGGCAGCTGCAGCAGAAAGGGGAGGGGGGGGGAAATCAACTACCGTCCTTACATACAATAGCACTCTTTGAATCTCAACATGTGCTCTCCAGTTTTTTTTTCTGGTTTCAGCTTCAGTCTCTTGTCTTCTCGCCAGAACAAAGGCAGCAGGGATATCATACCCACATTACGACCAGTGAACTAATGATTATCAGAGTTTAAAAATGACAAAAAGCATCTGCACCTGCAACGAACTGATCGGTCAGTGATGATGAAGCTACAGCTATGCAGCATTAAAAACAGCCTAGTAAGTGGTTCCTATCCATGAGTGTTAAATCCAAAGTCAAGGGCACACTCCTCAAGTACACACCCATGTGACTGTGTCCTCGAGTGAAATCCACAGAAAGCATGTAGACCTCAAATCACATCAAGTCAGTTTACATGTTAGCGTCCCTCCAATGAAAACTGACTGAGATACTACTCAGAGAAGAAGACAAGAATTGACCACAGCCTATTTGTGGTTTAACCTCGGTTTGCTAAAGTGGTTTGCATGCTTGGCATCCAACATGTTAGGGCTGGAATAGCACTGAAGTAGTAGTAAATTTGTCATCAACAGATAATAGATCAATCATTAAAGTAATTTGTCAAGGAATGAAACTGAGACTCTGGAGCCAAACTAGCAGCTCTGTGAAGCTGATGTGTAGCTGGTAATATGATTACCCAAGCAGCAACCTCAGGACCTGAAGCCAATACGGAAGTGTCTTAAGTCTGCATTCTCTCTAATGACCAGAAGGGTCCTTTTTGCGGGTTGTAAAAAGAAGTCTGACTGTATTGAAGCCAATGAGAAAATTACACTAGTTCTCATTTGATTTATTACATCAGTGAACACTTTCCCAAAGAGTTTATGATCCCAATTACTAATTTCAAGTCTTCTTCAAAACAGCATGATGTTCTTTTTGTAAATAATAGTCTCATTTAGAGTAAAACAGATGATAAAGCTAGGTATGCTTTAGGGTTTGGCTTCCTTGTCATTGAAAAGTTGCTATTGCGGTGTTTGGATGTTGTCCATGTTTCCAGTTCGCGAAAAATAATTGAACATTTTTTGGTCTTGTTGAGTCGGCAGTTGGACTAAAAGACACTGTAAGGAGTTGGCTGTTAACTTTTGCAACTTGCCACCAAAGCTACCTAGCTTAGCTAGACCCTCTCGTCCAAAAATGGTCAATTATGACCTAAAAAAAGCCAAGATGACAATGACCAAAAAACAAGATAGCGACAGCCTAAATGTTAAACTCTAGGCCTCAAAACATTAGTCCTTAAACCAATAAGTAATGCTGTAATGATCGTCTTAGTTTTAGCATGCCAACATTCGCTAATTAGCACTTAACACAAAGTACAGCTGAGGCTGATTGGAATGCTGAACGCAGCTGTTTGGTCATATATGACAGGTATTGGACAAAATCAAAGTTGAACTGATGATAGTGAAAGATCAAAAGTTAAGTGATCATCACAACAACACAGAAGGTGATTCAATTTAATATATCATTTTTAATAAAGTTTTTTTTTGGTCAATTTCATAACAGCGCTATGGGTAAAAACAAGTACTTCAAGAACTAATTTTCTTTAGATATTGACTCACAGGTAATTAATGATCATATTGCCCTAAATCAAGGTTTTAAAACATGCAGACAATCCTCTCTCCACCTACAGACGTACAATAGTCTCAATTTACTGCCACGATTCAAGCTTGGGCCTATAAATAACTATTCATGTGAGAAAATGTGTGTTTTAAGATCATAATGACTCTTATATTCAAGGAGCACCAGGGCCACTGGCTGTAAGCTATACAAGATAAATAATTCCAGATGAATAATTCAAATCATTATAATGAATAAATGGAAGGTAATTATCCTGCTCTAAGTAGCAACCCATGATTCAACGTAAGCACGAGGCAACAGAGATAAGAGGGGTTTCCCAGAGTCAACGAGGGACAATCACCTGCTTTGTAGAGAGAGGCGGGGGAGAGGAGACAAAACACCAGTAAACACTAATGATGAAGAGAGCCTCTCACGCATGACATTATCTACTTTTAGAGTGTGTTTCTGTGTGTGTGAATAGGTTTCGGTTAGTGACCAGTGGCTAAGCTGCAGATGTACCGATGGACATAAAAGGTTTGTGGAAGAGATGCACCCTCTATGTGACTGAAAGGCCTTTGTGGGGAGTCCCTGAACAGGCCCTCCCGAGCCACACAGGAGAGATGACGAGGATGAAAGAGAGGACAGGACGGAGAGGGAGTCCACCATCATCTCTTTTGTTGTCCATCTGCTGTCTTAGCCGTTCCGCCATTCTCTTGACAAGCTTAACCCCCCCTCTGCTGTCACAGGTGTAAACCCCAAATGGGGAAAAAAAAAAACTCCTCACTGAGCTCCCCTCAACATGAGTGCCTTGCTACTTGAGTTTTCTGATTAAATTGAAAGCAAAACTACAAAGGAGCACCTTCAAATTAGTGATAGTTGCAGTTTTCTTTATGTTTAAGAAGCATTTTCTACTCTGGACATTGAGCATTGTTACCAGCAATGAGTGAACAAAATAGCCTTTGTCTTGCATGTAATAATAACATGAATAGTGGTGCAAATCACCGGTTTCATCACAATAGGATATAATCGATTATTTGGACAATGACACACTATTTACTGATATTACAAAGTCAGCCAAGATATGATTTAGATAAGGCATGAGTCATGAGTCTGGAATGGTCATTAAAATGTTTAAAAAATAGAAACATTTACGCGACTCTGGTCTTCACATCTACATTCAGTTAGACTCTTTACAGCAGGAGGACAGTATAGCATTGTTACAGCACTCTGCGAAGGGCGAGATGCTAGAGATGTTAACTGTTAGTCCAATAGAGAAACTACCATGTCTCAGCTGCCATACGGTCAGAAAACAGAGTCTCTGATTGGTCGGCAGACTCAATGCCAGACTAAATTAAGGCATCATGAACATCTAGTGGACTGTTTTAACTCAGAAACATGAATAATCACCACAGAAGAGATGCTGTGTCGGATTATCATTATGGCAGTTTTTTTAGAGTTTCAAAGTCTCCAAAAAAGACGCCGCAGTTCAAGGCTAGATTACAAAACACCATAATACTTCATTCAGAATGGCATTTTGACAATGTTACAGCCTCCTGCTATTTGGATATTGTGCTAATCCATATGACAATTTTAATACAATATGATTAATTGTAGCCCTAAACTTATGCATTGACGCAGATCGACCTAGACATTAACTGTACATCATCAGTGAGACAGGTTAAATAATATCTTCCTATTATCTAAATTGTCAGTAATGCCTTTAAAGAGTTTTACCATATTACATCTTCTGCACCACTGTCAGTACCCTGATTTTAAACAACAGAAGGCAAGTCTATAACCTAGGAACAGAGAAACTGCACAAATATTTTGAAACCTAAAAATAAATTCATCCTGGACTGCAGCCTATGTTTGGGTGACGAAGCATTTCTCACTTTGCTGGAGACCATCACAGTCATCACACTTTTCTTTTAGCAGGAGGACTTCATAAAAACAAGCCAATATTTCTTAATGGTACACCTATAAAACACAGATAAATAAAGCATAATATTACTGACTTAAGAGTCAGGCTTCAGGATGACAGTTTCCTGCCTTTTAATTTCCCATATGCAGTTAACAATATGGAGCATTAACTGCAAACCACTGAGGCAGCTAATATGAAATTTGACAGCTTTTGATCTCCTGAGATAAAAATGTACAGTTAACGAGATTTCGGTCACAGACGATCCACTCAGCCCGCCCTGTTTGCCACCATGACCTGAATAAGCAGCTAAAAATGGATTGATAGATGAATGAATAGATAGATGGAAGGAAAACGACCAGAAGTCATAGACCTACATAGACTGACAATATGTAATGGTATAAATGTGCTAAAGTAGGTCTACAGGACGATTGAATCTATACTAGAAGCATGAAAAATAGCATGCAAGAAGATGTTTTATATAAGAAAGAAATTGATTTCTAATTCACTGTGAATAAATGAATGTAACCAACAACAAAAACACTACATTGTATGACAACAATGAAAAAGAAAAAACATATTTAAAGTTACAATCTCAAAGATCTCCATTTCATTCTCTTTGGTGGCACTGATGGTGACAAGCAGTCACAAGTGTGTTTTGGGATCTGACGTTTACTTTCACTTGTTTTAGAAGTTTCATTGTCTGTAGTCATGTTGTTTTTTCCCTTCACCATAAGAACTGTTTACTCACAATGCTAGAGGAAACCAGAACAGAACAACAAAAACAGTATGCCGCTGTACACATAAATGAGTTGAATAGTGTGTCTGTTGCATTAGGTCATATCTGACACTGATTTTTCTGACTGACTGTAGAGATATTAATATCTATAGACCAGAAAACTGTCTTTTTCCTCAAATTTGAGAATGTACATTTCAACTAATATAACTTCTATAGCCTATAAGCTGTATGTGGGTAATTTCAACATAAAGGAAACATACAGCCGAGGGACAAATCAAAGGAAAAACTTGAAAATAAAGTGGAGAAACGTATTAAATGTAGATGCTTCCATATACCAGGGCTCAGTAATAGTTTGATGAGCATGCAAATGATGTGGATAAAATGCTACGGCCTTTACAGTCACCACATCCCAATCGAGTTGAACACCTACATGTGGACAATTTTAGAACCACCATCATCTCCATCAGAGCAAATTATATAGTATAAGCGTCCATCATATGTATTCAGTGATGTCTGTGATGGCCTCTAATGCACATCCTTTAGTCATGTCTGACTCTGATTGTCTTTCTTTCCATCTGTTGTACTCAGGTCTCTTTTGATGTCAGTGAGTTTAAATAAAGGTTGTATATACAAATTAGTGAATATCTTGTGGAGAAATGAGTTCATGCCTCCTGTGTGGTGGCCTGACTCCAGACTATGACACTTCATGTTGCTTTGTTCCTTTAATTTGTCACCCATCTGTAGAGTGAATATTGCACCTACAAAAACGTAAGGAAACCTTTGACCGCTCTCCTTAATAAAACATATTAAGATAGATTCACTTCCATTTCCCTGGAGTGTTTCATCCTTGACCTGTGCTTTCACTGTAATGTGGCAAAACAGACATTTAGATTAGTTTTACCTAAATAAATGACAACAATTTGAACAGGCGTGTCTCTACAAAGCTCAGCACATAAATGGGTAGTTTATCTCAATGTAAACCTGAGCTGTCAAAACCTCTGACCTGCAGACACAAACACCACACAGGCTGCATTCATGTGGGAGTCAATTTAATATTTGGGATCAACAAGTCTCACCTGACCCGCTGTTCAGAGGCTAAACATGTTTATTTGTCACGTAGCGCTGCTTAACCCTCTGGAGTCCATCTATTTATTGAAAATACACACGTTTTATTTCTTTCTACAATGAAAACTATTACTATTTTTAATTTACATGCAAATAGACTGTTTTGTAGTTTTATTATTTAATATTTTTTCTGCTGTTTTTGTGTGTATAAATGGTAAAAAAAGAAAATAAATAATAAAGGTACATTTCCATAGACACCTGTGTCTTTTGTTTGTATTTTGGGTTCCTGGCATCTTTATACTTTGTTTATTAAAATAAAATGAAAAATCTGACTGATAGCCAACTTTGTGTGGAGAAAAAGGAGCCATGCATGTGATGTAAGGACAGACTGAAAGATGCTAAACAGAGACAGAAATGAATGCTTAGGAAGTTGACAAATTTCAACCAAAATCTCCAAGACTTCAGAGGTTTAACCGTGTAAACTACACCTCCTCATACTAATGTAAAGCATGTGCTAACGTTAACGTGATGCTCAATCTGAAACCCCTAGCTACCGTTAGCATGCTAGCTTGTAGCTGACCTCTTAGCTAACAGATATTAAAACACACACAGTACGTGAAAACAAAGCGAATACGGTTGTTTGGTCGTTTGGGGTAAAATAACGGTAACTGTTGCTGCCAACGCCTGTGTCTAAGGTCAGTTTAGCCTTCATGTTGTGCTAGCATGCTAGCTGCCAAATGAATGGGGGGTTGGGCTAGCCTACAGCATCCAGCAGTCTCTATCAGCCGTTAGCACACTAGAAACTACTCACCTGGTTATAGTGCACCCTGAGCGGCTTCAGGTAGTCGGACTCTGTGCACGGAGTGACTTCAATGTTGTTAATCTCTTCCATAGTTCAGCACTTGGAGCTGGATTGTTGGCTCACCGATGGTTGTCTGACACCGCACACTAACTGACAGTGAAGGAATGTCTACGGAAGCCGGCAGAGGACATTAGAGCGAACCGTGAGGATGGCACGACAGGTGAAAGGACAATATTTGGCAGAGAGGATATTTAATTTATATTTCGGCACCCTGTTAAAATAATCGCCTAACTAATTTTTCCATGTTTTGCAGGAAACACAAAACACTTCACCAAAAGTGTAACATATGACATGTATATAAGTATATCTATCTATCTATCTATCTATCTATCTATCTATCTATCTATCTATCTATCTATCTATGTATTGATCATTTCACTCAAAAAGAATGTAACAAAGGATGGCTATTGGCATAGTAATAACACTGTGTATAAATTATGTATCTTAAGAGAAATAAATGACATAGGATATTTTTTGAACATGCCTTTGTGACTTAAGCAAGACATGGTAACACTTTATTTTGAAGGTGTCTACATAAGAGTCACACAAGCCTGTCAGAAACATGACATGACAACTATCATGAGCATTAATGTTACTTCAAAGTGTCATTAATGTTCATGATACATCCCATGTCATGTTTATGACACGTTCATGTCACTCTTATGTAGACACCTTCAAAATAAAGTGTTACCAATATTAGTGTCAACAATAAAACACTGATAAACTAAACTGATAACTACACAATCTCCCTCTAGCTCTTCTTTGCTGGGTTCTTATCTGATGCCTATGAATGTGGCAAATTGATTAGTGATGGTAAAATCACATGATCTGATCAACTGAGGATATAGGCGATTTTACCATAGGTGGCCGGCGTCATGAGGAGATGATTTAGGCAAAAAAAACAATTTTGACAAAAAAATTACGATTATTTTAACAGTGTGACGATTTAATGGATATTAATTCAGACTTTATATAGAACACTATTACATTTAATGTGTCTTACTAATTCTAATTATTATGATCATCGTCAGCCATTTCTATAAATGATAGCTGAAAAAAAAGAGAAATAAAACAAATACCTAAATAAACATAATTAGTCATTTTCCATCAATTACTGACTTTTTTTTAAAGACCAAGCAACATTTTTTGCATATATTGTGCAAAGTTTTCATAAGGGCACATATCAGACAGCATTTACACGATACTGATATGCCTTATGCCAAAATCAGCCGAAAATATCAGTCAACCAATATATCTGTCGGGGTCTAATTATGTCAAAGTTCAAACAAATAATTTGTATGGCACCTCTCATACATCCAAGTACATCTACTCAAGTCTAATATACATTTTATAGAATATTGATTATTATTATTATTATTATTGTTATTATTATTATACTAGTAGTAGTAGTATTAGTATGAAAACTAATCATTTGTATAGCACATTTCATACATCCAGTCAATGGTGGTATTTAATTTAGTAGATTACCTCAAGTACTGTACTAGTAGTAGCATAATGTTGATGTAGCCTACTACAGTATAGGGCTGAATGATATGGAGAAAATATTACGATACTTTGCACCAAATACCCAAATATCGATACCGTAGGGTTGATAATTGGTGCTTTCACTGAATATTTTATTCATATATCTCAACATCACATATTTGCCTCAAGTCCTTTTAACAAGTAAATCATATTAAACACTGACAACATGGATCATAGAATCCCACATACAGCTGCTTACTACAAAATGTATCAATAATACCCATTAATGACCAATTGAGATAAAATTCCTGGGTGAGATTTATATGATGAAGCTTTCAGGACCAAAACATTGCAAACTCTTTGAGCACAAGTTAGTATTTGTTTATTCACAATCAGACTGTAAATTGGCACAAATCCTGTATTTGAAGTGCAGAAAGTGCCAATTGCAATTCACACCCACATCCACACAGAGACAGTCATTGCAGGTGGATTTGAACCTAGAACTTTCTTGCTGCTAATGCGAACCACAGTAGCAGCACAACAACAACAACAACAACAACAACAACAACAACAACAACAACAACAACAGTCTGTGCATTGTTTTAAAAAAGTATCACCAAAATGTTCCATATGTATGCCTGTTAGCAGACACAGATAACAGCCAAAAACACAAAGAGAAAAGGAACGATGCTGCATCTCACCGTGTTTTGGTGTTTTCAACATCACTGATTGGCTCAGGGGGAACCACCACTCACAGGTCAAATAAAGGTGACGTGACTGTTGCTAATTAGCCCAAAGGAGGAGAGCATTATTCATCAAGGGCAGCATGTTTAGTGTTTTTGTGTGTTATTCTGTGCTAGAACAAGCTGAAATGATATTATTTACTGTAGACAGTATACATTTAAAGACTCAACGTGTAGGTTTTTGACCATTTAAACTGTAAATTGCCACATATTGGATATCATAAAAGTCATTTTAAAGATGAAAAATCTGCATTGTGTGTGTTCCTGTGTAACAAAACAAGAATATATGCCTATTAACTGCTCGATATGAAATATTACAAATATAAGTTAGTTAAACAAAACTTAACCAATTTGCACAAAATCTAAAAAGTCAGCCTCTTAGCCCTCTATGGAGCTTTTAACTGGTCTTCATCAGCAGATTTAAGAGTTTAAAGCTCTAGAGAAAGCTAGTTACAAAGATTGTTTTTGTCACACTACTATAAGTCAAGAAGTCAGAAATGTCAGAAAACATTGAAGGCACCCTACTTACTTTCTTGCCAAGATTTAGATGAGAAACAATTGATATTATATGTTTAATATGAGAAGAAAAGATTTGACTTCGGGAAGTTTTTTGTTGTTTTTTGTTCCTGGCCAAAGAAAATAGAAAATCTGAATTAGCATCCCAATTATCAGTTGATTTGGGACTAACAGCTTTTTCTGATCAAGTGTTTTGAGTGGATTGCTCCTTTAATTCAGCTTCATATTGAGAAGTCCAGCATCCTCACGGTGCTAAGCAATGAATAAGAGATGGGTGTGGGAGCTCTTTCTCACCAACTCTGCCTTGAAGGGTGAGGCTGCATGATGTCACCCCCTCACATTAATAACAGCCTTATAATGGAAAACAATCTGCAGAGCTCCAATCTCGATGGGGCTGACTTCCTCCAACAAATGAGCCCCAGTCCACCGCCCACTACACAAGGACAGGACGTAACACTTTCTGAGAGCTGATTTACATCTAAATAAATACAGGCCTAGACGAAACAATGTGCAGACCCAAAAGAGGAACCGGCGTCTCTCCTCTGGGCACGTCCAATTTATATTGCCCGATCCCACCAAGCTGCAGGGCACGATAAGACGGGGAGGGACCGCACAGTGGAGGCATTGTACGGGAGTCAACCTGCTCTGGTTTGAAGAATGAAATGAGACTTAAAGAAATAAAAAATAAATGAATATTCCAAGTTTCTCACCAATAAGTGGCATGAGTTTGCTGATACATTTGGACTATTCTCAGCCAATTTACTGTGCCAATATTTTTTAAAGTGTGGTTGTTAAGTGTAAATATTGTCATTTCCAGCTCTTGGTTAGTACAGATCCAAACAACATTGCTTTCATTATTTTTTATTTATTTCAGACAATCTGTGGTCAGTTAGATCTACAACTTTTTGCAACTTTCAAGTGATAAATGCATACTTCCATGTCACCGTGACAAAGCAATAACTGGAAACACTTTAGTAGTTTTAATAGAGTTCAGTAGATTCCCAACATCAAAGAGTCACAAGATCTTAGTAAGTTAATGAATGGGAGAGGAAATCATTTAAACAAAGTTTTGACAGACAGTGTTTCTCTTTGATTTTTATAAAATATTAGGGGAAATGTGGAACTACAAAGACATCCCAAGATGACAAGGAGCCTCAACCAAACACACCGGTCACAATAGGTGGATGATTAATCAAATTCATCATCACAAAAACATCACAATGTCATGAAATGAATTGTTTTGTGCAGAATAACACAGTTATAATGACATAAATCTTTTTTTTAATGAAAAACTTGGAATAAAACGGTTGCAGTTGCCCACAAGTGTCATGAATATTGGGGAAAAGGTTGGGTCTCCACATGATATTGAACTATTTGCATTTTTACTACCTACCTCTCCTGTCCTCTCCTCTCTGCTCTGTGTAAACTGTCTGATTTTCAGTGAATATTTGTCACGTGACCTTTCGTCTCAGCAGAATGAATCATGTCTTCACAGTGTCTCTGAGGAGAGACAGAATCCAGTTATTCCAAATGGTATATTGTTGAGGTTTTAAATGAGACATGTATGTAATATCACAATTTCAAGCTTCATTTGGTTACTTTTTCTAGTGGAAACTTTTGTAACTTATGATTTAAGGACTGTCAGAAAGTTCACATTTTGATGATAATGCCAGTTTTTACAGTTTCTTTCAATGGTGAATGGTGTAATTTTGGCAATCTTTTAAAGAAAAAATATGTTTCAAACCCAGGGGTTCAGCCTCTGTACTTCTTTGTGAACTTGAAAATGCATCTGAACTTCAGCCAGCTGAACAGCAGAAATGTTAAATTTAATGTGTTTTTTTCTACATGTTGGACATTCCTGACACAGATTTCCTGTCTTGGGTCTCAATTGAGCGTCACCCACATAAAGGCCTCCAAAAATCTTATCAGCTCGTCCTGAGGCGCCCATCATGTGTTAATCCCATCCTTCCACAAACACACGGACACGGGGTCCTCGCAGTCACGACCAATTACCGTCTGCAGGCGGCTGATGCAGGCCAGACTTCCCCGGGCTTAGCCCAACGCCAAACCTGGAGCCTCCTGCAGCCGCCAAACCCTCTCTTCCTGTCTGTCCTGCTCGGCCTTTCTAACGTCTCACTGTCTCTTTTCATTAAATCATAACTTTTACAGTTATTTTATCACTGTACAATACTGTTAAACTGCTTAGAATAACAGACATACTGCATACTTCCTTTACTTCAAATACTTATTTGTTAGTTATCACATGAGGTACTTTTTGGTTTTAATATCAATAATATCAAACATATTTTCTTCTCTAAACCTTGAATAAAATGAATAAGAAGCACTTAAATTATTATTCATAGAGCAAATCAATACTTATTAATAATAATAATAATAATAATAATAATAATAATAATAATAATAATAATAATAATAATAATAATAATAATAATACATTTTATTTATAGGCGCCTTTCGTATCACTCAAGGTCACCATACAGTGGCAACAACAAAAAGACAAAAAAAGAAACAAAAACAAATAATGAATAACAAATAATAACAATTTAGTAACAGAATGGCGATGTAATATGATATTTTGGTTCAGTATGCCAGTTTAAACAGATGGGTTTTGAGCTGGGTTTTGAACAGTGAAAGAGAGTAAATCTGTGATTTCTAAAGCAACATTTTGATGATATGCATATTTTTGAAATTAATTTTAGTGAAGTTTTGTATTTTTTTGTGTTGTGGAGATACATCTTCTTTGTGTGAATGCTTTCTTTTTATTTAGAATAATATATTTAGGGAGGAAATGGACCAGAAAACCATTAATAAGGAATTAAACATTGACTGACACAATTGAATTTATAAATATATAATGCTAGGTTACCTGGAAAGAAAATATAGCCTATATGTGTTTTATGGCCCACAATATAAACCATAGTAACCCGAAGCAGGGGTGGAATTTTGATTTTCCCTGTTTCCCCCTTGTATATTACGCCCTTGGCACAAATAACCGTTAGTCATTGTGGAAACTTTGTACTAACCCTATATTTTAAAGGGAAACTCTCCAGTGGTCTATCCATAGCATAGTTTATCAGCCGGGGTCAAGCAGGGATTTGGGCCAGGGGCTCGGGGAATGCACTTATCCAAGGTGGCTGCTGTACCTCTGTTAGCGGGCTCAGGGTGTGGGTCAAGACGGCCCGTATCCACCCGACCAGCAGTCTGGACGTTCAGCCGCCACTCGCCTAATCCAGGAGACACTCCCAGTTCCTCCCATGTGAGCTCGCATTTCAAAAATAGCGCCATGTGTCAAAAGGGCGCTCGATAAGACGAATGTTTGTTGTGTGTGAGGAGCTGATGGAGGATTCATGGTGAAGACATGATGGTGACACAAACTGGGTTATCAAATTCCACATAAACTGACCAGGCAGGCTGTGACGCCATTAGACCCTGTGACGTCTCCTCTTTCTAGCCTCCTTGGGGTTGGCTAACTATGCTAGCTAACGTTAACAATTGAGTTTTGTTGTTTTGAAGCCACGTTTACATTTCCCCAAGCCAACACATCAAATAAAGTACATTTATTCCATGCCACAAACAGTAAAGAAGACAGAGGAATAGCTAAAAAATTAGACACGTCGAGCAACAGAGCAGGAGAGTGAAAGGGAGAGCGAGAAGCAGTCGCTAACTGCTAAGCTAAAGGAACTAACAGAACTGAATAGAGTGTAAATAACTGTGAGATTAGAGATAAAGTCGCTAAAAGATGTAGCGGACTATGAGTATTTGAGCAAAAATACTGTGGGTTTACATGTTAAGCAGGATAATAAGCCACTTTTATGAAAAATATGGCAATATTAACTAAGTTGAGCCAACGCTAGAGCAGCAAGAATATGTAACAGTAACACAGAAATGCTTATGGCTTGTAATTTCAGCATCAGTCAAGTGCCTTTTCGACACAAAGTTACAAAAATAGCCGACACAATGCCAAGCAGACAAAAAAGGAGACTGGATCTGGGGTTTGCTTTCACTTGCACACAACAGCCCAAACTTTGAATGTTGATTTTTTTTTTAACAGTAAGTCACAGTTGCTGCACAGTATGCCTTGAAACACGTGCATTAGGTGACTTGGCATCAGCAGTGTGAAACAATATTACAGCTTTGAAGGAAAATAATCAAGTCATATGAGGGTCAGCATGCAGAAAGCTGAAAGACTTTCAATTGACATTTTAGTTTGCTCGTCTAAACCTCAGCTCTGCATACAGTCATGGGGAAAAAAATTAGACCATTGTGTTCTTCAATTTCTTCATTATTTTAATGTCTGGTACAACTATACAGTAGGTACATTTGTTTAGACAAATATAATAATGCCAACAAAAATAGCTCATAAGAGTTTAATTTAAGAGCTGATATCTAGCCATTTTCCATGTTTTTTTTAATATCATAACCAAAGTCATTATAAAGAAAACCATGGAAAATGGCTAGATATCAGTTCTTAAATTAAACTCTTATGAGCTTTTTTTGTTGTTATCATTATAATTCTCCAAACAAATGTACCTTTAGTTGTAGACATTAAAACGAACAAGAAACTGAAGAAAACAAGGGTGGTCTAATATTTTTTTGCCTGACTGTATGATGTGCAATTTTACATCCAGTGCAACGTTATCTTTATTAAAATGTTAGAAATCAACAGAGCAGGACAGCAGCATTAAATCTAGTATATGCAGTTAAACAGGAGCCAGGTGTTGGCACGTGGCTGGACTGGTCAGCTTTATCAGAACATCTCTTCCAGGTAGAACTTAAATAAGTGCAACCCCTCCTCCTTCTCCTCCTCCTCTTTCCCTGTTGAAAATCCAACTCTCAAGGCCATTGTAATGGAAACCCTCCTCTGACAGGCCCTTATATTTTTAGGAAAAGCTATTATTGTTCTGTTCCCTTGTTGCCTTCGTGCCCCAGGATGTGTTCCCCCGAACAAGGTCAGGATTCCTGTTTTGTCATCATTATTCTGCCAGAGAATAGGCAACTCGCCCACAATGCTCTCTGTTCGCTGGGGTTCCTGGTACTTGTTTGTCTTCCATGGATACAAATAGACCCGAAATGGAATTCGGCCGAAGTTAAGCGAAGCTATTGTGGCAGAGAATAGTTTGGATTCAGTCAAACTCAGCTGGAAGTTCAGCTGGAGTCACTTGCTATAGAAGAAAGATATTTAACATTCATTCATTCTTAAAGTCTCTCAAGGCCTGAAGATGCAATCGTGATTATCAACATTATTAATACTATTTTACATGCATTAAGTTCAAGTTTTATTCTTTTAGTCAGGTGTAGGTTAACACAGAGAGCAGGGCAGCTCAGCAATAAAAACACTAGTTGCATGAGAGCTCTATTCATATAAAAGATAAAATAAGATTAAAATGACATTATTAAGATAGAAAGAGCTACTGATTTATGTGAGGTAAAAGTAAAAATCTGAAGAGATCATGGATAGATGCAATAGCTTTAGTTCCCCGGTAAAATGGGGAAAATATTCTGATTATAAAATACACTTAAACCGATACTGATTTTCAGAAAAAACTAACCCTTTAACATAAAGACATAGTATCCACATCTAATTAAATATGTCAGAATAATGCACTTTTTTGTATTAATATCTCTGCACACTGCACATTTTCTTTATACTATATACAGTGAACATTTGCAAATTTTTTGGTCGATATTTTTGCATAATTTAACTTATGTACGGGGGACTTCCGGATGTGCTTTGCCGTGTGAAGACGTGCGTGCGGTGGCTCCGTGTAAAAGTAGTCAAAAAATATTAATATCACCTTACTTCTACCAGTTTGGGGTAGTGAACAAATGCCGCTTTGTTTCGGGAGCTAGCAATTACGATTTCAGTTCATTTTAAGACCGAAAATGACTTCTCGATCGACTAGAACGGGTGGAGAGAAGCAACAGGTGGTTAGCAACATAGCCTCCTCGGCTAGCAAGGCCAATGTTAGCCCATCACAAGCCGATGAGATACCTCAGTGGGCTAAGGAAATGATGTCCGAGATTAAAAAAGCCAACGTTGGGATTGAGAAATACAGAGAGGAGACAAAGACCGAGATCGCGAAGTGTAAGGAAGAAATAGAAAAAGGAAGAAAAGAGACTACGGCCGAGATGGAGAAATGGACCAAAAGTTTGGAAGAGAGCACGATAGCCCAGTTTGAGTTGCTACGTGGGGAGATGAGGCTAATTGGTGACAAAACTAGCAGTCTGGCTGATAGGATGGATGAACGGGAAAAAGAGGTGGATGAAACGTTAAATGATCAGTCCGACACCATAACCAACATGGGGACAAGACTGAAAGAAATGGAGAAGGAGATACTGAAGCTGAGGGAACGGAGTGAAGATCTCGAGGCACGATCACGGCGCAACAACATACGTGTCGTGGGGGTAAGAGAAGGGGCCGAGGCTGGCAAAATGCCGTCGGAGTTTATGGCTGGCTTACTGAAAGAAAAGTTGGATCTAGTGGCGACACCGACGCTGGACCGGGCACACCGGACACTCGGCGCGAGACGAGACAGGAACGGAGCTCCACCGAGAGCATTCGTAGTGAGATGTCATTACTACACAGAGAAAGAGGAGATACTGAAGAAGGCGAGGGAAATGGAGAGAACACCCGAGGGTCGAAGCGGACAGATTCACATCTTCCCGGACTACACACAGGAAGTAAACAGTAAGAGAGCAGCCTTTAGGGAAGCAAGAAGCCTCCTGCGGACCTGCACGGGGGTCAGATACGGGCTGCGTTACCCGGCAACACTGGTGATTACGCCAGAAGGAGGACAAACGAAAATCTTCAATAACCCAAAGGACGCTGTGGGTTACATCAAGAAGGAACTGAGCCCTGGGTGAAGCCTATGGATGGACTTGATCCCGGCTAAGTAGAAATTACACATGTTTACACTGTTGAAGTGGGGGGATTAATATAGGCAGGGTATTGTTGATCAGTCCTGACAATATTGACAGATTATTTGCTGTCAGTGTATATTTAAAGGGAGTGTGTGTGTGTGTGTGTGTGTATATGTATGTATGTATGTATATGTATATATATATATATATATATATGTGTGTGTGTGGGTACGTATGTATGTGTATGTATGTATGTATATATATATATATATGTGTGTATGTGTATATGTATGTGTATATTTATAGTCTTCCATTTCTAGAAGCTATTGTTGTCCTCCCTCATATCACTGTTTTACCCTATTCAAGGTGTAAGGGTTGAATGTTCCCCCCTGACTGCTGTTGCCCACCCTCTATGGTATTGCTTTTTGTTTCTATTCCACTACTTTACCCTATTCAGGATCTCATTGTTCAGAGCTCCCCCTGTTTGCTTTTCCCATTAGGTGAATAAGTCAAAAGGGTGATGTTATATTTTTCAGACTAAGAGGGTGATATACACGGAGCTGCACACGGTAGGCTTGGTGTGCAGGAGATGGTGGACCGGTTGGCCACAAGAGTGCTCGTTAAAGAGCACTGTGTTTGGGTTAGCGTTCATATATGTTATGTGTTAGGTATTGACTGTGTTTGTGTGTGTGATGCCCCCCCTTCCTTCCCAGACCCCCTCCTTTTAACTTTATTTTATTTTATTTTATTTTATTTTTTTGCTTTTGCTGCCAAATCTTCAAGGTGTGATCTGGATAGTGGGTACCATAGGGGCGCAATGGTGACATCAGGCCACGGTCTCCTGACAAGGCACCAATCTTGGATCCGAGCAGTATGGCCACAAAGCTGATGAGCTGGAATGTAAGGGCGATCAATAAGCCAGCTAAACGGAGTAAGGTATTTTCACATCTGAGAGACCAGGGAGTAGAGATAGTTTACTTACAGGAGACACATTTGCTAAACAGGGACATCCCCAAGCTCTGTAGGGGGGGATTTAATCAGGTTTATCACTCAAATTTTAATAGTAAGAGTCGGGGAGTGGCCATCCTCATACACAGGAATGTACAATTTATAGAGACAACTACAATAGAGGATAAACATGGTCGGTATATTATTGTAGTTGGAAAATTATTCAATATGCCAGTGGTGCTGGCAAACATATATGCACCCAATTGGGATAATGTTCAATTTTTTAAGGACCTATTCTCATTATTACCAAATTTGGATACTCATAATCTGATTCTCGGGGGAGACTTGAATTGTGTCCTAGATTCAACTCTGGACCGCTCTAGCTCAACATCTAATGTATTAAGCAAATCAGCACAATGCATTAACTCCTTCTGTAATGTATATGGTATATTTGATCCGTGGAGATATGTAAACCCAACATCCAGGCAGTACTCCTTTTACTCCCCACCACATCGGACATATACTAGGATTGACTATTTCTTATTAGATAATAAACTGACCCCTATAGTAACCGATATAGAATACTCAGGTATAGTAATATCCGATCATAGCCCAGTCATATTGAAACTTCACTTTCCTGAGAACACGCCACCTCAGAGAATGTGGCGCCTTAACAACAGGCTATTGGCAGATGATAATTTTACAAAATTTATAAACTCGCAAATAGTCTTTTTCTTAGAGTTTAATGATACTCCTGACATAAGTAGTGCCATTTTGTGGGAATCCTTAAAAGCTTATATACGAGGACAAATAATTTCATATAATGCTGGTGAAAGGAAAAGAAAGATGAAACGTACCACAGAATTGATAAAGGCCATAAAAGAAGTTGACCTAGCAAATTCTAGGGCTCCCTCTGAGGAGCTACATAAGAAGCGTACTTTGCTCCAAACTGAATATGATATCTTAATAAATCAACGTGAGGAGGATCTATATCTTAGGTCGAGACAGGATCTCTATGAGCATGGTGAGCGCGCAAGTAAGCTCCTCAGCCACCAGCTGAAGCAATCAGCGGCTGCTGGTATGATAGTGGAGATAGGGGATAATTTGGGAAATAAAATTATAGATCAGAAAGGTATTAATAACCAATTTAAGTCTTTCTATAAGGATCTTTATACTTCAGAAGTAAATGACAGGGAGCGAGTGAAGAATTTTTTTGTAAATCTGGAAATGCCATCCTTAGAGAGGGCAGATAGGGATAGATTAGAGGCACCCCTGACTGCAAGGGAGATAGAGAATGCGATTCGAAATATGAAGACAGGTAAGGCGCCGGGCCCTGATGGGTTCCCAAGTGAATTTTATAAAACATTTGCTCCTAAACTAATACCCCTGCTTTGTAGAGTATATAAGGAGATCCTTGATAAAAAATCTTTACCTCAAACAATGTCACAGGCTATGATCTCTGTGCTCCTTAAGAAAAATAAGGATTCACTTAAATGTGAATCATACCGCCCAGTGAGTTTACTTGGATGTGATTATAAGTTATTGACCAAAGCACTGGCAGCTAGGATTGAGCCTGTTATAAGTAAGGTAATACATCCTGACCAGACAGGGTTTGTTGCTGGCAGACAACTTTCCAGTAGTCTTCGTCGCCTTTTTAATGTGATGTACACTGCTGAGGATAACATTGAGCCTGAGATTGTGATATCCCTAGATGCCCACAAAGCCTTTGATAGAATAGAGTATTTCTATCTGTTCACGGCCCTTGAGAGATTTGGATTTGGTCCTAAATTTCGTTCGTGGATTGAGATAATATATGCGAACCCCCAAGCTATGGTAAGGACTAACAATGTAATATCTGAACCTTTTCCTCTGTTTCGGGGAACAAGGCAGGGGTGCCCTTTGTCACCCCTGCTCTTTGATGTGGCAATAGAGCCCCTTGCAATAATGCTGAGGAATGCTGCTGGACTGGGGGGAATACGCAGAGGGATGCAAAACCATAAACTTTCTCTATACGCTGATGACCTCCTCCTTTTCTTGTCGAACCCTGTCACGAGCATCCCGGTGGCTCTTGGTATTATCGAAGACTTTGGGAGGGTTTCAGGTTATAAAATTAACCTAGAAAAAAGTGTTCTTTTCCCAATTAATAAACAGGCGAGGAGACTATCATTCCAGGCCTATCCTTTTACAACACATAAAGATAAATTCACTTATTTGGGTGTTAATGTAACAAGTAAATATAAAGACTTATTTAATCATAACTTTAAAGTAGCATTAGATAAGGCAAAATTAGATATGGAAAGGTGGTCATCTCTCCCACTATCATTAGCAGGGAAGATAAATACTGTTAAAATGACTGTAATGCCACGGTTCCTGTATTTGTTCCAGACAATACCAATTTTCATTCCTAAATCATTTTTTAAAGAACTGAATAAATGTACATCCACCTTTATCTGGAAAAAAACAGTCCCCCGGATAAGAAGAGAGTTCCTTGAGCGACAGAGAGAAGAGGGAGGCCTGGCCCTACCAAATTATATGCATTATTATTGGGCGGCTAATATACATAAGCTGTTGTTTTGGGTCTCACAGTTAGATGATGATGAAACCCCAGTGTGGGTACATATGGAAAGATATGCATCTAGCCCAGTGTTCCTACGCTCCCTGGTCTGCGCTCCTCTGCCCTTAAGCAAGCACCTCTACACAAACAACCCTGTTGTACATGACTCTATCAAAATCTGGGTCCAATTCAGAATACATTTTAAAAGCAGAAACGCTCTCCTATCTGCTCCCGTCTGTGGCAATCATTTGTTTTCCCCGGCCCTTGGGGGAACAGCGTTTAGGGAATGGTCTAGAGCTGGGGTGGAATGTGTTAAAAATCTTTTTAAAGATGGTGTATTTATGTCTGCTGCTCTGCTGGAGAAGGAATATGGAATTCCCTCAAAGAATAACTACCTCAGATACTTTCAGATTCGAGATTTTGTGAAAAAGACATTCTCCTCATCCCTTAAATTACCACAGAGTGGGTGGATAGATGGGCTATTGGACATGAACCCGACTCTTAAAGGAATGGTTTCTATGCTTTATGGGAATATCCAGAAGGTTGCTTCCCCATCCCTTGATTACATAAAAAGGAAATGGGAGGAAGAGTTAGAGTTGGACATATCGGAGGTTGATTGGAGATGGGCAGTGGAACTGATACACTGTTCCTCTATATGTGTTAGACACGGATTGATTCAGTTTAAGGTGCTACACAGACTTCATTTCACAAGGGAGAAACTGGCAAGAATTTACCAGGGAGCAGACCCGACTTGCCCTAGATGTAAACAGGTACCAGCCAACATATGTCACATGTTCTGGTCTTGTCCCAGGCTAAAAGAGTTTTGGACCAACATTTTCAAAACCTTCTCATCCATCTATAACAAAAATATAGAGCCTGGTCCTCTGGCAGCCATTTTTGGTGTGGCACCGGAGGAAACGCAATTAACGATTGCTCAAAGAAAAGCAATAGCATTCTCTTCGTTGTTGGCCAGGAGATTGATCTTACTTAACTGGATAAAGGCAGCACCGCCAACTCACAAACGATGGGTAGAGGAGGTGATGGCACACCTTAAATTAGAACATCTTAGATTTACTTTACAGGGCAACACTAAGAGATACTCTAAGGTCTGGCAGCCTTTTATTTTTTATTTTGAACGTGAGTTTTCATCGGCTCCAACATAATTGGCAGCTTTTGACCCCCCCCCCCCCCCTGTATTTTTTATTTTTATTATTTTTATTTTTATTTTTTTTGATTTCTTTATTATTACTATTATTATTTTACTATTTATTATTATTATTATTATTATTATTATTATTATTATTATTATTATTATTATTATTATTTTGGAATTAATGAATATTATTATTGTTGTTGATGTCATTTTTGTTATTTTTCATTTATCTATTTATTTTAACCCGAGAGTGCCTGGACCACGTGGGTGGTGGGTATGTCTGATGTCTGGTATTAGTAGGATCTGTCTTGTTACTGTTTTGTCTGTAGTTTAGACCTGTATTTGTGATGTATATTTTGAATCCTACTATTTTGTATTGAATTTGATGTTTGAATATGAAAATCAATAAAAACACTTTGATTATTATTATTAACTTATGTACATATCCTTATTGCAAATACACATATGTTTTTTATGTATATATGTTCACATGCAGATTTTTTCATTTTTTTATTTTTTGACATATTTTTAATGTTCTTTTTATGGTACATTCTTCAGTTATGTATTTATGATTCTTGACTTTTGTTGTACTTTTTTTTTCTTTTCCCTACTTTGTTCATTGTAATGCAAAATAACTTGGCAATAAACCATTTTTTAAATTCTAATTAAAGTGTTTTCAACAGGTTTTAAATGCTGAGGCACATTATATAACAGCACAGAGATTGCGGGAACATTAAAATAAAACACAACTTTTGTATTTCCCTGCCAATAAGATGAAATATATCCTCACTAAAATAAGAGACAACCTCTGGACCGGATGGTTTGTGAGGCTGCTTGAGACTGTGGGACAGCTGCTGTGTCCCCCTGCTGAGAGGGAGCCTATTTTAACAAGACAGACCTATTGTCTTTTCCCAAGAATGACCAGAGAATGTGGCAACTCCGTGGGTCACATAGTCTTTATTTGTGTGTGTGTGTGTGTGTGTGTGTGTGTGTGTGTGTGTGTGACTGGGGTGAGGGGTGGTTCGTGGCTGTGTCCCAGTCATTCGCATCACTATGGGAGCACATGCCATCGGAGCTAATTACCTGCCTGGAAGGACCAATTAAGACGCCCTCTAAAAAAGGTAACCTACAGAGGGATTACAGTGCAGCAGGGTGGCTGTGGGTGCAGAGCGGGGAGGGCCCATATACAGTCTATGAGAGGGACTGATGAACAAGACGGTGACGTCTGAAGTCAACTGTGTGGAGACATGTCTCCATATGTCTCTGCTTCAGGATGCCAATGCACAGACAAACAAACATTTCATCTAATTTGGGCAGAATGTCTCTGTACGTGCTATAATTCAAATCAATCAGGTGTATTATCATTTCATTGTGCAAAATAAGATAAAATAAGATAAGACTTTTTTTAATCCCACAGTGGGAAAATCTATTTGTCACAGCAGCTTAAGATACACATCATAGAAGACAGAATAAGAATATAAAAATAAGACATATACATACGTTCTATACACATTATATACATTATGTAGATACATTTCTGCTATTCTGCATTTATTATTAATATATCAATTTTTTGTGTTTGTTTACGTGAAAGTACTTTGCATTTTACAGATACTGCACATTGGAGAAAATATATTTTAGCATGTTAAATAGGTTGTTGCATGTAATAGTATGAACATCAATAAATAAATATATTTAAATATATGCTGCGATATACACAGTATAGTATAAGTGGTATATGACATATATACTGAAGGCCTACAATAGGCCTAATGTGGTCAGATGTAAACAGAGAGTGCAATATATATATATATATTGATTTAATACTTTTTTCATTAAAAAAGTGACTGAATTCAAATCTGTTTATTCAGAATTAGGAGTCACACTTGCATTGATCATGTTCTGTTATAAAAAAAAAATGAAATATTGATATGTTAATAATACACACATGATGATATTCTTTAAATAATAAAGCTTCTTTTCCTACTTTTTGTAGGCTGTTGTACAGTTACAGAATCCCCTTACACTTCAGTGTAACTTGTTTGCCAAAAAAAGACAAAAAAACACACATTCAATAAAGTTAAAGATACATTTGAATGGTCCTTCTTTTCAGAATTTCTGTAGATATCATGATAATATCAATATTGCATATTCTTTTGGCCACTTTTAAACATGTTTTATCTATTTTGCCATGTTAATTTTTTAATTTTATTTGAGTGTCCTGCTGTGGTGTGTGTTTTTTTGCACTTTGTCTTGATGCTTTTTATTTTTTATGTCAAGCACTTTAAATGTTTTTTTTGCATAAATACATAGATTATTAATTGACTAAAAGTTGGTATTGTCAATGTTTATTAAATCAACCTGGGATATTTAGGCTCAACAGGTTGTTCTCCCATTCCAGAAAACTGATTGGCTGCAACATTATCTGCTTAATAATGCCAATAAATTGAAATTCATAAACTATTTTTTCAACCCAAACAAACAGTATAAAACCAGTCAAATCACACAATATGAGCTGGTATATTTTCTCGGCTGATTTGAATAAACAGTAGGCCTCCAGTGTCCCATGGGACTTCACCGCTTCATTCTCCTGTTAGTGAAAGCATTATGTGTTGTGAATGTACAGTAATGCCTTCAGAATAAATCCATTGTGCTTTCTTTCCTCTGGAGCTGCTGTAAAACCCAACACTTTGTTCCAAACTGCGTCGCCTTGATCTTTTTTCTAACTGTATGAGTGAAGCTGTCGCAGCTGGACTCCAGCAGCGCCGCGAGATCATTATGATAAGACACGGCCGACCCGTTCTATGAACAAACATGGCCACCAAGGCCAGAGGAAGGGAGGGACAATGGAGGCGACTGGAGGTGTTGGCAGTCTGTCGTTACAGTCGCAGCGCTGGTTGGTTGTTTCTCTGCAAATGAGCCTCTGTTGACCTCTGACCTCCTTCAAATAGCGGCTGTGAATGAAACTGCTGCTAATGAGCTTCTGCACATTCAAACACTTAATTTCTTCTTCAAATATCTGCTGCAAATATTTTTTTAATTACCCAACTAAAAAACATATTTTGGACTGTGAAGCTTTGATATCCAGTCTTACGTTTCTCTCTGTAGTTTGATGCTGCGGCACCTAATTCAACCGACTGATCTGTTATTTATTTATTTATCGTTTGGATAAAAATGTATATATATTAACATAGATCTAGCCAAGCAATGCAGACACAGTAAGGCCAAAGAATGGAGCCTTATGAGACCCCACGTTGAATTTATATGGAAATATAACGCAGCAACTGAAACAAAAGTATTATTATGGACTTATTAAATATCACAACATTGATATTGATTTGCATTATTACCATTTAATTTTAAAATAAACAACATCATTGCCCTTTTCATAGAAATATGATGATCATAATAATAATAATAATAGTAATAATAGTAATACTAACAATAATGAATTATAAATAAAGCATATAAAACCATATAAACATAAACATATCTATCTATTTTTCAATGTTCTTCCATTTTTTAAAATTTTATCACAATATCAAAAGGCAGAAATTAGGAAATTACTCAAATTTTAAAAGTTTTTTCTGAGGAGCTAGCGTCAAACTCTCTATAATTAATTTATACTGAAGTAAATGTATTTTTTTTTATTTGTATGTAAATGTTTTATTAAAATGAAAATGTATTTTTTATACCAAGAAAATCTATATTCCTGTTGTTATATATATATATATATATATATATCAAGAATATTGTATAAAAAAAAATCTATCTGTACTTATTATAATGATACACATGATTCAGTGTAAAATGCACAATTGAAAATATTACGTTTCTAATTTAATTTAAGAAATATAAATGGAAACTAGATCTTCCAACCAGAATAACGTCCTTTCTTTCTTTCTTTCTTTCTTTCTTTCTTTCTTTCTTTCTTTCTTTCTTTCTTTCTTTCTTTCTTTCTTTCTTTCTTTCTTCTTCCTTTACCGGTGTGTCTGGCAGGTGGTCATGAAGCCCTTTATTTATTCTGCCTCTGTGACGCTCTCCCTCCCTGCTGGTGTCAGTGGACGACACTGATGAGGTTACTCAGGTGAAAAACTGCTCCTGGATCAGTGGATAAACACATCTGAACCAGTTTCCTCGACACCAAATGTTCCACTTTACAGAATTACACATTTGGAGCGTTGCCATCTAATTTCATCTATATCCCAATAAACCTTCATTTGTCACTCAGAAAGGTGTTTCACTGCATGTCCTGTGTCTGATGATGCGTTTAATGTCGAGGGGGAATTATCTTTACAGTGTTGGGCAACACCCCTGTGTTTATTTCATTAACCTGGATGGGTTTGGTTTCTTGTTTTATCACATTCTATCTCTATAAATGTCAAACCATTGCAACCCAGTTCACAATTGGACTTATAATCTGAACCGTGAGAAGAGTGAATTTGTGCACAAGTCCTCCTATCATCTTAAAGAGGTAAACGAGCCATTTTAGACACAAGAGGTTCAATGTTAGAGCATAGGTAGAATTATAAGAACAACATGAAAATTCAGTACTAATACTCAAAAACATGCATCTTGTTTCAAAATTAATTTATCAAATTATCAGAACAAGAAGGCTTGTGATTAAATGAATGCTATTTTTTTAATCAACAATCAATCAAATCGAACAGTCAACAATCAATGTATTAACCCCCTCAGGTCTATTCAAAGTCAAATCTAATTAAATGACCTCACTCATATGATAGCTTGCTTTCTTGTATTGCACTATATGAGAAAATTCAGCAAATATATTTGGTGACCTCCGCCTGGTCCCAATCCATCCATATGCGCTTAAAATTGTGTTTCAATTTGTCAAATTTTCACTTTCACAAGTGCATTAAGATTGAGCGTTAACAAAGCATTTTTAACCTTTTATCAGGCAAAGAACTATATTTGGTAACTTCAGGTAATATTTCGAGAAAAAAATTGCAAATTTACTAGATTAAAGTGGCAAATCTACAAGAAAAAATGTCGCAGATTTAAGAGATTTAAAGTGGCAAATCTGCGTGAAAAAAGTTGCAGATTTACGAGAAAAAAGTGGGGGAAAAAGCAACTTTTTTCTCCCAGATTCATCACTTTAAATCTCATAAATCCGCGCATTTTTTTTCTTGTAGATTTGCCACTTTTATCTCGTAAACTTTTTTCTCAAAATATTATTTTCGTATGTTTTTTTTTTACACATTCTGGCTGTATGTAATATCCTCCAATATTCTCTAGGGTTGAAATTTGGAATTTGCAAGAATTTCAATGAGTGCCCTATTAAGGGTTAAAGACAGAAAAGAAATGACTCAAACTAAAAAAAAACTAAAACCATGCAATTTGCAAAGACAAAAGATAAAGAAAAAGAAACATTACCTTAAATTTACTCCAGTGGAGTACAAAAAACACTCATAGGTATTTATATTGTGTTATTATCTAATGACTGATTCAGTTTCACATTTGTAAATAATGAAAAGTCCTTCAACGGATCGATGGAAATGGAATTGAGTTGACCCCCGGGCCGAGGTCAGGAGGCCCGAATGCCGCCTGGACACCCTGAGTGTCCTCTATCTGGTTTGACAGCAGCCGTTGTTTCTGGGGGAGGGACGGAGGAACTCGTGTCCCCTGACGGCTCACTCGAGGGTGACGGTTTGGAAAGTCCACTTTGACCTTTGACGTGGTGGCTTCAGGAGTGGACAGTCATTGCCCCCCCCTCCCCCACCCTCTCAGAGCCTCGTCTCTGGCTCTTTGACCTCTGGACACTGTCCATGTCAGTCACGTTCTGGCTCCAGCTTTGAACAGCAACCAGATCTGCAGCTAAATACTAACATCAGGTTTATGTTGGTTCAACAGAAGACGGCACAGATGAGTTTTCTTTGTTTGATGCAGCTGATGAGGTGCAGCTGCTCTCTGGTCACTGCAGAAGGATTATTATTTATTTATTTTATTTATTCATTTATTTATTATTCTCTTCGTTCACAAGATCAATTGGTAACGCTTTATATTAAGGTCCTTGTAATAACCATTAATTAACAAGTAATAAGGCCCTTGTAAGTCCTTACAAGATGCTTATTCACATTATTGTGTGTTTATAAGCTTATATAAGTGTTAATAATGGCATTACAAACACCCATTATGTCTTTGCCATGCCTTTATTAATCTTATTTTGTTTGCTTATTGATATTAAAATATACTTTATTGCTCATCTATTATAAGTTAACTATAAGTTAACTATGCTTTTTGCAGCTACCGGATCTAAAGCGAGAACAATGCTTTATTACTTGTTAATTAATGGTTATTAAGGACCTTATTATAAAGCGTTACAGATCAATTGTTGCTTTCTGTCCCTTCTGCTCGTATGGAGTTGGGTAAAAGGGCATTTGTTTACTCTGCACCTTATGCTGGAATATGCTACAGAAAGACTGGAAACTAAATGACTTTGTTTCTTTGAGTACTTTTAAATCCAAACTAAGAATTATTGAGGCCAATTCCACAACATGCACTTGTTTCTCATGACGTGTTTTAAGGTCTGTGTCTTATGTAAATATGTAACTGTATTTTGTGTTTGCTGCCTCTTGGCCAGGGCTCCCTTGAAAAAGAGGTTCTTAATCTCAATGGGGTATTCCCTGGTTAAATAAAGCTAAAAAAAAAAAAAAAAAAAAAAAACCATAAGCCATGATTTTATTTTAGATTTAAAACCAACGAATGTGCTGATGTCTCTGATCTCATTTGGTACTGAGTTCCAATAATTAGTGGCTCTTTTAGAAAAAGCTGATATTGTCTATTATAGCCTTAAAAAGTATGAAACACTGGGTCTCATGCAGGAGGGGGATAATACTAACTAATTAACTCTTATTTTGTTCAGATCTAGGATTTGTTCTTCACACACGTGTGCATATCACATGGATTCAATAATGAGGTCATTGGTCATCATTAAACTTATGTGACAGGTAGTAAATGTGTAGTCATTATGTTTTTCTTATTTTGTTTTTTCCCATTGATTTCTGTGATGTTTTCTTTTTTTTTATCTTAGGTAAGACAACATTTTACAAGTGGTCAAACACACTCTTCCGAAAATAAAATCTTGTTTTCAAGGTCCACAAATTGTTTAATTGTTGTTCATTTATTTACGTATGAGGAACATGAAAATCATTTGATCAAATAATTTAAATTTATATTTTTACATCTATATGTAAAATTAGAATGCATTGTTTTATTTTCCTTTTCTGATGCTCTGGAAAATAAACATCATAAGTAGGCAAATGTAAATTTCTGAAAACTCCTGCAATAAAGTATACTAAAAAAGAAAAACCCCACAAGACGATTAAACAAATTAGGAAATAAAATCTCTATTTTTATTACACAAAATTATGTTTTTTTCTTCAAATTTTGGCGACCTTCCCCCCTATTAAAGTACTTGCTGTTTCAGGTTTTTAAAATCCTTCAATGAAACCATCTGACTCCACACTAAAGCCTTTTTCTGAGAAGAGGGTTTCTACCGGTAAGTAGACTTAGCTTTGTTTTAAGAGGTCACAACCCAGAGTGGGCATTGGAGCACATTATTTATACATTTACAGACCGATAGCGCCCTCTAAAGCCAAACCACAGTACAGCAATTGGCACTGAGGATATACTTGATGCATGATTTTTAAGCAAGGCTCTAAATGGCTGTGTACACGAGACAACCATCACAAAACTCAATTCATTATTTCAAGTTTAATTCTTCTGCAAGTCACACCCAATCTGTTTTTGCTGCAGCACCACAGGAGACAAAATGTATTTTTCTGGTATGGGAACTGTTTTATTTTTAGTAAAGTTCTACATGAAACTGCTCACAGCAAAGTCAGTGGATCATCTTGAGTAACCTGGTCATTATTTCTGTAAAGAGACATTGCTATTGAGTTTTTCAAATTCTTTATTCTGGTGCTTTGAGCTGCACAGTGCCATTTAGTTTTCCTATTTGGGAGATCACCAACATCTTTATAGACGATTTCTCCACCATTCAGCAACTCATACTGAAACAATCTACATTGAAAAATAGCTCTACAGGTAAGACGAAAATATAGGTATTTTTGATTTCGGGGTGAACTGTCCCTTTAAAGTCCATTAGTCTCAGAAAAGACATCATAATTTTGAATTTATTCTGCAAAATGTTTATTATTGAACAGTTCAAGAGCCTAGTGCAGGGGTAGGAAACCTGCGGCTCCAGAGCCACATGTGGCTCTTCAGGCCATCTGCAGTGTGGCTGTGACCAAAACATTTATACGAAATGAAATGGTTATTTGTTTACATTTTAATTCTCATTTAACATTGGTGTAGACCCAAAGCAATTAGTATTCAATTGTATTCAAAAATGCAGCTTATATATGGCATTGAAACATTTTAAAAAAAAGTTTTTGGTTAACTTAAATGTGCATCATAGCTTATGAAAGTCTACTGCGTGGCACCTTAACCTCTACATTTTTTTCCAAATACAAGTCTAGTTTTAAGTTTCCCTAGCTGGGCTAGCTTTCGATTCCAAATCTCCTGAGATATTTGTCAAATGTCAAGCCTCTCATTTGCACATTGGTTCTTACTGCTTTCTGACAAAATCATATTGGTACATGCTCATTATAACCTATTCCTAAAGCTGCCAAGTAGCTAGTTTAGACTTTGTAGGCTGTTTTTTGGCATTGCAAGGTTAAAAATAAGATTTGCGGCTCCATTCTGACATTTTTTCCCTTTTTTCGGCCAACAGTGGCTCTTTTGCCCATAAAGGTTGCCGACCCCTGGCCTAGTGTGTAATTTCTGCATTAAATTTCACAGAAGATACATGTAACCAGGAGAAGAAAGCACATTTCAGCAAACACTGGCACAAAAAACATCATGAACACATTTTTTTAATGCAAACTTTTGAGTACATATAATTTACAATTCTTGCTCTCTAATACAAAAGTATGTTTTTTTTCCTACAAAAATGAAAAGATCAAGTGTGATAATAGCATTATGAACAACATATATTTACATATTTCCAGCACAACAAAACAAGACACATACGTATATACACTAAGAGTAAGCTTGGTCCACATTCACCATCTGGAAGTGAAATCACTGAAATATGATTTTGTTTAAGTAAATGCAAATAACCTATAGCTAGCTGCCATAGCCAACACAACTCCACAATGCTGGAAATTACATAAATTAGCAATGCAGCTGTGAAAAAGTATTTCACTCTAATGTCATTTTTAGAGACGTTCGGGCACCGAAATGTTAATGACTTCAGGCCAAATCTCAGATTAAAGAGAGGTTTTAGTTTAGACTAATTTCCTGATTTTTAGTAATTGAAATTTGTACATTGTCCAGTTCTATGTTTCCAGAGGCTGGAATACCGTGCATTAAATGCTGCTAAGTATATATAACCAAATGCAATGAATTTTTGCAAAATGCAAATTATTAACAGGTGCTGTTGCATCATGAGGACACAGCATGCAGTGAGAATCATTACCTTTTTGCACATTGCAAGAAAATCAGCCTGAGAAACTGTACACTGAATTTATGGATTCATTTTCTTTACTGTACAAAAGAGTCTGATTACAAATGATTGGATCAGATTTTGTGGTCTCAACGGAGCAAATTTTCATGAATTTTTTTGACAATCTTCGTCAGGAGATTCTTGGCTGGACTGAAAGATGCTACAATCTCCTCAATCTGCTGGATTCTGCAAAGACATGAAAATATCATTATTATTCATTGTAATGTCACTTAAATATTCTTAGTCACAATATCATTGTGCTGCCTCGACACGCTGCTGTTTAAGTGCTTTTCCCTCTACCTCAAGTATTTCTAGCCCGGAAAGCATTACCGCATTTCTACCATTAAAAACGGGGGGCGCTGTTGCGTTATTCTACCATTAAAGCCAGGAAAGCGGATACGTCATTTTGTGGTATTTGTAATTTCTCCCACCTATTTTCAGTCTCTTGGCCAATGAAATGCACCAGAATACATATGGGAGTTTCGCAATGCAACATGGGACTTTTACAGAACTTTGAAATCATCACCAAAAAAAAAAAGACAAAAAATGACTTAAAAAAGACACAAAATGAGAATACATGTGGGAGTGTCGCAAAATGACCAAAAAAATACACTAAATGACTAAAAAAAAGAAGAAGACACAAAATGAGGATACATGTGGGAGTGTCGCTATGCAACATGGGACTTTTCCAGAACTTTGAAATCATGGTGGAAGACGACTATAGCGGAGGGAGCTCAGATATAACAGCTATAACCCCTCAAATACTTTTTGAATTTCATTTTTATCTGCTACAGAGGCTGAAAAATCTATTATTTAGTAGGAAGCGTTGACGCTTCTGTTGAATTTCCCCAGAGGTTTTACAGACAATTTTTACAGCCGTTTTAGGCCTAAATGGGTAAACTGTAGTCTGGGTAAAATTGGAGTAAATTGTAGTCAAACTTACGCTGTGTTTCCGATCGTATTTTTGAAGCTCTGCACTTGAAGGGCATAGAGGTGGTTGATCAAACTGACAGAGAAGATCACCTCGAACTTGGAAACTGTCTTGAGAGAGCTGAAGATAATGTGCACTCTAGAAGAAGACGAAGAGGAAAGGATATTATATGATGCAGCTTTGTTTTGGATGCTAAATACTGCCAGAGCTTGCTATATTTTATTGTGCGGAGGAGTTTTTACCGAGTGTCCACACAGCTGATGTTGAGGACATTGAGCCTGAGACCTCCCCACATCTTCAGCAGACGCAGCTCTTCTCCCAGCAGACGACAGCGACTCACCACCAGACTCACATCATGGAGCAGCTACAGCAACAGGAGATGAAACACCTTGGTTGAAACATTCAGTCTAACTGTGCAAAATGTTATTCCAATAAAGCAAAGACACAATTTAAGACAGAATAAGATGGTTCTACTGATCTAACTAAATTAAACCAGATAGGTACAATAAGCAGATGCACGTCTCACTGTCTCAATCAACAGCAAAAAAAAAAAACTTGATTCGCACGTACTGCTGGAACGTGTCTGCTCGTTGGATACTTCTCCACCCAGTCAGTTTCTCCCTCGATGTACTGAGAGAGCAGTTTGTGAACGAGGCAGGCGTGACCCTGTGACTTATCAGCTAGATAGAAGAAAAAAAAAAAGTACATTAATTGTTTTTACCAATAACAACAAATATGCCCCAAGCACAACATGCCCTCAATCTAAAGAGCACACAGCTACAGGAGACAGGTTAGCAGATGAGAGAGGGATATAAATAAACTAGAACATTTCTAAAGAAATTTTGAGTGTGCTTGACTCTGGCCCGTGACTCTCACCCATACGTTATCGGATTACAATTTACTGTTTTCAAAATGGAAAAGAGGAGGAAGTCATGTGAGATAATAAAGTAGGTGTTGGTGTGTGCGTTTGCCTGCAGGTGTCTCTCTGCGTGTCTGTCCATTTGTCTATGTCTGTGTGAAAGTAGTTCGACGTGGTGGCCTATATGTGTGTCCTACGACCAAACTGTAACTCTGACAGCTTTACCAGAGAGTGAGAAGACTAATTTTCCTGTTTTTATGTATAAATTATTTCTGTAGAGTGGCATTTTCGCCCTCGAGCGTAGTTTTCAAATGTATTTTTTGACGATTTTTTCTCTCCCTCTACAGTCTAGTGATGATGTCATCACTCTAGCCTCTAGAAATTGGGGGGATTTTTTGGTGTGTTTTTGCAGAATAATTTGAAAACCGAAAGTCATAGCACACTTGTCATGGCCGAGCTGGTCGATTTGATACCTTATTAGTGCATGTGCAATCAAAACTCTGGGAGAAGTAGTCGACCGAAAAAACACGGAAGAATAAAATCTAGGACTAAGCCCGGTGAATAGTATATTGTGTGCTTTTTCAAGCACACTCAATGAATAAATGAATGAATAAAAACAGCTTGTGTTAATCCAAAGAAATTTGTGTTGGGTTTTTTCTCACCATCAAGTTGAATTTTGAATGTGATGTCTGATATTTTCCTCTCAGACTGATTATCAGCATCATTTCCTTAAAAAACAACAAAAAGGTAAATATTGTTAAATGAAAAATCATAGCAAGGAGCTTCAGTTCTGCTGTAAACATAACACAAATCAGTCTTTGCAAAACCAAAAGTCTGCAAACATTTTCAACCAACATCTGCCCGGTACACAAACACATAAATGTGTCTAAATTCATTTAATATTAAATATGACATCTTTGATATCTATGATATATCTAATATATTTATATGAACCTTGTAGTAAAAGCCTTGCGAGTGTGTTTATTATTAAAGAACAATTCACTACTTATTCACTCTTCAGTATCTGTTGGAGATCACTTACCATTTGATTTTTCATACACCAACTGTAGATGCAAGGTCTCATGGAGGAAGGTGAAGACGGTAAAGTTGTCTCCCTTCTCCCCAAACTTCCATTCACTCAACCTGAGGAAAGAATAAATAGCTTTTACTTAATATCTTAGTGTGTGAAGCGCTATAGGGTTTTATTTATTGTACGTTTTTGGGCCTTCATTTGCTGAAAGAAACAGAGAAACCCCTTAAAAATAGTAAAATAAAAAAGTTCAACATGAGCAGCTTTTTGCCAATAAGGGCCTACGTGTTTTGAAAGCAAGACTTATGAAAAGAAACCCATTAAAATCAGAAACATACATATGCAGCGCGGTGACGTGGCTCTCGAGGTTCCTCGTCTCTGCTTTCAGTCTGTTCAGTTTATTTGAATTCTGCTGCTTCTGCATCTCCAGTTCAGATATTTGTCTGCAGCAGGAACAAAGAAAACAGTTAGAAACAAAGAAGAGACATTTTTATATTTAAAGTATCTGAATATGAAAAAAGTACTTATTATTATTAATATTCTCAACTTACCGGTCATTATCTGCCAAAGCCTCAGTGACTTTCTGCATTTCTGTAATATAAAAAATAAAATAATTAAAAAAAACCCCAACATCAATAAATTCTTCATTTAAGCATATACAAACAAATGCATAAAAAACTAATTCAACATTAATAATTTAATAAAATCAAGCAAATAAAAATGAAATAATAAAAAAGGACAAAACAATTAAATATAAATAAATTAATAAAAATAAAACGAATAAAAATGAATAGATTAAAAAATAACTCAAAATCAATAAATTCTTAAAATCAAGCAAATAAATAAAATAATTTTAAAATAACTCGATATCAACAGCTTATTTATTTCAAGCATAAATAACCAATATTCTAATAAATAAATAAAATCTAAATAAAAAAATTAAATGGTGTTAAAAGTTACCTTCCTGAAGAGATTTCAGACTTGGTTTGTCTTCGGAGCCTTTTTCTTCGACTGCAGCGAGTTCTAAAAGACGGGAAACACAGTTTCACCTTCTGCTGTCTGTTGTTTTTATTAACACATCCACACTATGCACGTCTATTGTGGCTCTTAGTCATTCATCCATTCATCCAGAAAAGGTTGCATATTAAACTGTACAGCCATTTTCACACTGTAGCAAATACCTGTTTCTAATTCACAAATGCAGTCATCCAAACTTTTTAGCATCGCATCTGCTTCTTCGAGCTTTCCTCTCAACTTCTGCTGCTCCTCCTGAAGAGATGACAAATGTCTTTAACCGTTCATGTTCTCAAAAGATGTTAACAATGTTATACATCAGTATTTTTGCGTGAAGGCTCTTACCAGATTCGCCTGCACAAGATTTGAGTACAAAACCTCCTTCATTTCATGTGACTGAACTTTGCTCATCTTTCTGAAGAGGTTATTCCTCTCTTTTAGTTTTGCTCCGAAACACTTGATCTGTGAATTCGAAAACAAACGCAGTGAGAGGGAGAAAAGGGCATCGGCTTAAAAAAAACCCCCAATGAAGTAACAAAGAGTAAAACAACTTAAACACACTGAATTATCTTTTAATACCTCTTGTTCTGAACAATTTATCACTTCCTCCCACAAAGGTCTGTTAACAGTCTTCAGTGGTCTGTCTAGGTCCCGCATTCGCACCTTCAACCTGAGAAAACAAACAAAACAGGCCCGAGTTTGAGCTTCAAACACTTATTGTGAACGATTTATAGCAGTACGCCTAACAAGATAGTGGGAGGTTCCTAATGTTTTATGGTCATTCAGGTTTAATGGAGTAGGTTGTTTTGTTGCCATCATTACGCAAACATTTTACAATAACTTTTCAGCATATTGCAATTAAAAAGGTCCAAGACAAAACATTTTACAATAACTTTTCAGCATATTGCAATTAAAAAGGTCCAAGACAAAATAAGACATCTGCACCTCCTCTTGGCTCTGTTTTTTCTTTTAAAAATGTAATTAGTAGAGGTGGGAATCACCAGAGGCCCCACGATAAGATTTTATCCCGATGCTTTTATTGCGAAACAATATATTGCTATTTATTGCGGTTTTTAACCGTCATTTTGTGTCCACAAAATTCAATTAAATCCAGAATAGTTTTGTCAAATAAGAGAAAATTCTCAGTCTATTCATCTCACTTCTGCTTTATTTCTCTCCACAATGAGAGTCAAACCCACAGACTGGCCAACAAAGTATTCAGTCAAACTGAACTGAACAGATATCAAACATGTATGGATGACAACAACTGCAACATTTTCATTCCCCAACTTTAAGCTTCACTGCTCAGATTTTTTTGGGAATGAAAACATAAAAAAAGCCTAACTTTGCAGCATTATTTCGACAACTTCCAGACACGATATTCTGACACACATGGTGCGTATAGATTCCTTAGATCTTCTAGCTTCATATATATATATATATATATATCTTCAGTATATTTCTGAAAGTGAGTCCGCTATGGCCTCCAGAAAAAAACAAAGACGGCGAATATGCTGATGGCCTGCCGGAAGGCTAAATATCGATACTTGGCTGCCATGAATCAATATAATATTGCCACGCAAATTATCGCGATACTTCGATTTTTCCGCCACCTTTACTTTTTTTTACCTTGTTTTGAGCAGTAAGTCAGGTTACTGCGACTTTAAGAGAAAATGTTTTTTTTTTTAGGGCCACATGCTTTGAAGTAAGTTCCATTAGTTGAGGCTCATGGAAGGACTGAGCTACATGGTTTCCTTACCGCAGGAATAGTTATTGATAGGGAAAATCAACATTGGACACTCTTGTAAGAACAGAACTGTGGAATAAAGATTTTGTTATCGTTTTTACATCAGAGTACTCTGGATGTTTTTCCTCGTCAAGTAACTTAACAAGTGTAAAACCAAGGTCTTCTGGGCTTCAACCACTACAAACTTTGTTATCAACCTCAGTCATAAATGTGCTTTACAATCTTAAGTGTACATACCCCTCCACCTTCTCTGTGAGGTTGAGGACATCCGCCTCGTACACCAACTGTTTAGGACGGTTGATGTGTCTGTCTTTCAGTAAATCCAGCGGTGTTCGATCTTCGTCTGACAAAAACTGCAAAGACAAAATAAAAAGTCACATCAATACATTTGGCTCTTGCTATATTTGAATAAAATGTGTAATATTTATGAAGATTAACATACTCTGCCAGGAAGAACGCTTTGTCGAGGGTTATGGATGACAAAGTCTATGTTGAAGATTTTAAAGAACTCCAACACTGTTACGGTGCCATCATCGAATTTCTGAAATCAAAACATTAAAAGGCAATAAATAAATGGAAACTCATACTTAAGATCTATTTATAATATACACATAAAAATATAAAACTTTACCCTCTGTATATCACTGGCGTAGCCTTCAAGCTGGGATTCCATCAGGCTTTGTTTAAGAGCTGGAAAAAAATAGAACAAAAATGTATTGTCCAAAATATAGGGAAGCATAAGTCAGGAAAACAACACCAGTTAAGGATCTTTATGATACTCATGTAAATCCACAACAACTTACTTGATTCAAATGTCGCCTCACATCTGCTGCCGGCTGTGTGACTGCTGTTGAAGTAATCTTTCGTAGTCATGCCTGGAGCTGTAGGAGTGTTACCGTCACCCTCCACAAAATGAGACTGTAAACATGTGCAACAAATAGAAAACAAAGGAAGGAAAAAAACAAAAGTTCAGTACACTGTTAAATAAGTCATATAATTAAAGTTCAACTGAACAAAATTCTTGATTTAAGGGTAAATGGTATATACATGCTAAATATAGCCTGAACAAATAATTCCTACATTTGCATTTTTTTCAACCAGGATATTCCCGTTACTTTGAAACCCTAACCGCATACATTTGCAAATTTATACTCAGAAGTGAGGTTAAATTCCCATCAATGACACTCCTACGGATGTTTCCAGTTAATCCCAGAAACAGGCTAGATAATGTACTTTGGATCATTGGAAGGCTTTTAATGTGAAACAGGAACAATCACAAAAGGGGCAAAATGGAAACAAACGAGAATAATTAGTGAATAAAACTATATTTCTGTGAGAGAAGTAGATTATGAAAATGAACAGAGCTATGTCCTAATGAAAGTAATGCTTGAGAAATGTACATTATCCTAAAATGAGCTGAACGAGAGGTAAACATGGAGGAAGTTTGTGTTTGCAACAGGAAATGAAAACAGGAACACATCAGGAAACATGGATTTCCAACTAATATCTAATAAAATAAGGAAGATAAAGATTTAAGTCATGTCATTGTGAATAAGGTCAATAAAGCTCCATCAAGCAATCAAATATTATTTGAGAATTTATACTAATTTGACTTACAGTTTCAGCATCAGCAGCCACCTCATTGGAAGTTTTCATTCTCTTCTCTTCCTCCTCATAAACTTCATCTTCTGGCAAAGGTCTTTTTGTTCCATGGACAGCACTAATAAAGTCCTGTTCAAATACATCGTCCTGTAAAAGCTCTTCATCTATGTTGAACTTGTAGGAAGCAGTCACTCTTTCAGTGGCTTTCTGAGGACTCATCATGTCCAGCGTTTCCGACATATCTTCACAGCTACCAAGCTCTTCATCGTAAATATTGCTCATATCCTCTTCATAGTCGCTTAGGTGATTAGTGAAATTGGCGGTGACTGTCCTCGTATGATCTCCCACTGAATTCACCTTCTTTGGATCATCTGGTTTGCTTCTTTGGGGGAGTTTGGCCTGAAAGTTTCCCATTGAAAGTCTTGACAAAAGTTGTTGAGTCTTCAACTTGAAAGGAGTTGTTGAAGTAGAGGGTTGTTGTTCTTCTTGCACAGGACATTCATCTTGTGTGTTTTCTTGAGTGTTTGGCAAACCCATTTCGAGGTCAGGCTCTGTTACAGGAAGGGATTTGGTTTTGTCGTCTGAGTTTTTGTCCGCGTCCTGTTCCAAATGAGGCAAAGATGCTGTGCAGCTGTCCATGGCAGTAGTATCAGGAGCTGCATTGATTACATGGCTCAAACGCCTTAATTTTGTCTGAAGATCAGCTAAAATCATTTGTCTAGACTTCCGTGAAGGTGCAGCATCAACTTCATGGCCAACAACACTGGGTGGACTTTCAATCTTCTGTGATGAAGTGCAAATTTGATTAATTGGTTCGCGTTCCTTCTTGGTGTCAGGTTCATTTGAGTCAAGAGAATCTGGAAGGTTTCCCACTCCGTCACTGATAGGTGATCCCTGTGCTTCAATTCTTTCTTGTAAAGTAACCTCTGTTTTCTTCATATGGTCAGAATTTGGGTACAAGTCCAGAGTGGAAGAAGGGTACTGAAGTGGCTCATCTGTATACGCTCGTCTCAAAATGCAGCCTGTTTGAGCTTCAGTCATGCCGTTGTTTACATTGTTCTCTGGGCCGACGGTCATAGATTTATTTACTGGCTTCTCCACGAAAGCTGAAATAAATCCTGGAGCTTCCTTTTCAGTATCCACATCTGGCCTCTGCGTTTCAGGTTGATGCAGGAAGTCAATTATGCCTTCAGTTTCTTCAGAGGACCATGCAGCAGGAGCCACTACTTCTGTGATCACAGGATTAAGCCCAGAGCCACTCGGCCTGGACAAGGAGTTTTTAAAGCTTGGATCCAAAGTGAGTGCTGATGAAGATTGGTTTCTCTGTGGACGATGTGTCTTCTTTGCAGATAAAGGTAAATCCACATTTTCATGACTGGATAAACTGTCCGCATCTTGGTATGGGAGAAGTGAATCTGGTACTGAATTGCTTGCAATATTGACTGTGAGGCACTTAGTCACATCCATGGTGGCATCAGTTGCAGTGAACCTCTTTGTATTCTCTCCGCATGCTTGTACATAATCCACATTTTGGTGTGACCGGGGTTCGAAATCAGTGGCTATGTTGACAGTGTGACTTTTCGTCACATCCATAGCTGCATCATTTGCAGTGAATCTCTTAGTCTTCTCTCCGCAAGCCGGTAAAAAGTCCACATTTTGGTGTGACCGGGGTTCGAAATCAGTGGCAATGTTGACGGTGTGACTTTTCGTCACATCCATGGTTGCATCAGTGGCAGTGAACCTCAGTGTTTTCTCTCCACAAGCAGGTAAAAAGTCCACATTTTGGTGTGACTGCAGCTGTAAATCAGTGGCTATGTTGACAGTGTGACTTTTCGTCACATCCATAGCTGCGTCATTAGCAGTGAACCTCTTTGTTCTCTCTCTGCAAGCCGGTAAGAAGTCCAGATTTTGGTGTGACCGGGGTTCGAAATCAGTGGCAATGTTGACAGTGTGACTTTTCGTCACATCCATGGCTGCATCAGTTGCAGTGAATCTCATTGTTTTCTCTCCGCTTGCAGGAATAAAGCCCACATTTTGGCAAGACTGTAGCTGTAAATCAGTGGCAATGTTTACAGTGTGACTTTTCGTCACATCCATTGCTGCGTCATTTGCAGTGAACCTCATTGTTTTCTCTCCATATGTAGGTAGAAAGTCCTCATTGTGAAAGCCAGTGGCAATGTTTACAGTGTGACTCCTTGTTGCATCCATACAGGCGTCGACAGCAGTAAACCTCACTGTTTTCTCTCCGCCAGAAGGTAGAAAGTCCACATTTTGGTGCAGCTGCAGTTGTACATCAGTGGCAATGTTTACAGTGTGACTTTTTGTCACATCCATTGCTGCGTCATTTGCAGTGAACCTCATGGTTTTCTCTCCACAAGCAGGTAAAAAGTCCGCATTTCGGTGTGACTGCAGTTGTAAATCAGTGGCGATGTTTACAGTGTGACTTTTCGTCACATCCATACAGGCGTCGTCTGCAGTAAACCTCACTGTTTTGTCTCTGTAGTCGGCTTCAGCATCAAACTTGACCTGAGGAAGACAGTCATGGAAAATGTGTCAACTTTTATAGTGCATTGATTCGGAATTCTAAGTGTGTGACTGTTGGTTCTGGAAATGTACTGAAATGTTTAGACAAGTACAGGATTTAAAGCTGCGTCCGTTGTTTTTTTTTTTTTAAGATTAAAACATCCATCAACAATCATCTTGTAACGTTGTTATGGCAGACAATATTTAGGTCACTATGAGCAAGCCATCACAGTACACACGACTGAATGTATTCAAATGTATTAAGCAAAAGTTTAAGCTCACCTGATGCATCTTCATCTTCAGAGAAGCAGTCAATGAGGTTTCCATACCTAAATGTGGTGTTGGGGAAATAAGTAAGGGAAAGTTAGAAGAATGTTAAACTAAACTGAATTCAAGCACTAAGTGAGTTTTCCTTTTTAAAACTTTTTCACATCTCTATTGTTGGTTGTCTCGTTTGATTTTGATTGAATCTTTTGGTTTTAGCGTGTCCATACCTTTATTGTTGGTTGATCTCCGTGCTTCATTGTGCTGCTGTTGTGAAGTCATCACTGCTGTCTTCAAACTATTGGGGTACTTATCTTGTGTGGGAAAAAGACACTGAAGAGGATTATCTGTATCTGTGGTTCCTAAAATTCTGCCTGTTTGAGCTTCAGTCATGTCCATGCTTATGTCATCTTCTGGACAGATTGTAACTCCACTTAAAGAGTCGTCAATGTTGGAGAATTGTTCAGCTGTAGGCATCGTTCCACTTGGTTTTGAGAGGCTTGTATTAGATTTTGGATCCAAACTGCGTGCTGATGAAGATCTGTTTTGAGGCAGACCACATGCCCCAGCTTGTTTCATTACAGGGAGAACTGAATCAGATACTAAATTACTGTCAATATTCACAGTAAGGCACTGGGTCATATCCATAGCTGCATCGTTTGCATTGAACCTCACTGTTTTCTCTCCGCATGTAGGCAAAAAACCCAAATCCGTGGCGATGTTTACAGTGTGACTTTGTGTGACATCCATACAGGCATCGTTTGCAGAAAACCTCACAGTTCTCTCTCCGCAGTTGTCTTCGGTATCAAATTTGGCCTGAAGAAAAAAAATAAATAAATCACTGTTAGTGTAAGTATCCAGTCATAAAAAAATATCAATTTGATATGACATTTTTAAATCAGCAATGGCACCTAATAAATTACTGAAATAATGAATTATTTAAAGCAATCACTGCACAATTATGTAATTGTTACTATGCAAAAGTTACTGTATATTAATTGCAGAGCATGTGAAAAAAAAAAGTCTTTAAGCTCACCGGATTTCTTTGCACCTTTGTCTTCAAAGATTGCCTGAATGATGTTTCCATACCTAATGTGGAAATAGGGAATTAAAAAAAAAGCAAATTTGCATAAGCAATCAGTTCCTCCATTTACAAATCTCTCTACTAACAGATATTGGAATATGAATGCAGAAACTGTAGGCAACAGGACAAAATGAAGTTGTGAAGATTGATGTTGTATTTTTGTTGCATGTGTCATGTTAGTTACGCCCACTCCAGATTATTTGGTCTACATTTGAGTAATCAAACAAGGAAGATTTGTAGTTTCCGTACCTGCACAGTTGACAGATGACAGTCGTTTTTTGCTGCTCTTCTGTCCTGAAGTAGTCTCTACTTTCTTCAGACTTTCACCATGGCTGTACGTGTCTTGCGTGGGAAAAAGAAACTGGAAAGCATCATCTGAGCCAGCGATACCCAGAATGCGGCCTGTCTGAGCTTCAGTCATGTCCATGCTTACATCATTTTCAGAACAGATTGTTCCTCCATTGAATGACTCTCCAGAGCTCCTGGTTGACTGATTTTCTTTACCAACTATACTCTTAAGCTGGGGCAGGGAGCTGTTTGCGTTGACAGTGTCCTTAGAGGATGCTGCAGTAGAAGGTGCCATTTTTGGTAGTGCAGGTTTACCACTGGAGGCCCCTGGTTTAGAGAGACTTGAAAGGAAGCCAGACAAGTTTTGGTTTGGAGGAGCTAATGAACCACTGGCAATGTTGGCCGTGTGACTCTGAGTCATATCCATAAAGTCCTCATCTGCAGTAAACATTACTGTTTTATCTTGGCGTTCATCTCTTTTATCAAGGTTGACCTAAAGAAGAAAAGACATTGAAACACATGAAAACAACATTAATAACACTACATTATATACACTATAATATTATATCTATAACTATCAACTGTCAAGACGGGAAATTCACTGTAGCTGCAGAGTAAATATAAAACTAATTATAAAACTCACCTTGTGTCTTTGAGAAGAATCATGCAGAGGAGGGTTCTTCAAGGATGTCATATCTAAATTTGGAAATTAGGATGAAATGAGATGTTATTTAAACTATATTCAGTCATAAAATGTAAAATAACAACAACACACACACACACACACAAGATACTGTGTATGAAAAGGAAACATTGGTGTTTTTCAACTAATTTTCCCACGTTTGTGTGCATTTTTAACTATTTGACCTACGGTATATTGATGGTGCTCAATTGCCCAAAAATACAATCCAGTTTGAAAAATATAGAAGTTTCCCTTTAAGTCAGAGCAAGAAATACATTTGGATTTGAAAATGTATTCAATTAATCAGTTACTTCGTTGATATAAAATCCAATACCTTTAGGGTTGGATGATGATGTTGGTGTTTTACTGATCTGCTGTTTGGTCTTCTCTGCAGTCTTTGACACTCTTTTGGAGTACATTTCTTTGCTGGAAAAAAAACCCTGAAAGGGGTCATCATCATCATCATCATCACCCATGTTTACATCATCTTCTGGCCAGAGTGCACTTCCAAAAGATTGATCACCAGTCTTCCTCGATGCGTTTAGTGGCTTCTCCATCACAGCAAAAATTGAAGGCGGAGCCTTGTTTTCTTTATCGACATCAGCTTTATGAGTTTTAACCTGGGGCAGGGAGCCGTTTGATGCCTCTGAGGATGCTCCAGCAGGAGGCCTCATTCTGGTGACCCCAGGATTAACGCTGGGGACACTGGCTTTAGAGAGACTTGCAAGGAAGTCGCTAAATCCAGGATCCAAAGAAGCCACTGATGAGGATATGTTTATCTTCTCTCCACTGAAATCTACGTTTCTGCTAGCGGGTAATGAAACAGACCGGCTCGTCGTATTTGCAGTATGACACAGGGTCGTATCCATGGATCCATCATTGGCAGTGAACATTACGGATTTCTCTCCTCTAGTGGATAAAGTGTCATGGTTGTGGAGGGAAATATCTGCAAATAATTCTGCATCACTAGCAATGTTTATGGTTTGACTTTGGGTCATGTCCATGAAAGCATCGTCTGAAAACATCACCGTTTTTTCCCCAAGGTCCTGCTGCATATCAAAGTTGACCTGGTGAAGATAAGAAGTGTTATGTCAATGAACAATTACTTTTAAAAATATCAAGTTGTACATAAAAACCTCCGGCAAACATGACAAAGTATTAAAAAAATAAAAATAAAAAAATAAATATATATATATATATATATATATAAAACCAAACAATGCAACAATTATTTGACTTCAAGCTCACCATATCCCTTTGTTGAGAAGCATGTAGAGGAGCATTCAATAGGGTTTCCATTCCTAAATTTTAAAACTTGAATTTAGTAAGACTTTTCTTAAACAGCAACAGATAATGTGAGGAAGTAGTAACAGTTGTTTGAAATAAAAAAATGAATATTCATACCCATAATTGGTTGAATCCCATCTTCAGGGACATCCACTTGGACCCTTATGAAAGAAAACACACAATTTGTGTTGTTAACACCAACATTTTCTCTAACTTTTTTTGTCCTCGCTAGTGAGGTCAACGGCTGATCATGTAGAGCTTGAAGGATCAAGACACCTTACCTATTTTGTGAGGCTGCCGCTGCTGTGAAACAACACAAGACAATTATTACACAGCTGCTTACATTTTTTTAAACAAAAAACAAACCCTTTACATACTAAAATTACTTACTTGTTATTATCTCCTGTGAATGACTTTGTGTTGGAGAGGCATTTTTTGCATCCCTGCAAAAGATAAGATAATGATTAGGTTGTACTTTAAGTGTTCATGTAAAAAAAATAAGCCAGACTTATTTGTGTTGGTGTCTCACTTTGAAAACAGAAGAACATCATTGGCAGGGGCAAAACTGACTCTTCTTGAATTCCTCTTGTCCACTGGTTTGACACACTCCACCTTTGTGAAAATAAAAACAATAGATAAAGTAAAGGGAAAGAAAACATAAACAAAGCTATTACCATTGAGTTGTACCTCTTTAGGGCAGTAATTTATAGTTAAAATATTATGATTGAGCACAACTTTACTTTACAACAAAAATACCCAATTGTACATAAAGACTCATTTTTTAAATCAAGCAATCCAGTTACCACATTTTCCTGTTGCTGTGGCTCAGGGAAGCTGACAGATTTCCGTGGTGCTTTTAAAATCTAAAAATGAGAAGTTGCAGAGGTTATGGTTCAGGTTAATGATCTGTTGACAAAGTATGTATACTTTATCCATAAAATTATCTGTAGCACTGACCGAAGAAATGCGCCGCTTGGAGAATCCACTGCCTTTACTGGAATACAGAATATGAAACACAGTATTCAGTGTTTTTATTATTATACACAATATGAATACAATTATACGACAAATTGATGTTAATGGCAGGTCTATAGATGACTTTTAGGTAAAATGTAGCCTGCTTTTTTGAGGATCAGGCACAAAGCATATGACTGCTTTCTCACAATGAGATAATTTGTACTCACTCATTCTTGGCAGGATCCAGAGGCTCCATTTTCAACTGTGAACAATTGAAAACAAAGCATGATACCGGAAAATCTCATATTCTGCAGTATTATTATATTGAAGTTGATAAGACATAGCCTTTTCAGTGATATGTGCGCAACATTTGCCTTACATTTCATCTGTAGCTAAAGCATTACATTAACAACCAAAGATGTACCTTTTTTGAGGAATAACAGGTATATGAGGTGCACGATAATTGTACTCCTCAAAGAACTGTCACTAGCACTTATTGATGCACTAATTATTATTGCACTATACCTTGATTGTTTGCTTTTACTCTTCCTGTAAGTCGCTTTTGATAAAAGCGTCTGCTAAATGACTAAATGTAAATGTAATTGTGGCAGCTTCAACAAAACTGTTCTTCAGATGCCATGATAAGCTTGCTCATTGATTAATGTAAAAAAAAAAAGATACTAGATTACAATGCCACTGAACAGAAACTAACACTTTTTTAAAGATATAGCAAAAACAAAACAAAAAAAGCAAATAAACCAACCACATCATGATTCATTTTGTATTTTTCCTTATTTCCTTTTCCTTATTTAACCTATTTACTTTCTGTCTTTATATTTGTATTTATTTTTATTTTTTTAGGGACAATGGATGCAAACTAGCAGTTTTGCTATCATCCGGCATGTTTACAGAGATGTTTTCGATGTTCATTAATGCGCACTATCCCTATCCAAAAATAAAGCATTAAAGCATTAAAAGCAAACTCCATTCAAAATAGCATACAACCTTGTGTGTGTGTGTGTGTGTGTGTGTGTGTGTGTGTGTGTCGTTAGCAGGATACAGCTTTCCTATTTGTCAACAAAACACATTTCTCTCAAATCTCTAATGAAATCGCAGTTATCTTCATTTATTAGAGAATACAAAGTGGTCATTACTAACCTCGCTAGCAATGGTAAAATCATTAATTTTAGAGTAGCTTTATCTATTTAGCGTTAGCATTAACGTTCGTGTTTGGCTGCCATTTACAATATGAAGAAAAATAACTGAACAACAAAGAAACATTACAGTACGAACCTTGGAGTTGTTGTAAGCCAATTCTTCGCGTTTTACAACAGATACAGTCGAGTTATTACTTCTTAACTACCTTAAAATAGTTTTCATGTCTCTTATTAGTAGCTGGGTCGAAGGGCGAGCAGCAGCAGCAGCTAACGTCAACGAGCCCCGATGCTAACGTCTTCTTCAGTTTTGAATTTAGCCGCCTCCACGCATGCGCAGTGCTACATTTCTATGGGCTTCGTCTACTGACTGGATTTCACTGTTCATTTCGGTTAGCCAATGAAGTAAAGTTAACTTTACAACAACAATGGAATACATTTAACTCTTGCCTCGATTTAACAAATAAGTACAAACCTCTGACGACCAGTAATAGTTCAAATTAGTTAGCTTCATACAGGAAATAGCGTAATCAAACCGGAATTGGGGCGGAGTCAGGAGTAGGAACCCAAAATACAAACAAAAGACACAGGTGTCTATGGAAATGTTCCATTTTTTATAACCATTTATACACACAAAAAACAGCAGAAAAAATAAATAAATAATAAAACTACAAAACAGTCAATTTGCATGTAAATTTAAAAAAATTATAGTTTACATTGTAGAAAGAAAATTCACATTTTAAAAATGGTCTAGAAACATAAATGGCACTCCATATAATAGACAAGCACCCTACAGGGCTTTGCAGTCACTGCAGTGAACCAGAAACAGTCAAACATGTGCTGGTAGAATGTAAGATGTACGAAGTTGAAAGAAAGAGACTTCTAGAGGATGGGAAACAAAGTAACACCCAGGAAAGTCTTCTTGGGAAAAAACCATGCAAAGAAAACAAGCCCCTATTTAATTACCTGAGGGAAACAGGACCTATAGGGAGAATTTAGTTCTGTAATTAATTAGTCATTTATATTTGTATTGTAAAATGCTATTACTTACACTATTGTTTCCCCATTTTCTGGTTAAATCATTCATTTATTTTAATTGCATTATTATTATTATTATTATTATTATTATTATTAATAATAATAATAATAATAATATTTATTTATTTATTTATTTATTTATTTATTTATTTATTTATTTATTTTTATTTTATTATTATTTTTATCAGTATTATTATTTTCTTATTCCTTATTTTCCTGTTAATCTACTGCTCCACCACTCCAGTCCAATAGGTGGCGGTAATGCACGTTGGTCTGCCAACCGCCAATAAAACTCAAAAGAAGAAGAAGAAGAAGAACAAACCGGACTTGGTCATATAGGGCGGGACGTTTTTAAATTCGTGTGGCTCCGTTTTGACTGTTGACAAACTCACATTAAGCGTTATAAAGGTAAGCGCTGATTTATGTTATTAATCTAATTTGGTATAGAACCATATCAAACTTTTCAGTATGTTTTAGTTAAGTTAAACTCTTAACTAGCGTCTAAGGCAAGCTAACTAGTCGCTTATTGTTCGTTGTAGATCGTTTCTCCATATAGGTGCATTTCTCATTGCTGGCTTTGTATTCATTGCACAACAGATAGAGAAATGTCTTCAAAAATTCCAAGGGGTGAGCAGAATTTTATATTTTTTTGCTCTCTGGTGTTGATTGATTTGAAGTGTATCGTGATTTTAAAAAGTCAAACAAAGCTGATGATAGCTTGATAATATTGTGTGTGTTACAGGTTTCCAGGTACCCGCAGAAACTAAGAAAACAGGTCATAAACTTGAACCCAGAGACACAGCAACTGCAATGGCAACAGCAAATGCTGCACACAAATCAGATGCTATCCTTAAACCTCAAAAAGAAAACGTGCAAAGGTAAGACATGGCTTCTCAAGACAGTAAAATACACTGCATGTTAAAAGAATGTGGTAAACTGTGTGATAGACAAAGTTAGACGTAGGGATGCACCAATTGTGATATTTTGGGTTGATACAAATATAGATTTTTAAAATAGGAGTTTGAATGATAGCCTATGCGGCTGATACCAATGTTTTTTGTTATGTTGTGGTTTATTTGATTTTTGTTGCTATTTATTACCCCTTTTGTGCCAGGAAACAAAAGAAATCCTGAGTATTAACCCCCTCCAACGGTTTTAATTGACTTTTTGTCCGAGTCTGACCGCAAATAATTAATGCAACATATTTACTGCCCTACAAAGCGTAACTGCAGTAACTACATTTTTGGTGATAATTGAGTTATAACTAAAAATGAACTCCTTGATGTCTGTTTTATCTTGTGACAAAGTTTTAGATTTCAATTTGCTTTATTTCAGAGAAATAATGACATAAAAACCACAAAATCCAACTCAAAACCAAGCAGTAATTGCACTTACCACAGTCTGCTTTGGATATATATACTAATTTAAACATAACAATCATAGAAATCATAAATTAATTTGAAAGGGAGATTATTATCTAGATAGTGATTAAGTAAAAAAGTGTAATAAAATGATATTAAGACTAAAATATAACATCACTTTATGATATTAAGTCTAAAATACACAAATCTTTGAATAGAGTTGTTAAACACTTTTAAATACGCATAACAAAATCAATTTGAAAATGTCTATTCACTGAGGAATAAAAAAATTAAAGCTGAAAGACGACAACATTATAGTTACTGAACTCTGTTTCTGCATCACTATTACAGCAATGCAGTAACTACATTTTTGGGGTCAAAGGTCAAATAAATCGTCATGATTTTTGAGCATGAAAATTACATCATCAATACATGTAGAAATAAGTGTCATATCACTTTCCTACCTATAACTCATTCGGCTGGCCAGTTAAAATATGTTAAAAAAAACTTTAAAGCAGTATTTCTCAGTTTTACCTTTTGCTTAGTTACAGCAGTTAGAATTTGTAGGGCAGTACAGGTGTCGGCAAATGTTCAGCCATTACATCACTGCATCTCTACTAGACACACTTCTCCACACAACTTTTCTTTTTTGGCCACAGTCAGACAAAATTCAAGGGATTAATGGTGTCAGGGAGTTACAAATCAAAGCATTTTCATCTTGAAGCTTTCACCAGAAGGGCAAGAGGATGAATGGAAGAAATAGAAGTCAAAACCTTGAATTAAATAAATAGGAATGAAAACCAAGAATGTAATACAAAGCCTTAACATCAATATTTTAGTGTCCGATGATTTCTAGGCTCAATATGTTGGTTTCACAGCTATTTCTTTTTTCTTTTTCTTTTCTTTTTTCAGGAAAAATGTTGCTCCTAAAGTTCACAAAGGGTAAGTCGCCCATTATTTTGCATATCCTAAACATGCAGTGGGATTTTTTTTTTTTTCTAAACTTTATATTGCACTTGTCTGCAGGGTCTCCACCAGGTACGGGCAACAGGCGGAGCTCAAGGGGCAAAATCAGCATCTGATGGCCACCAATGAGGAGCTGCAGAGAAACCTCACAGAGTCACAGGTGCAGGAAGCAATATCAATGAAAAACAAACATTACTAAGTGTACATTTACATTTACATTTAGTCATTTAGCAGACGCTTTTATCCAAAGCGACTTACAGGAAGAGTAAAAAGCAAACAATCAAGGTATAGTGCAATAAGAGCTATTAGTGTATTTATAAGTGTATTGTGTATTGTATAAGTGTATTTATACATCTGATGGCAGAAGAATTTCCCTTGTCCGCTGCAATTTCTTTCTTTATTGTATTCCAGCAAAGAGTGGCTGAGTTGGAGCTGCAGTACAGGGAGATTGAAAAGGAGAATGCAGAGGTACAGAAAAACCTGAAAGACTGTCACATACTCCTAGTCGCGGCCAATATAGACCCAGGTGATTATGTGTTTTTTAAAAATATGCTCCTCTCAGCTTAATTTCAGCTGTTGCTTGATGGAAGATAAACATTTTTGGCTTCTTAGTTTTAGGAGAAAGAGTTGGAGAAGCTACACGACAAAATGAAGATCAAAGAAAAGAAGTTATGGTGGGAACTGTTTTATTTCTGTATTATTTAATATAATACACGCAGTCATGTTTTATCATATGCATTTAATCACACTAATACCTACACAAAACACACTTGTTATATGCCACACAACCACACAATTCAGAAAAATACAGGAAACATTTTTTTTTCATCATAATTGTGAGTTATGAGAAAAAGTTACAGCACTTGTTTTCTACACATTAATGATTACAGTCTTATGGCTGTTATAGGCAGTGCCTTCTATTAACCCATTAAAACCGGGAAAGCGGATATGTCGTTTTGTAGTATTGGTATTTTTTTCCACCTATTTTCCATCTCTTGGCCAATGATCAGAATACATGTGGGAGTGTCGCAATGCAACATGGGACTTTTCCTGAACTTTGAAATCATCACCAAAAAAGGCACAAAATGATTTAAAAAAAGACACAAAATGATTTTAAAAAAGACACAAAATGACCAAAAAAAGACACAAAAAGACTAAAAAAGACACAAAATGACTAAAAAGAGACACAAAATGAATGACTTTTTGAATTTCATTTCTATCTGCTACAGAGGCTGAAAAATCTATTATTTAGTAGGAAGCACTGACACTTCTGTTGAATTAACAGAAAAACTTCAGGTTTTAGGGGGTTAACCACACATTTCATCATCTTCATTTCAGAGTGTTTCTGCAGACCTGCTGAATGAGTTAAATCAGTTTGGAGACACTGCATCACAGCAACGTGCTCAGCTAGAGGTGAGACAACTCCTTTGCACTAAACCAATGTAACCAGTAGATCCAAAGGCTTTATGGAGTGTTTTTTTTAATGTTTGTCATTGTGCACACTTGTAGGAAATCCAAACAACAATGACAGAAATGGCTAATACACGGGAGCGTGTGATGCAGGAGAGGGAGAACTTTTCCCTGGAGGCCGCTGAAATGGAAAGAGCTCTGAAGGAAGCAGAAGCTCTCTTGTCGTAAAAGTGTATTATGATGCCTTGATTTCTTAACATTAGCATAAAAAATGAAAGTGTATATTAATGAATAATATGAGTTTAACTGTAAGTGTGAGTGAAGCTAAATAAATGAGTCTTATATCATATATATGTTTCTCAACTCTTCATTTTTCAGCCAAATCAGGCTTTTGCAAACAGAAAGTGGCTTGTTTAAGAGGAAATGGTTTTACTTATATATATTTACAGCTAAAGATATTTCATACATAGATTCAGGTTCCTTTGGGTGCTGGGAAAACTTGAAACTGAATGTGTTTTTAAGATTTGAAAAGTGCTTCAATTTTGAATAAAGTGCTGTTTAATATTACATATGCGTATTAAAAAAAAAAAGTAAAATATTTCAAATTAATAGCAAACATTAACACATTATTTTCTTCAGAACTAAGGCTGCAATATTTAAGGAAAATATATAATTGCAATTATTTTGACTTATATTGAGATATTGTATTATATTTCTAATGAAAAATGTATGTACATATAAATGATAATGGTGTGATTTATTTTTTAAATTGTGCAAATATCTACTCTATTAATAAGGTACTTTGACACAGAATTAGATTATTCAGATTTTCTTAATATTTCTTTACAGGTCTTCAATAAGACAGTAAAAATGTTTTTATAACTGCTCATTATTGTTTTAAAAAGTTCTCAAAGTCATTAATCCTTTTCTCAACCTAACTGAAATTGTGTAAACTGAATTCTAAGTTAAATTAAACAATATAATAAAGTTATGTTCTTATACACTAATGATTATCGGTAAATATGTCAAGGGATATGTCTATTACAGTGTTATATATCAGCAAACTTCCCAGGTTCCGAGTACTTGCTTGTAGTTTCTACTTCAAGCTGACCATCTTCACCTCCTAAGGTTTTTTTACTTTGTCTGGTGGTTCGGAGTAAGGATTCATGTTGGAATGAAGAGTGCTGATGGACGTGGCGTTGGAAGAGTGACTGGCACTGACTATCTCTCCTGAGTGGCTGGTGTTGTAGTAGTAGATGAACAGGAAGAAACCTGCCGGGCAAAGAGAGAAAGTCATTTGAAGAACTAGCTGAGCCGATGAAATTAACGTTACTTTACACTCGATGGTCATGTAGGTGGGTTTTATTTTCAGTCTTCCATTGTTTTAATTCCATTGAATATGCTGCTTCAGCTTGGCTCTCAGGTTTTTTTTAAGATATCGCCAAAAAATATACAGCTTATCATAGAAACAGGGTTCGTACGGGTGCTTGAAATCCTTGAAAATACTTAAATTTTAATGTTGTATTTTTCAAGGTTTAAAAAGTGCTTGGATTTTGGATAAAGTGCTTGAAAATGCTTTAAATTCTAACTGTACTTCTTGCAATCTGACTATAGATTGCACATTGACATGTTCAATGAAAAAAATAATGAATTGAATATTGAGATTAGCAAACTGTACTTTTGGTTGTTAAAAGTGTAAAACCATCGCTGTCGGTATGGTTGAGTGAAATTACCCCTTTTACCATGTAAGTACTCATCTAAAACATGCAACTTACAACCGTTGTAAGGTCCTGGAAAAGCTTGAAAATGGACCTAGAAAGTCCTTGAAAAGTGCTTGAATTTGACCACTCAAAAAGTGTATGAACCTTGTAGAAAGATCGTAAAAACAGACAATTCAAACAATCGTTGAAATCTGAACTTTCTGACAGTCCTCGAATGGAACATAGGTTACAAAAGTTTCCATTAGAAAAATAAAATTCCGGGTTTGAATCAGACTCTGAGCCCTTTGCCGCATGTCTCTCTCACTCTCAATAAAGCCTTGAAAATGGCCCAAAAATATCTTTAAAAAAAAACTGTTAATATATAACTAGATCATGTTAAAAACATTAAATTCTGCTCCTCAGCGACACTGTGAAGCCATTATTGATTTTGCTGAGATGAACGGTCACGTGACAAAAATATTCAATGAAAATCTGTTTACACAGAGCTGAGAGGAGAGGTCGGAAAAATGGAAAAATGTCAACATGTTTATTATGTGGAGACCCTTTTTTCCCCTCCGATATTCATGACACTTGTGGGCACTTGAAAAGCGTTGTAAATATGAATGACATTTTCTTCCAGTGTATCATGTATCTTCCTTTTCTTGTTTAAAAAAATATATATTAGGAAGAAAATCAACTTTTTAAAATCACGTTTTTTTTATTTTTTAATTATGACATTTTAATGAATTATGTCATTATGTCAACTGTGTCATTCTGCACAAAAGACATTTTTTTTATAACCATGATTGTGCTGATCCCATAGCGGTACAGGACTAATATATATTGTGGTGAAATACAAAGCCAAAGATGGCAAAAAAGCGGCTTGCGGTTCGGACAGTGAAAGCAGCTTTATCCTGTGAGCAACATAATAAAATCCCACCCACATGATAAGTGAGTATAAAACAGGATATAATGCTAAAGAGTGATATATTGAAAGATTATTATAATTAGAATTGTGGATACCTTGGAAAGAATTGAGGATTGTGAAAATGTAGTAGGCGGGGATCCGGAGGGGTCCGTAGGCAAAGAAAGCAAAACCCCAAGAGACCCCCAGCATGCAACACAGACCCATGATGGTTACAATATTTTTTCCATTTTTGCCAGATTCTGCGTTGGCCGATTTGGTTCTCTTGAGACAAAAGAGCCAGGTCAGTATGATGATGAAGGTGGTGAAGGTGACAAGGAAGACCACTGCATAGTAGCCGATGTTGACATACATGTGCACATTATTGTCTGTTATCCAGCACCTTGGAACAGAAAGACATGTCAGAAATGAAAATGTGCCTTTATGGTACGTCCTGTGTTTTGAATGTCTAATCCACAGACTCACATGGCCCTGCTGTCTCCACTGTCACTAGTGTTGATTGCTTGTTCACCATACATGTCGAGGCCAAGCAGGGCACTCACAACAACAGCAGGCAGAACTGGAAATAGAGAGAGAAAATGAACCTCTGACTTGGAAACAACTTGGTCAAACAACTACGTGTCAATGGAACCTGAATCAACAACACATCTTTTTTGGTATTGTCATGTTGTCTCTGTCTTTTGGAGGATGTGTACTGCAATGAAGTTGAGTTTTGAATGTGATTTATTTTCTGTTATACTAGGGGATGTTACAGAGACAAGCAGTTATATTATTAATTTAATTATCTTTTTGGGGAAAGATTTATTTTTAAAGGTGTCAATGCAGATTCTTTGAATATTAATCAATTTAGGATGCTTATTAAATGTTTGTTTTTGTTTTTTTGGAAGGTTATATTGCTAATAGGAATGGTGATGTTGGACGTTTTTTGGAAAGGTGGGAAAGGTTTATTGAAGTGGAAGGCTGGCATTTAACTTAACCCCTTATTATTTTCTCTTAGGTTATCAAGTTTACTGATATACTGTATGTTTTATGTGGTAATTATGTTTGATGTTTGTTTGTGTCTTGTTTAGTTTTAATGTGTTAAAGTTCTTATTTATTATTGTAGTTTTATTTATTTATTTAGGTTGGTTTTGTGATTTTGTTGTCGTTCTTTTTTTTGGTTTGTTTTTTTGTTTTTGTTTTACTGTGTTTGTCCATTGGTGATTGATGTTGTGTTTCCTTTAAATTAATAAAAAATGTAATTAAAATTAAAATTAAAAAAAACAACTACGTGCACTCACCCCAACCGATGATGGAGACTTTGAGCAGGTAGTGGCGGATTGTAATACTGCCCCCGACATACAGCTGCAGACAGAGGTGGAAGGCCTGTGCAGCAAACCAAGAGAAAGTGGCCAACATGGAGTAGTGCATGGCAGCCGCCATGATGATACAACCCACAGAGTTCTTCATCTCTGCCACAATGTTGTTGACCAAGAAAGAGAGGTTCAGCAGGGACATGGCTATAACCAGGTGGATGAGAATGTGTGTGGCTATATTGGCCTTGGTCCTCCTGTGAAGAGAGACGAACATGATGTATATTTTTCTTTTGAGTGCCCATAAAGTTCTGCTTCCTAACAGACAGTTCAGCATTTTAGGGAGGAAAGCTGATATATCAGACTGAATAATATTGACATCATGTGCATTACCATTTTTCAACAACACAGACTATATTATGGTCATTATCATGTGCAATATATCCATATCTGTATATTACACTGCACTCTGCCCACTTTACTCCTTTGACACCTTATTTATTTATTTATTTTATATTGTTATATTTATATTATATAATGTTATTCATTCATTCATTAATTCATTCATTATCCTTAACCGCTTATCCACTCTCGGGTCGCGGTTATAATGTTATTGTTACCTATTTTTTCCATTGTTTTTCTCATATTCAGCATTCAGCATTTTAGGGAGGAAAGCATATATATCAGACTGAATAATACTGACATCATGTGCGTTATCATTTTTCAACAACACAGACTATATTATGGTCATTATCATGTGCAATACATCCATATCTGTATATTACACTGCACTCTCCCCACTTTACTCCTTTCACACCTTATTTATTTATTTTATATTGTTATATTTATATTATATAATGTTATTCATTCATTCATTCATTCATTATCCTTAACCGCTTATCCGCTCTTGGGTCGCGGGTATAATGTTATTGTTACCTATTTTTTTCATTGTTTTTCTCATATTATCCTATATTGTGATTGCTTTTGTAGTTGTTTTTGTAACTTTGGAGACTTAGAAAGGCACATAGAAGGCACTTTATCACCCTTTCTTTACTGTTAGGGCACCATAAAGGGCACTGCACCACATTGTCTTCACCACTATACAGAAGGGGAAGTTTATGGGTAAAACAAACACAAGACCTTAAGTCAACAATATTATTTAAAGTTGCCAACACAACTTCGTCACTACAGGTATTCCTGTTGTGCTCACCATGTTGACTTTCTAATAAAGTATTTTTTACAGTGTGGTATTTGCACTTCAGTGACCACCTCTTTATATTTATCATACTCTTGTTATTTTAAAATGTTATTTGACTGCATGAAGGGAAAAGGATGCATACTGGTATTGCACTTATAACAGCACAATGCAAACATAATGCAAACTTTGTTTGAAAGGTCTATTCAAAACCTGGGTCACACAAGTAATACTTATTTCCATATTTTATGATTCTATGTATGGCAATACAGAGGAGTGTTCTGTGATCATACACAGCTAGGACAGGCGGTAAGCTTTATTTTCATAAAGGTTTAATTACGTACATAGCGCAGCTGTTGGTATCAGCCTCATACAATGAAGCTACTATTCAGCTGTCTCATTTTACTAGTGCGGCAGAGTACATAAGAACTGGCTTATTTACATCAACCTTGACAACACGCACTGTGGAACAAAACAGCTCTTCAGCAGAGTTTTTTTCTGTTGCATGGATATTTTAAGCGTCTCTATAGAGGATATATCTCAGTATTTATGGCTACAAACTTATAAGGTGAATCACCTGAAAATTTCTCCAAAACTTCCTCATATTTTGTGGGACTTTGAGGGTTTAACAACCTTCAGCTAAAGATTATTCTATTAATGTTTATCCATTTATAGTTATATGACATATTGTTGTTTGTTTTGTTTTTAACATGTCAGGTGGGAGTAAAGACAAGTATTTATGTTGCAACCTTTATGTAATGCATTTTTATTCTGTATTTTATTTAAATCTATTCCTATTTACAATTTATTTTTATATTCTTTTTTACTCGCCCTTCTGGGGAGATTTAGATAACACTGGAATTCATTTTATTCATCTATTTTTTAAAATCTTCTTTCTCCCTTGTTTTTTAATACTTTGAATTCACATTCTTTTATGTAGTATAGTTTAGGTTGCTGTAGACTTTAAACAATAAAAAAAACATAATTTTAAGAAAATAACATGGTGGGCATGACTATTTTTAGACTAAGTATATTTAAATTTGGCAAAATTGGCTTCAAGGCTGAGTGGCGGCGCCGTATCTAGCTCTATAATATCCAAGGGATTCATTTATCCGTGGCACTTATATGAATTCATTAATTTAACCCTTTATCAGGCAAAGAACTATATTTGGTATTACAAATTTACTAGATTAAAGTGGCAAATCTACAAGAAAAAAAGTTGCAGATTTAAGAGATTTAAAGTGGCAAATCTGTGCGAAAAAAGTCGGCGATTTACGAGAAAAAAGTGGAAAAAACAACAACTTTTGTTTCACCCAGATTCACCACTTTAATGTATGTGTTATTAATGTAAGTGAAATTAGATTTTAATCCGGGATACGGTGCTGTTGAGAGTTGATTTAACTTCACCTTATTTTAATAACTTGTGGCCTTGCTCCACACTAACTGTTTTTATAAATAAAGTTGTGTTATTGTTACCTCATGAGGAAGTGCATGAAGAGGACTACGCAGAGGAAGAACAGGGACAAGCCACAGCCGATCTGGGAGATCATGGTGAGGGTGTTCAGGTCAGAAACGGAGATGGTTTCATTAAGAGGAGTCTGCAAGGAGCAATAGTTTTAAATCAGGATTATTTATGATGAATATCATTACGGATAGATAGATAGATAGATAGATAGATAGATAGATAGATAGATAGATAGATAGATAGATAGATAGATAGATAGATAGATAGATAGATAGATAGATAGATAGATAGATAGATAGATAGATAGATAGATAGATAGATAGATAGATAGATAGATAGATAGATAGATAGATAGATAGATAGATAGATAGATAGATAGATAGATAGATAGATAGATAGATAGATAGATAGATAGATAGATAGATAGATATTTTTCATGGTTTTCTTGATAATAACCAAAATCATTATCAGGAAAACCATGGAAAATGGCTAGATATTAGCTCTTAAATTAAACTCTTATGAGCTACTGTAGTATATTTTATGTTACTTTTAGAGTTCTGCTTTACTAAGAGAAGCCCCGGTCTGACCTTTTGTTCAGAGCAGAACTGTAACAACTGGTTCAAACCAGAATAATTGTAACTGTAAAGATCTGGGATTTGTCAGATAGTAGAGGTGTTGGAATTTTTGAATATAAACAAGTATAGATTGTATCCTTTTAAGGTTAAAAAGTAGCATGCTCTTTCTCACTGCATTGCGTATGGGCTGGAACATTAGAATTAAATGATCTTAAACACAGACAGAAAAGCCAGAGAGAACAAGGGCATCATTGGAGGGACACCTTTTTTCAGAAGCCTTTGAGATTGGACAAAGTTCTCCTCCGCTATACCTAGGCAGTGTATTCTGATGTTTGATAATAAAGAAAACTAAACTGAACTTCGACTTGGTCTTTAATCCACGTTTCTCACTCAGAGAGGTAGTACATTTACAATACACTACTTTTGTTGTTATCATTATATTTGTCCAAACAAATGTACCTTTAGTTGTACCAGGCGTTAAAATGGAAAATAAATTGACTGTATGTATCTACTGAGGAATGAAAATTGAAAAAACAAAGCTAAGTATGTCATGAGAATGTCACAAAAGAAGTAAAACGCACCAGCAAAATAGCAAAAAATGTCAAATGCGAACACTCGCATGTTATGTCGCTTCCATTTGTTTTTGTGACACACCCGCCCTCAGTCCAGTTGGGTCGTTTACCTAAAAGGCAGCAAACAGAGCATGCAAAAAGACTTAAAATCAGAAAATAAATTACAGAGATAGAGAGCACCATCATTTCAAAGTTTAGTGTTACCTTCACCGTTCCACGAATGACAAGATGGATATCCTTCCTGTAAACAAAACAGCATTAAAAATGTGCCTCAAAGAAGTAATACACATTTTAAAAAAACTTTTTTTTTTAAACTTACATATGAAACATTCTGGAAAGAGATGGTCATTTTGTCTGTGAGATTGGCGATTGTGGTTCCCATTTCCACTGCTAAGATCTCATTACCTAAAATGGTGCTGTTGTTCTCATCCTGAAAATGAATGAGAAAAAACAAAACAGTAACATCATTACATATGAATATGAACATCTGTATCATTGAAGGTGAAACGGAGATTTGTTTTCTTACCGAAGTCAGATTGAAGAATCGTAAAATAGCTGCAAACGGTACACTAATGTTCATATCCAAAGCCTTTTGAAAAGCCTCTTTTGATACTGTAACAGATCTTGAAAATTGAGCCAGAGCGCGTTTGTCTTCTATAATCTGCAGAGAAGAGCACAAGTTTGATGTCAAAGTTGTGTACAGTGCTGTTTTGAAAGCCACAAGAATTATGAAACTATACACTTCAACATGCTCTAGTTATATTTCACAAAAAGACCTGTTTTTAAAGATTCATATCTTCCGAGGGAAGGGAAGTTGTTGCACAATCAGAAGCCTGAAAAAAGCTGGAAGGCTACCTGACTGCAGAATGGATGTATAATTAGCTCAATTTCCAGTGACCTTAAACACCATTTGCATGTGTGCAAAAACCAAAGTAAAAGCTGTGTTTTCAAAAATGCCCTCATATGTGTGGACAAGACCTAAAGTCATACAACGGGGCAGCATGGAGAAAAAAAATGCACCCACCTTCATGTCGTCACTTGGCATCGAATAAGCAAAGGATACATCGGCGAAGTCCAGAGGCTCTGCTTCTTTCACTATGACACCGGTGATGCCCTCTCCAAGCGTTATCGCAGCTGAGGAGCCGTTGAAGGACTTCACGTATTTGGGCATCTGGTTCATGACTTCACTGTTGGAAGAATATTCAATGTTAAAAAATACATCTTTACGATGATTACCATGATAAACATATAAAATAGCCCAAAAACATTTTCTCTGTTTTAATTTACATGTGCACAGCGATAGTTTGAACTTTTATAGAGTTGTTACGGAGCTTGAGCAGGGAGGTGATTGGCTCATGTTAAGGCTGGAAGCAGCCTAGCACAGTTAAAAAAAAATCTGCCTCATACAAATCTAAAGTTAGTTATTAATCTTATATGCTTAATTCGTTCTCAAATAGTGGTGTGTGTGGGTTCCAAACATATCCTACGAAACAGTATGGACAATGGGTTTTTTTTTTAGGAAATATGACTTGCTGTTTTAAACATGACGTTATTGTTGTGACACAGAACTACTTCATCACGTTTAGGGGGTAAAAAACAGGATTCAGCTTCATTGTGTATGTAACTACTGGCAGCGATTGCATAGATGACAAATTCACGTGCAGAAATTGACTCAAAATGAGTTTACATTGGTCGAAGTCCTGTGTTTTATTGAACCACCCACCTCTCCTCACACCCACCCTAAAAGGATTTGATCTGTATTTATAGCTTCCACATCTCCTCACAGTTTTGCACACTAACTATTTAGTAGTTCACTTGATGAACAACAGCAGAAATGTGGATATATATTATATGAACTGGATACCGGAGCAAAAGATGCCGCCTATTCAGTCCATTGACAATTGCTCATCTGACCCATGGGCCAACATGGTTTTCTGGCTTCCAGGTTTATCTGCATTATGTGGCTAACTGAATATGCATAGCAGTATTTCTCCCACTGGCCCTGCTGGCAAGTTCCTTCACATCCCAAAGACTTTACATTATCTCATCACTGATTTATAAATCACAAACAAATATAACATCAAAAAAATAATAATTTAACTTGTCTGCAGTTTGAGGTGTCCCGTCTTTTTTTCACTATTGTCTTCTATAGGGGAAAATGCTTATGGAGTTAGGTTTTTTTTGCTGCAACACTTTAGGGTTTTTTGACGGGGAGCCGGTGCCCGGTGGGAGCCCGGCCAGTGCTCTTGTGGTTCACAACTTGCAAACCAGCTCCGAACGTGTTTGGTTTTCCACAGGCTCTAGAGCCACGTCATTGCGTCACTGCTAACGTCTGTTTATAGGGTTGCCAACCTTCCCTTGAAAAACGGAATCGTCCCACTGCAGTCTTTCCCCAGCTGCAGAGCCAGAGGGGATGTTAACCCCTTAGCGTCCAGTCTGCAGATTGCTAATAGGCTAACAGTTAGCTCTGTGGCAGTACAGTGTGTATGTGCTGCTGCTGCAGAAGGTGTTAACTTAGCGATCTCTGTTTGTTTACAACAAGCACCGGACGCTCTGTGCACACACTAAAAACTGTTCCTATTGTTTGTTTAAAAGTAGTGCAATAAAAATACAGATGTTTTCCCTACCATGATGAATAATCGTGATTAATAACCGTGATTACAATATTGATCAAAATAATCGTGATTATCATTTTGGCCATAATCGTGCAGCCCTAGTTAAACATATCAAATAAATGAATGATACATGTTTTTAAATGGTCTCTCTCAACGGCACCGAGTTGGTCTTGGTCTTGCTAGCCCACTAACGCTAGCACGCTATCAATCGCCGGCTAACGTTAGCAGACTATGACCAGCTGCTAATGTTAGCATGCTATCAATCACTTTAGAGTTAAACAAATCGAATAAATGAATGATACACATTTTAGTTGGTCTCTTTCAACGGCTCCGAGTTGGTTTTATTGCTCCGATAGCCCCCGCCCCCAGCCCCATAGCAAAAAGCTATAAAAACTGTAATTCTGTGCTCCAAATTTAACATATTTACTGAATCTGTTTGAGTATGTGATTAATGAATATATATACTATTATTTATTTTTTTTACTGAATTTTTTACATTCTTTATCAATCTTGGCTAAACCAACATAAACCCCTGGCACTGCATATTATTGTAACTTTTCAAAATGTCTGCTCTATGTGTTTTGTATTGTTTGTATAATATAATCTTTACGAATAAAGAAAAAAAAAGTTGGTGCCGCAGTGGAACCTGTTTTCCCGGAACCTGTTTTAAAACAAAGAACCGTTAATAATTGGGCACTGGCCTGATACTGGCTGGAAACCGCCTGCAATGGAAAAACCCTATTTGAGTGGCCACTGGGAAAAATTGGCCGCAGGTTTGAGCCGCAGGGACGTATCCAGTGAGATGAGTACAGCCAGCACGGCGAAGTCTCCTGGAAAATTTATGCCGATTTGTCCACATATCAAACAATCAAGATACAATCAGTGAGTGTTAGAGAGTTGTTCCAAGGAAGATTTTTAACCTTTAGACAGAATCAGGCTGGCTGTTTCCCCCAGCCTTCAAACTTTATGCTAAATTAAAGTAATCTCCCCTGTGCTCAAGCTCCAGTGGTATCAAACTTTCTGTGCGAAAGCTAATAAAAGCATGTTTTCCATAAATGTATAACTATCCCTTTAATTAATTCATGGCGCATGTCTTACGCAGCTTGGGCAGCGTCAATTTCTTCTCCTTTGATGATCTCAATTGTGGTGTTCAGCCGAATATCCGTCTCCGGCTCTTTCACTGGATTATCGCAGTTGCCACAGTTGTTGCTTGTTTTGCTGATGTTGATGAAGTACCTTTCTTTGAACTTTTCACCTGTAACATGAACTTTACTGTAGTTATCAACAGTTTGTGTGTCTTAAAGGCAGTTTCCTCAGCATGTAGTGCATTATATTGACCAAAAAAAGCCTGAAATTAACATTCACATTTATTCTTTGATTATCTAAAAGGAACTCACCCTTCTTCATGCATAATTCTTTAGCATAATGAGACTCTTCACATATGGTCCCTGTATCCACACATCTAATCTGGCAAGGTCCTGTTGATGGAAATATTGCAGTCGAGAAAGAAGTATTCAGATCTCTTACTAGTAATACCAAGCAGTGAAATTACTCCACTATGAGTAAAAGTCCTGCATTCAAAACTTACTTAAATAAAAGAACAAAAGTATCAGCACCAAAATATACTTAAAATAACTCGTCAGAATGGCCCCACTCAGATTGTTTTATATATTATAAATATGATATTACATTATTTGTATTGAGGCATTAATGTAAGCAGCATTTTGATTTTGTAAAGATAGGATTCATTTTAACTACTTAATATACTGTTCTGAGGTTTAATTGAAAATAAATGCTTTTCATGTTGAATCTTTACCTGAAAAGTCACTAAAGCTAAATGCAGTGGAGTAAAAAATTCAATATTTGCCTCAAAGTGCAGCGGAGTAGAAGTATATACATAAAATTTGGAAAAACAAGTAAAGTCCTTCAAATTGCACTTAAGTACAGTACTAAAGTTAATGTACTTAGTTACATTCCACCACTGTAACATTGTCAGAATTAAGTCACATCCACTATTTCAAAGGAAAGTGAAACTTACTATGGTATGTTATGTTACTTTTTTCAGAAAGTAAGCACCTAAAATCAACACCGTCTTTTAAATTAGTCATTTGAGTATATTTAAGAGCAGCTGACGCTGAGGAATACTATAAAAAAAAGTGAGTGATAGACTTTTTAGTAGAAGTTGTTTTTTAAGAGGCTAGATTTGTCTTTGCAAGCTTACAATTTTTACATGACCTGTATCTGTAATTGTATCTATTTAAAAAAAATTTAGCTCTGTTTCTTAGCATTCAAAGTAACATTATGCAACTTAAGTGGCTTTAATTTTTTTCAGACTGAACTGTAAAAATGTTTTGAAATGAAATGTTTTACCTTCACTAGTGTGATTGAAGACACACTCTTTCTTGGAAATTTGACAGAAATCGGTGGTGTCGCAGTTCCCTTTTAGGACATACAGATGAATCTTCCTCTTGGTGTGGATCTTTGAGATGAGCAGTTCATCTCCATCTATTTCAGGCCAAATTTCACTCCTGTTTTCTGTTGGAACAAGAATTATACTGTGAATTATATTAATACAAAAATAATTAACAGAATTATTGATATAAATGTGTTTTTTTTTTCAATCCAGTATTCAGTTGGTTGTACTCACGCTTAGTTGGATTGTTCTGCAGGAAAAAGATCAAACCAAGGTCTGCTAAGAGGTAAGGAACACAGTCAGAGGGAGTTCTTTCATGAAACTCCTACACCTCTTGCGTACTTTTACACATTATGTTACAGCAGTGACCAGAAAACAGAATTACAGACAAACAAAATGTGATATCTACAGATGATGAAATCAGAATCTCCCTACTTTGTTTAGTGGATGCATGAGATATCTGACCTCATCATTTACAAGAATTATTAGTATCAGTAACTGCCATCTCACCTTTTGAGTCAAGTATAATTCACAACTTTGTGCTTTCAACACAACTTTCAACTCACTTAGATGTTTTCAAGTGTACACCTAATACATTATATTCAGTAATTATTAAATAATGATGGATGGAAAGCTGAAATTTATCTTATCGATATGGTTGAACTGACCTGCGGTGCCCGGTGGACATGCATCATTTCCGGCTGTAATTAAATGAAGAAGAATATGCTATATTTTTGCTTTTTAATCAACATTGAAAGGTGAATAGAATATTAGTCTGTTTTGGCCTTGTGGATGAAAGTCTGTAATGCTTTTTGAATTTGACTTTAGATCTTTATTTTACTTGATAGTGAGGTAATAATGCTAATTATGCAAATTTCCCAACATGGAACTCTTAACAACCAAGTTTACATTCATCCACAGGGCCAAACAGGCAGACATAGACTGGAGACATAGACAATACTGTTAATAATAATAATAATAATAATAATAATAATAATAATAATAATAATAATAATAATAATAATAATAATAATATTATAGTATTTTCTATTTCAAAAACATAAATAAAGCTTAACATACAGTCATGGCCCATAAGAGTTTAATTTAAGAGCTGATATTTCGCCATTTTCCATGGTTTTCTTGATAATGATTTTGGTTATTATCAATAAAAACCATGGAAAATGGCTACATATCAGCTCTTAAATTAAACTCTTATGAGCTATTTTTGTTGTTGTCGTTATATTTGTCCAAATAAATGTACCTGCAGTTGTACCAGACATTAAAATGAACAACAAATTGAAGAAAAACATGGTGTAATCATTTTTTCCATGACTATATGTGTAGCTGAAAAGGGACAACCTTCTCCCCATGTATATCATAATGCTTTGTTTCTCAACAGCTACTGGAAATAAAATCTTTATCATAGTTTTGACTTACTTTTATTGTAGTTTGATGCACTGATGACGCCAGTGAAGTTATCAAGAACAACAACATGTGACGTCTCAGGTTTCAGCCAGTCTTTGAAACAGTTGCATTTAGTCGGATTACAACATTTTCTATGTCCAGACGGTTCCCCAGCTGAAATGGGAAAAGCTGAAAAGGGATTGTAAGGAGGAATTGAGAGACTATCAGGAAGAAACTGGCAGATTTACTTTGACTTCTGTGACAACCCTTGTGAATTTACATACACCTGTACATCATATATATGGCTTTATCAAAGTAATACCTTCAGTAATAACTCTGAAAAAGATTAATCAGTGTTACATGTTCTGACGAGCCGTCCGCTTCCTGTTCTCATTATGTTTTTCACTGACTGCACACAAGTTCTTTGATTTCTCATAAAACATTTCCCCTTTTATATCAATAATTCTTTACATTTCATATAAAAATGATTATAATATTCCATAATAATAAATATTGGATAACCAGCGACTTGAAGGACTGTATTGACTATAAAATTGCTTAAATCATTAATGGGAATGCAGGAATGAGATGTGAATTAAGATGTAAAATTGAATAAAGCAAAAACAGAGTAAAAGAATAAAGAAAAAATAAAAGGGAAACATTTTTATTCAGGCAGCGCTAGGAAACCATAGGAAGGTCGAAATCAGATGATGGACACTTTTTGTCATCTTTGCCTATGATTTTAAATACATTTGAGTGATTAGCCAAGCAATGTATTTTCTAATCTAGGTTTTCTATGTTTTTTAATTACATGATTATGATGAAACTGAAGGCAAAATGGACAATAAAGTTGTCATTTTGGTTTATCTTAAGATGAGATATTCCTTTATTAGTCCCACAATGAGGAAATGTTCAGTCTTCTCTACGGGGCTACATCTTTTTCAGGGGCCAAAATACAACACATGTTCAGTAAAAGTAGGGGAGCTATATAAAATGTAAATAAAACAGAAGGCGTCATATTCAGAGTTCAGGGTGTATATTTACAAAACATAAATGTTTATCAGTTTGAACATGAATTATACTGTCTTTGGATATTTTTTGAATCCAATAAATGTAAAAAAAAAGGACATCACATTCTGTTATATCTTAGACAACATCACAATTTTGGGGGGGAACTGCCTCGTACTTGTACTTTAATCAAATCAGATAACATGTTAAAAATGAGGAAAACACATTTTGTAACACAATATCTTGATTAATATCACAATAGCATCAATACCTCAATATTTATAAGATTTTTCTGCTGTTCTGTATTTTCATGCTTTTAAAAATGTCATTCCAAAAGAGAAAAATATGGGCTACTAGACGTAATTATTTATAGGTTGTGTTTACTTACAAGCAAAATAAAACCACAGAAGTCCCACAAACAGAACCCACGACGTCCAGCTCATTTTCCTTTGATGGCATTAGATCTCATCCAGGATATATGATCCACTTGCTGCTACAGGAGATAAATAAAAAGCATTATTCCAAAGTACTTTTCCCTAAAATTATCAGCGTAGAAGTCTTTTAACTCGTACGTTTCTCTGGTTGAAGTAAAAGTCAAGCACTCCAGAGCAGCACTGTAAAAGAAGCACCCAAACCCTCTGATGACATGAATGTGTGTGTGTTGTCACACTGACTTTGCATAGCTGCCCGCTGCAAGAATTTTGTTTTGCAAATGATCAGTTCCTGAGAGAAAGACAGCTTTCCATCTGTATGCAAACTAAAAACAACAACATAAAGCTTGTATGCAAGATGCAATTTGTTCAGCATGTTAGGGACTGAATTTAATAACTCTTAATGTTTAACAAAAACATCATCAAGAATACCTTGCCATCTCAGCTTTTAGAGCCAGTATAATTCACAACTTTGTGCCTTTAACACTACTTTTAACTCATTTAAATGTTTTCAAGTGTAAACTTAATACATCATATTCATAAATTATTAAATAATGATGGATGGAAAGCTGGAATTTTTTAAAATTATTTTTTCCCTTATTTGTATCAAACAGCAATATATTGCACAGTTACAAAGAAGAAGAAATGAGTTACAGAAAAATAAACAATGCGAAAAAAGTATAGAAATAAATATAATAATAATAATAATACAATAGAAGAGTAATTAAATGGAAAAGAATGAAGTAAAAACTAAATAGATGTAAGATTACATGTTAAGACATTAAACGCAGTGCATAAGTGCGTAAAAAAAGTGTGTAATAAGTGTGTAAAAAAAAAAGGATGGGTTAAATGCAGAGGTTGAATTTCCCCATTGTGGGATTAATAAAGTAATCTAAAAATAAATAAATAAATAAAAAAGTTGGTAGTCTTTACAGCTTTTTTTTTTGTGGACAGGAGAGAGTTGAGATATACTGTTCAAACTCTGACTTCATCAAAAATAAAGACATTTTGTTTTTTACTTGAAAATTTGCATTTGTGTATGTGGTATTTGGCAAAAAGAAAAATTTATTTTATAAGAAAATATGCATCATCATCCTTCTTTTTGTGATCAAAACAGCCAAATATGACATCTTTATAATGCAGTAAAACCAGTGAAAATATGTCCTTCCAGAGTTTATATGTGAATTCACAAGACCAAAATAAATGTGAGATAGGGTTCTGATCACAAAAACCACATTCCACCTCAATGTTAACTTTAAATTTATTTAACAACACTTTCATGGGGTAAACTCTATGTAGCCATTGCAATTAGAGTTTTTTAGTTTTATTAGTTAAAATAAACTTTTGGGGTAGGGAGCAGACTTTTTTCCGATCTATGCTTGGGACAAACTTACTACAGCAAAAAAATTGCAGGGGGAGTAGAGATGAGTTTGTCTTGAACAAAAAAGGATCTAATTTAGAGTCTAAGCCTCTATAAGTGGAAAAACAAATGTAGTGGCAATTTTGTCCGAAAAAACAAACAAAATTAAACTTAAAACAAACTTAATCAAAATGCCACTGATGCATCATGGGCCTGTGGTGTACACAGGCAAAGAAGCTGAAGTCCATGCATGATTGTTAGTTCCAAAAGGTTTATTTTATCCATTGCGAGCAAGCAAACAAAGAGAACAAAGAAACATGGTTCCTGCTACTCATCTTCGCACTGGTAAAAAATAAATTCCATAAAACACAAAAATAATATGTAAACTAAATATGCAAAACAATAATGATTATTACACTAAACAATTAACTAGAAAAACAAAATATGGTAACGCTTTATAATAAGGTCATTAATAACCATTCATTAACAAGTAATAAGGCATTGTTCTCGCTTTAGATCCGGTAGTTGCAAAAAGCATAGTTAACTTATTGTTAACTTATAATAGATGAGCAATAAAGTATATTTTAATATCAATAAGCAAACAAAATAAGATTAATAAAGGCATGGCAAAGACATAATGGGTGGGTCATGGGTGTTTGTAATGCCATTATTAACACTTATATAAGCTTATAAACACACAATAATGTTAATACGCATCTTGTAAGGACTTACAAGGGCTTTATTACTTGTTGATTAATGGTTATTACAAGGACCTTAATATAAAGCGTTACCCAAAATATTATCAAAATAAACAAACGTCTAGAATAATCAAACAATACTCATTGTTATTAATAAACTAAACAGACAACTAAATACTAACAAGAACTAAATAGCTCCAACAACAAACTTTGCCCAAAGGTTAATTCATTTGGGTGAACTGACCCTTTAATGGAGTGATGTCGAGTCCTGTTTTGTCCGCTGGAGGGCAGCATCGCTGCTTCTATGCTGCATCTTTTCTTACTGACAGTAAATGAAGAAGAACATGGCGGAAGAAGGTACAGCAGCAGTCACCTAGAGCATGAATAAACGACATTGATAAACAGTGAGTAGAAACAACAACAGATTATACATTTTGGTGCATTATTTACTGGCAACATTCGCGTGTCTCTGTCTATTTTCGCCATGTGTGCGTGCATTAATGTGTTTAGCCCACAATCTTGCTTAACATGTGCTTTACGAACCATATCGTCACCCTGTTGAATAATCGCCCAACTAATTCTTTTTTTGCAGGAAACACAAAAAACGTCACCAAAAGTGTAACATATGACATTTATTGATCATTTCACTCAAAAAGGATGTAACATAGGATGGCTATTGGCATAGTAATAACACTGTGTGTAAATTATGTAACATGCCTTTAACATGCCTTTGTGACTTAAGCAAGATATGGTAACACTTTATTTTGAAGGTGTCTACATAAGAGTCACACAAGCCTGTCAGAAACATGACATGACAAGTATCATGAGCATTAATGTTACTTCAAAGTGTCATTAATGTTCATGACACATCCCATGTCATGTTTATGACACACTCATGTCACTCTTATGTAGACACCTTCAAAATAAAGGGTTACCAATATTAGTGTCAACAATAAAACACTGATAAACTAAACTGATAACTAAACAATCTCCCTCTCCCTCTTCTTTGCTGGGTTCTTATCTGATGACTATGAATGTGGCAAATTGTCAAAGAAGTAATGATCTAAAAGGGGTAAAATCACATGATCTGATCAACTGAGGATGATTTTACCATAGGTGGCTGGCGTCATGAGGAGATGATTTAGGCAAAAAAACAAAACAATTTTGACAAAAAATGACTTAGGCGATTATTTTAACAGTGTGACGATTTGGTACATCTAGTACAAAAACCGGGGGAACTGACTGTTGATGCATTGTGTTTATTATGATGCATAGATACAATTTCACTTGATTTCCACTGATTTCTCTGTGTGATTTCATGTCCATTATTGATATTGATTTATTTAATTATTTGAGTATTTCCATTTTATGCAACTTTAAACTTCTACTCCACAACATTTTGAGGAAAATATTGTACTTTTTGCTCGTTAGTTACTTCTTTAGCCTGCTTTGCTTTAGTTACTTTTCAGGTCGAGAATTAACGTAAAAAACATGATAGATTTAAATTGATTTGACATGTCTTTAATTAAACCTCATAACAGTATATTTAGTGGATAAAATTAGTCCTATCTTTACAAAATTAAAACACTGCTTACATAAATGCATCAACACAAATAATAATATAAATATAAATAATAAATGATATATTTAGAATATATTTAACAATCTGAGTGGGTCCATTCTGCATAACGAAGACTTTTACTTTTGATACATTAAGTGCATTTTGATGCTGTTACTTTTGTATTTTTACTTAAGTTTTGAATGCAGGACTTTTACTTGTAGTGGAGTAATTTTGCAGTGTGGTATTAATTTTCTTCAATCCTATCCAATCCACTTTATTTTTATAGCATATTTAAACAACAAAAACGTCTCTAAAGTGCTGTACATAGAATCAACAATAAAACAAACATTTCCATATAACAATCGGCAACAAATAATAAGCGTATAAATCTAAAATTATGCTATAAATAAAAGAATACAATCAAACAGATAAACATAGTAAAACAAATAATAGACGTAGTTAAAAGTAGTAAAATAGATAAAAGACACGCTTACTTAAGTAAGGGATCTGAATACTTCTTCCACCACTGGTCGGATGTCTATTATGTAAATATGAACAGTAATCTGCATTAATCTGTTATTTCCAGCAGACACCTTCAGAAAAAAATAACTCTAAGATTGTGATAAAATAGAGGTAAGATATAAAATGCAATGTGCTACACATCTGGCAGCTTAATTTTTTTGTTTTTTCTCTCTTTGATTTCAAACCTAGGGTATGTCTGCATGTTGTGTGAGGTGGATGCTGAGAGCTGCGTGTAGCGGTAGCCGTGGCTACTGGACACCAGCATCAAGATCTACAGTTTGTGTTGAAAGATCAAGCGTCGTTGCCTCCTCCTGGAGATGGTCTCCATTTTGCACCTCTGCAGACAACACAGAACAGACTCCTGCACCAAAGAAAAAAAAGGCCGCCTTCCAAGGACAAGCCTTAGCCAGCGCTATTGCCCGTAAGATCCCGCATCCTATGATACAGGTGATCAGTAACTCAGACGAGGACCTGGGCACCATGCGGCGCGGTGAGGCGTTCCACCTCATGCACGAGCTGGATCTCAAACTGGTGCTGCTCAATGATCGTAAAGATCCTCCCGTCTACAAGCTGATGAACGGAAAACAGGCCCACGAAGAAAAGATGAAACAGCGGGAGAAAGAGAAAGCAAAAGGTATGTGGCGTCCTGGATCTAAGGGATCCAAATCACACCTTTAATCTAATGCTGTGGTTCAAAATGTTGGACTTTTTCTGTCCAACAAACCAGATCTGAATCGTAGTTAGTCCCAGGTAAAGTAGCTTTTTTAAACAGAAAATAAGGTAAATAATTAAAAAGAAAATTTTAAAAAAGTAGATATTTACAACACCAGTTGTTAACATTGATTTCTGATAGTTAATAGGTAGGAGGAGGGTTATTGTGTGGCCATACATATATGCTGATAAGCAAATCAGCAGACAGACAGACAGACAGACAGACAGACAGACAGACAGACCAATGGGGGAATTTTATGTAAATGCTACAGATGCGTATGTGTGTGTGAGTGTGTGTGTACTTTGTATTTATAAGTGCTTGTATATATGTGTGGATATTTCAGGGGGGAAAAAAGGGTGTGTTGCAAAGTTCTGTGGAATTGGGATCAGGCATTTGTAGAGGTGAATTTTTTAATAAATGTAGACCAAGTTTTGTTGAATCGGGGTATATTGTGATTAATTGACGCTGACATTTTTTCCATTGAGATTTGGTCTATTCTAACAGATTCTTCCAGTGTGTGATGTTCAGTTTTTTCTTGTTTTCCAGTTTAGGAGGATTGTTTTCTTGGTGGTAAAGTAGCTTTTAGTGATGGCCAGATGAAGCCTTGAAGCTTTCCATCCAATTGGTTAAAAAAAAAGGGTTAATTTCTCGAGGCTTCATGTGCTCACAAACCCCCCTGCTGGTCAAAACCTTTTTTGTCATTTCAACTATTTGTGATAGCCTCTTGTCTGTCCTGCAACAGTGTCAGCGTGGAATAGAACATAATCCGTGTATCATTCGTTCTTTCCAGTTTCAGTTGGCAATCAAAAATCAAATAATGAACAATTGACAGGTTATTTTGTTTATTGTATCCTTCATGTCAGCTCACTTGGAGCAGTTTCAATGAATTCACCGTAAATATCACAATACGTGTCACTACATTATATATTATTATTATTATTATTATTATATAGGGACGGCTGGTTTGACTACAGAATAGAGAATGACGGCTCACTTGATGCAGTCAAACTTCCGGGTCACATAAACCCGACCAATTAAATATTAAAATCAAATTCAGTCCTGGTGCCCGTTTTTCTATTACGTATTTTTGATCTGAGCCTAATATTAAAATATGAAAAAAACAACATTTGTTTCGTTTTTTGTGTATAATAAAAAACAAATAACAAAATAACCAGTTAATTTTTCATTATTTGATTTTTGATTGCCAATTGAAAATGGAAAGAATGAATGATACATGGCTTGAACATGCCAAGAACAATTTAATTTTACTTTGTGTGGTTCATTCATTCATTCATAATGTATGTAAATAATGTGTGGCTAATGGTGAGAGTCTATTAATGTCGAAAAAAACTGTCAGTATGATGCAATCCAATAGGAAATGAGATGTTTATGTTAAAACTGTTGCAGTGTTTTCAATAGATTAGACAGTAATTGTGCTGATGAATACTCAGGTGATGATGATGACTTTATTCATTTTTTATAAAAAAACAATACCAAGCCTCGATACGCGCTTCATAAAAGACTTCTTGGATTTCTTGACAAGAAGCCTCGGCACGGTCCATCCCATCATTAGAAGCTTTATTGAACAGAATTCATGAGGATCCTTAAAAAGTTTTAAACAGCATTTAATTCATTAAAAAAATAAATGTAAATGTCTTAAATAATTTGTAACATTTATTTTGTTTAAATGATTTAACTGAAACCCGTAAAGCATTGCATATAAGCTTGGTGTATATTAAGTTTTTCAAAGCTCCCTAACCAAAAAAAAAGGTATTTCCCAGTTCACGTTTGATGTTAAAATAAATATTTGCGCAAGTTTTTCCCTTACATTAAGTAAATGATGTTGGTTCATGTTTTTTTCTTCAGTTTTGGTTACTGTAAATTGTAAAATTGGACTTAAATTTCATCCCAAGAGGCATTAAAAAAGTTGTTAAAAAATCTTAAATCTGAGCTGGAGAAACCCAGTTGAAACCTTGTAAATTGAGGGTGTGTTTGTGTACCTCACCTCCATTATGTTGAGTTTCCAGGTAATTATTTTCCTCCAGCTCTTGGACGTATAACCTGATTCATTCCAGGGGGTTAAACACTAGGGTTGGGTAGGGTAAATTTAACACAAATATTTTTATTAACAAGAAAAATGCAACATGTAAAAATTAACAGAACCACAGGTTAAATATTTATAATAAAAAACAGTTGTGCAAAAAGAAACTGCAACTATGATAACAAGCTTCAGGTCTGAGGTAGTGCAATAAATAAATAAATACAAAATAATAACAATTAGAACAATATTTTCGGCTGTGTGTTGCTGTTTGGTTGCAGGTTGACTTTTGGATCGATACTTGAAATGAGTATCGTATCCGGATAAAACGTTTTAGTATCGATACTTTTTTGAGTATCGATACTTTTGACAACCCTATTAAACACAGTGTCACACATCATGAAAATCAGTACTGACTGTTTTCTCTCCACAGCCACTGTGCAGGAGAAAGGGCTCTCCTTTACGTCCAACATCTCGGCTCATGATTTCTCCACCAAGATGAAACAAGTGGAGGGCTGGCTGGAGAAGAAGAACCATGTTAGAATTACTCTGCGAGCAGCACGCGGGACAACTGTAGAAAACATGGTGAGGAAACAAAGACCCTTAAACGCCACCGTGATCATTCAAGCTGCAACTCTTTTGTCTCCTCTCATTCTCTTGGGGACATTTTCCTAAACTGCAACGCTGACTTTTACCTTAACCCTTCATAGGGCACTCATTGAAATACTTGCAAATTCCAAATTTCAACCCTAGAGAATATTGGAGGATATTACATACTGCCAGAATGTGTAAAAAAACATACGAAAATAATATTTTGAGCAAAAAGTTTACGAGATTAAAGCGGCAAATCTACGACAAAAAAAATGCGCAGATTAATGAGAGTTAAAGTGTTGAATCTGAGAGAAAAGTTGCTTTTTTCCCACTTTTTTCTCGTAGATCTGTGACTTTTTTCGCATAGATTTCCCACTTTAAATCTCTTAAATCTGCGACTTTTTTTCTTGTAGATTTGCCACTTTAATCTAATGAATTTGCAACTTTTTTCTCGAAGTATTACCTGAAGTTACCAAATATAGTTATTTGCCTGATAAAGGGTTAACGGCAAAGAGGGTGAAAGACAACTGTAAAAATGTTATTTCATGGAGACACATTGGGCATTTACGACCAAAAGAGTCTTCACACACATATTGAACAAAATTACATCTGTTTCACCATTAAGGATTGTACCATAAAATGTAGTATTTTTGATGTGATGTTCATTGTCACATGATTTGATGCGGCTAAGTCAGCTTTAAATCACATATTTAAATGTATTTAGTAAATAATTACTTTTTGAAACTTTCTAATTGGTTCAAAAGAACAAATATTGTTTGTGTCAATTGTTAAAACTACATAAAAATAGTTATTTTATCCCTCATTTATCTGTTAAAGTGCTCTCTGCCTTTGTACGGCACACACTCCTTTAAGGCCCTGTTTAGATGGAGATGCTCTGGACAGAAAATGCAAAAGTGACATTGCGTTCTCACTTTTTATTCCATGTTTAGACGAGCGTCTTTAGGGGCAAATCTGCATGCATATGGTGACGCAAAAGTCTGAAATTCAATGTAGCATGCACTCTAGGTTGCTAGGTGGTGCTGTGAAGCACCGCCACACAACACCACCAAGATTATTATTATTAGTTATTATTAGTTTATTTAAAAGGGGACAGTGCAATTTCATAAAACACATGATTACACATGGTTAAAAAGCCAGAGTTAGCCAGAAGGCTAGTTTTCATCTGTAGTCCCCTGGCCATGATGTAAAAAAAGCAGAGAATTACGAAACAAAAAACAAAAAAAAAACGCGTACAATATACAAAATACATATACAGAGCTCTCCTATTTCTCTTCCTAGTAGCGCAAAATAGCCTTTAATTAATGCCTTTAATTTATGTGCCTTCTCTGATCTGTTATATTATCTGTGATCATTCTGCTTATCTGCTGAAATGACTCCTGGATAGTTCTCAGAGCTGCTCGGGCAACTTCAATGTCTGACTGATGGAAACAGTCCGACATGTTTGTTGTCGTTTGCTTGGACTGCACATGGATGTTACTTAAATGTGTACGCAACAAGAGCCAGCGTGAGCTGATCAGAGACACTTTTGCATTTTCAACCCTTTAGACCAGGGATGGGCAACTTAAATGCTGGAGGGGGCCACAATTTTTCATGGACACTACCACAGGGCCACATATAGGACCATACACTTAACCAGATATGATGAAACTGCAATTTTAAATATGTTTACAGTGCAGTAACTAACTTATTTAATGCTCAAATGCATGTATAACAGTATAAATAGGAATATTAAAGGTTTGAAGCAAATAAGAAATAAAAGTGCAGTGTAAAAATGCACAAAATTACTTAAGATTTCATGCTCAAATGCATGTAGTTGTACTGAGGGCCACTTCAAGTGAGGGTGCCTCCAGTTGCCCATCCCGGCTTTAGACAGAAACACAACGGTGGAACACATCTGATAAAATCGTGTAAACAGGCTCTAAGTCTCTTCTTAAAACAAACTTTTCTCAGAAGGTCTTTTCTGATTTTACCTAAACTTTAAGAATGATTTCATTTTCTACCATTACATTACAAATATCTATTGTTTTTTGTTCGTTTTTAACTCGTCTTTGTAACATTTGTTTTGAAAAGTGCTCTATAAATAAAGATTATTATTGTTATTATTATATACACAGAAAATCTTAAACAGTTGTGTGTTTTATTTAAATTTCCAACAGGACGTGGTTCTGGAGCAGATGGTGCAACAAAGTGAGCTGATGGTGGGATTTGCTGCAAAGCCAAGCGTCCAACAAGAAGGTAAAAGAGCCTTCTGCATCGTCCGGCCGCCTTCAGCAAAGGAACTGGCACAAATACGGAAGAGTAAAGACGCAGCTTCGCCTTCGTCTGACCGCTCAAGTTCGAAAGCCGCCAAGACCGAAACATCTCCTGTAAGCAACACGGACACAACAGAAGGGTCGACGCAGCAGTAATCAACATCTATCTTAGTCCGGTGACGTCCTTTCTCCAGCTCTGGATCTAAAAGACTAGACTTTGTACCTAAGATGTGATTAATATATGACTGTTTTTGTTTGTTTTTCACCCACAAATACAATTAATGACTCTAGCAGTCTACTATGAACTCTGACAGCACAGGTGAAGTGGATTTTATTGGTTTTTGTCCTTCTATTTGTGCCCTTTAGACCAGATAAAGGATGATGAGAATCTGGTAATAAAAGCACTTGAACATAATCCATTAACAGCCTGATGATGATTTTCACAATAAAATGTCAGAATTAATGGAGGAATGCAGTGTTTCCTCTAGGATTTTTTTTCAGCAGCAGGGGTAAAGGGTTATTTGTTGCCTGGATGGCGTGTAAATGTCAATCAGCAATTTAGAAAGCAATATATAAACAATGACACTCTACTTTGGGCAGGGTGGTATATCGGTATTAAGAATTATGCCGATATATTTTAGAAAGAGATATGTAGTTGAGACAATACTGCCATACCGATATATAATATCTTTTGATGTTGGTTTGTCTTTTTGACAATTTGGAGGCATTTTGGATTGCAGATAAAGAGCAACACATCGTTGTTTCCAAAACATGCTGCAAGCAAATTGCTTCAAAAGATGGAACGTTTTGAATTTAATAAAGTCAGTAACGCTTTATATTAAGGTCCTTGTAATAACCATTAATTAACAAGTAATAAGCCCCTTGTAAGTCCTTACAAGATGCTTATTAACATTATTGTGTGTTTATAAGCTTATGTGAGTGTTAATAATGGCATTACAAACACCCATGACCCACCCATTATGTCTTTGCCATGCCTTTATTAATCTTATTTTGTTTGCTTATTGATATTAAAATATACTTTATTGCTCATCTATTATAAGTTAACTATAAGTTAACTATGTTTTTTGCAACTACCGGATCTAAAGCGAGAACAATGCCTTATTACTTGTTAATTAATGGTTATTAAGGACCTTATTCTAAAGCGTTACCATAAAGTCTTTAAATAAAACAGGTTGATGATTACTAGTGATGTTGAGTTTAAACTAAACACTTAATACCTATATATCATATAAAGCTATTCGGCCTAAAAATAACGGGATATGAGTTTTGGTCCATACTGCCCAGCCCTAACTCGACTGCAAAGCAAGCGTTAGAACTAGTGTTTCCCACAGGATTTTGTGAGACTATGATGGTGGGACTGAAGAAAGTAGGGGGGTCTGGGGGCTAGCTTCCCCGTATACATTTTTTGCCATAAAAGCCTAAATCTGGTGCCTCTCGCACATTCTAATGCCACTATTCCATCTTAATCATTGCACATTTTAATAAATTATTGTAAAGGAGAATAAGGGTTGTTCTATGTTTTATTTAAGGCGTCTTATTTTCACAGTCATCTTGTAAATTCTGTCGTGGACTCGTGCCAACACATCCATGTGCTCTTATTTTGAAAGTTGCATGTTTGCTTTTATTTTGAAGGCGGGTTTAAACACGTTCTTACCGTAATGCTTAGTGCAGGTGCATCTCAATACATGAGAATTTGTTGGAAAAGTCCATTTCCAGTAGTTCAAGTCAAATAGCCCCAACCAAGTATTGAGTCATATAGATGGACATGCTTTTCAGAGGCCAACATTTCCATATTAAACATAGTTTTTTAAAATTGGTCTTTTGTAATATTACATTTTTTTGAGACACTGAATTTTAGGTCTTCAATAAATGAAAGCCATAATCATTATAATTAGAAGAGATTAATTAAATTAAGACATGAAATGTTTCATTCTGTGTATAATGGATCTATATAATGTGTTATTTCCACTTTTGGAATTGAATTACTGACATAAATAAACTTTTCGATTATATTCTAATTTATTGAGATGCACCTGTAAATACAAAGGCCGCCGCTGCTAAATGAACATAGCGGAAACCCAGGAATGTTTTAAGATGGGGTGAAGATATCAAACAAACGCCAACTCATTTCTTTCTCTGCTTTATTTCGAGATTCATCTTTATGTTTTTTGGTAAAAAATAAAAATAAAAAGCAAATTTTGGCGTACAGATACATTCACTGGTCACAGATAAATGTGTTTGCTTGACTGATGTGTCAGCTCCACACTTTTATCAACACCTTTCTGTATAACAGCAGAGATATACTGAACTTTTTTTTTTAAACTAGAGTCATACTTTTTTTCCTATACATAAAAAAGAAACCAAAAAGAGAGAGAGAGAGAACATAAAGTCACCTTAAGGCCCAAAAAATAAAATCTTTCCTAGATTGTGTTAGAAAAAAAACGCGAATAAAAGCAGCTTAACTAGCCTGCAGGAACAGCATTTGTCAATAAGCCTCGAGTACTTTGTAGGAGGAGAAAGGTTTGACAAAGTGATAGTCCAGGTTGCCGCAGTGAGGGCACTGCTGGACGTTGCTGTACTCGGAGAAATACTGCATCCCGACTCGAACGTCCACCACCGGCTTCCCGCAGTGCTTACAGTTGAGACGAGCCTGAGGACACACAGGGAGGAGAATTTAACCTCTGCAAGACTTGATGGCGGAGTTTTTAAATTGCATCTCACCAGTGGTAGGAAACAGCTTTAGTTACTTTTCAGGTCAAGATTTAAGATGAAAAAAATCATCAATGAGGTAATTTTTAACATTTCTTTTCAATTAAAGCTCAGAACAGTATATTAAGGAGTTTAAATAAAAGTACAGTTTTGAGGAATTTGTACTTAAATTTCGTATTTTATTTTATGTAACTTTATGCTTCTACTTTACTACATTTTGAGGCAAATATTGTACTTTTTGATGGACTTTACCCTGTCTTGTCACTCTGTGTTTCATGGAGTGCTGCCATTGCAATGTGTACATTGTCCTTAAAAAACCCCAATATAAAATAGAAAAATAAATGACATATTTTTAAAAAATGATTAAAAATAAATAAATGAATAAATAAATAAATAAATAAATAAAGTTACTTCTCAGGTCAAGATTTAACATAAAAAAACATGATCAATTTAAAGAAATTAGACTTTTCTTTTTAAATTTAACCTCATAACAGTATATTAAGTAGTTAAAATGAGCCTGGCTTTGAGAAAATGTAAACGCTTCTTACATGACTGCATCAATAATAATCTAATAAAAACAATCTGTGTGGACCGACAATGTACACATTGCAATGGCAGCACTCCATGAAATACAGAGTGCCAAGACAGGGTAAACTCCATCAAAAAGTACAATATTTGCCTCAAAATGTAGTGAAGTCGAAGGATAAAGTTACAGAGAATAGAAATACGAAAGTAAAGTACAAGTTCCTCAAAACTGTACTTTTATTTTAACTACTTGATATACTGTTCTGAGCTTTAATTGAAAAGAAATGTCTTTAAAATCACATCATGTTTTTCATGTTCAATCTCAGCCTGTCAGCTAAATGGAGTTAAAAGTACAATATTTGCCTCAAAATGTCGTGAAGTAGAAGTATGACGGTACAGAAATTGAAAATACTGAAGTAAAGTAAAAACACTTTGTTGATAAAACATACAGATTAGTGTGACTTTAATGAGCAACAGAGCGACAAAAACACAGGTTCGGCTCTGTTTGGTTTGGCTGCTCATTGACAGGAGGACATGTGTAACAACAGTCTGTTCCTACCTGGCAGCAGGGTGAAGCAGCCAGTATATCGTAGGTGTACATGGTGCCCAGTTGGTGCCAGCTCCCGTCCCAGCGTGACTTGCACTTGATGCAGACGATCTTGTGGACGCCTTCTAAACAGTCCACACAGATGGCGTAGAGGTGCATTAACCTGCCTGTTGGAAATTAAGAAAGTTGGGTATTACATTTACTAAATAACAAGATAGTCAATTTGTCTGTTAACCCTTAATAGGGCACTCATTGAAATACTTGCAAATTCCAAATTTCAACCCTAGAGAATATTGGAGGATATTTCATACAGCCAGAATGTGGACTGTGAAATGTGTAGAGGGGGGTAATATTTTGAGAAAAAAGTTTACGAGATTAAAGTGGCAAATCTACGAGAAAAAAATGCCCAGATTTGTGAGATTTAAAGTGGTGAATCTGCGAGAAAAAATTTGCTTTTTTCCCCATTTTTTTTCTCGTGCATCTGTGACTTTTTTTCACGCAGATTTTCCACTTTAAATCTCTTAAATGTGGAACTTTTTTTTTTGTAGATTTGCCACTTTAATCTAGTAAATTTGCAACTTTTCTTTTGAAATATTACCATTTTGGATATCCACTGAAGTTACCAAATACGGTTCTTCACCCGATAAAGGGTTAATCAGCCAGGAAAATCAACAAAATAACTCCTGATTGCACACTTGGGTCCTTATTCCCCCTTTTATGTTTACTCAAGTACTTTACTTAATAGAGGTTTGAATCCCCAGAGGCCCCACGATACGATTTTATCCCAAAACTTGAGTCACGATTCGATATTATAGCAATTTTTAGTATTTCGTGATATAGTGAGTATTGCGATACAATATATATTGCGATTTAACTGTTTAAATGCATTTGCTGTCCACAAAATTAAATTCAATCAAGAACTGTTTTGCCAAATAAGAGAAAATTCTCAGTCTATTCATCTCACTTCAGTCTTTTTATTTCTCCACAATGAGAGTCAAACCCACAGACTGACCAACAAAGTATTCAGTCAAACCGAACTGAACTGATATCAAACAGGCGACAAGATTCACAGTCCGTCTAAAATCTCAGTCTGAGACTAAAAACACTTGTCTTTAGATGTGAGCGGCTGTGAGCTGATAGTTTTCCAGGAATCTTTTCCAAATCTTTTCAAAGTCTTCTGATGTATAGGTAGCATAAAGCTGATTAGCATGATGTGATTTCATTTAATACTAAATTGAAGATTTTCCAGCTCTGTACAACTTGTGTGTGAAGGCTAATAAAAGGCATACTTGAAAAAAAAAAATGGAAATAGAGTGCAGCTCACATTCAAATCACACTGTTAGTATGAAAGCATTCACAGTGAAGAGTGTTGAGTCTGTTTTCTGTGAACTTTCAATGAACTCTGTTTTCAAAGTTGAAAAAAAGGTCTCACTAAAAATAACACATACATATCCATTTCCATTTCCTCCAAACTTCACGCTCTTGCAGGAAAAAAAACTCCCTTCACTTTTAACATCCGCTAAATAAACAAAATTATTTCAATCAAACGTTGCTTTTATTTAATTTAATTTAATTTTTTTACAGCCCGATTCAAATGTTTCTCTTTCACCAACATTTATATTCAGCGTGACACACAAAAGCATGAAGAAGCTGCATGAATAAACCTTTCATACTGATGCATATCAAGCGCCATACATATCAAAGCTTCTGGGTCAGCACTTCAAAGAAGCTGCCGCGCTAATTCACATTCATGTTGGACGGTGCAGCAGCCAGCAGAAAACCTTTTATGTGTGTACACAGTATGGACTGAGCCTATCCATGCACCAAAAAGTCATAATTTGTCTTTATGCAAAGGAAAGCTTGGACATTTTAAACAGAAAGTGAATATATAATTCAGCAAAATGACATTGTAATGGTTTCAGTTCATGTAAATATGTATATTTTGTTGTGATTAGAAGCATCTGATGTCCTGCAGATATGGAGCGTTTTTCATGTGTTTCTGTTTTCAGATTAACCTCTGTAACCATGATACAAACTGAACATTGTGCATGTTTTCTATAATTTACAAATGGTCATTTTGGTTTTCTGTGAGGCTGCACAGGTCTAATGCTAACGTCAGAGTGCTAACATGCTCAAAATAATGTAAATAAAAGGTACATTTTGCAGATATTTCGTTGTAAAATTAAACATTTGACCTCATGTTGGAACTACATGGAGAGAAAATGGATCACTGAACAATTCGTCCTGAGGGGAACATGAATGTGTGCACAGATTTTATTGCAGTTCATCTAAAATGTTGTTGAGGATTTTTACAAAATGTTAAAATATGAACCTCATGGTGGTGCTGGAGGGAAAGTCAGAGGATCATAAAAATCAGTGAATTCGTCCTCTGGGAACCAGTCAGTGTTGGAAGAAGTATTCAGATCTCTTGCTTCAGTAAAAATACTAATACCACACTGCAGTGTTGAAGTAAAAGTAAAAAAGTATCAGCATAAAAATGTACTTAAAGTATCAAAAGTAAAAGTACTCGTTATGCAGCATGGACCCACTCAGATTGTTTTAAATATTCAAAATATATTATTGTATTGTTGTTATGATACATTTATATAAGCAGCGTTTTAGTTTTTGTAAACTTACATTACTTTTATATGAATTAAATTTCATCATCATTTTAAATTGATCTTTTTTTTTTTTGCTAAATCTTGACCTGAAAAGTAACTTAAGCTGTAAGTTAAATGTAGAGTAAAGAGTACAATATTTGCCTCAAATGTAGTGAAGTAGAAGTAAAAAGTTATATATATATATATATATATATATATATATATATATGAAAATATTTAAGGAAAAAACAAGTACCTCACTATTGTACTTAAGCACAATACTTGAGTTAATGTACTTAGTTAAATTAAACCACTGAAACCAGTAATGTCTGAACCAAATTTTGGCAATCCATGAACTTGTTGAGATGTTTCAGTCTGGACCAAGAAGTGGAATCTTGGTTTTTTGGAACCAGAAGTAAGCACTTTACAAAAGGTTGGAGCTGAGTGAGAACCTGAGGACACTTCACACTCCAACTTACACTTGACTACACCATTTTCGCCCCTAGGATGGCAAGGGCATGACCAGCCTTACTCTGCCTCTGATTGGCTAAACCTGACATCCTTACCCTCAACCTAACTAGTGCCACTCCTCATGCCTAATCATAACCAACACAACCAACTAAAGCAACGAGTACTAAACCAGTAGAGTCAGAGTAGGGCAGCTCACAATCTTAGCCTTCACAATCCTAGTAAAAACATTTGTCTCCTGTCTACACTGTATGAAGTCGCTGCCAACAATTTGGCTTTTATAATTCTAGGGAAACTAAAAACAAGTTCATGGCTATTTAAATGTACACAATGGCACGGATACACATTGCTACGCCTCTATCCTGATCGAAAGGATGTTGTAGTTGTGACTTGTCAATCACAATATAGTCACGTCCTAAACATGCTCTGCTTTTTTTTCTATTTTACTCTAAATGGGTCCATAATTTACAGAATGAACATTATGCTGTATTGAAGAACACTTGAAACTAGCGGTTGAGGCCATAAACTCATCAGGAAAATGTTTACTGAGGTTATAAATTAAGTGAGAAGTAAGGTAATTTTCTCATAGACATCTATACAATTCACTTCCCATGTAACCAGCGGGGTCGCCCCTTGCTGGCCATTAGAAAGAATGCAGTTTTAAGGGACTGTGGCTTCACTTTTCATAGCTAATAAATGAATTAATAATAATGAATGTCTTAACTTGTAAGAGAAGATTTAAAAAAATAAATGTTTGTCCTATCAGTTATTTCATACGGAAGCCCTGAACCGCAAGTGAAGAAATTTTTTTTTTAGATGTTATCTTGTTATTTCGAGATCATATCTCGTTATTTCAAGATAATATCTCATTATTTCGAGATAATACACATATGTAAAAAAAAAAAAAGAATTAAAAAAAAAAATCTTCCAAAATTTTTTTTTTCTTCAGATATTATCTCATTATTTCGAGATAATATCTCGTTATTTCGAGATAACACACCTATGTAAAAAAAATAATTTTTTAAATTATTATTTTTTTTACGTAGGTGTGTTATCTCGAAATAACGAGATATTATCTCGAAATAACAAGATATTATCTCGTAATTACGAGATATTATCTCGAAATAATGAGATAATATCTGAAGAAAAAAAAAAATTTGGAAGATTTTTTTTTTTTAATTCTTTTTTTTTTTTTTTTTACATATGTGTATTATCTCGAAATAATGAGATATTATCTTGAAATAACGAGATATGATCTCGAAATATAACATCTCAAAAAAAAATGTCTTCACTTGCGGTTCAGGGCTTCCGTAATTTCAGTTACTTGCTCTTACTCTCTATAATTCCCCTCCTTTTCACAGCATAATAGTGTGACAAAATAAGAGGTTTGTATTTACATACTACTGACAAGTCTACCTTTACCACATTTGCTTTTCATCAAAATGTAGAAAATATTTGCCCTTTTTTAAAATCTACATTAAACTCCAGTCTCTGTCTTACCTTGAAGGTGGCAGGGGACGTCGTACTCGATCTCGTCGTGACGTGACGGGCTGAGGAACAGAGTCCCGTCCACCAGAGGGAACTGTTCGAACACGGGCAGCGCTCTGTGGCACAGTGCACAGTTCACCACGTTCCTCTGGCTCGCACTGAGGGCCGACAGGATGAACCTGCAGGGGAACACGGACACAAACAACATTAACCCTTAATAGGGCTCTCATTGAAATACATGCAAGTTCCAAATTTCAACCCTAGAGAATATTTGATATTACATACTGCCAGAATGTGTAAAAAAACATACGAAAATAATATTTTGCGAAAAAAGTTTACAAGATTAAAGTGGCAAAAAATGTGTAGATTTATGAGAGTGGAGAGTGGTGAATCTGCAAGAAAAAAGTTGCTTTTTTCCCACTTTTTTCTTGTAAATCTGCTACTTTTTTTGCGCAGATTTGCCACTTTAAATCTCTTAAATCTGTGACTTTTTTTCTTGTAGATTTGCCACTTTAATCTAGTAAATTTGCAACTTTTTTCTCGAAATATTACCTGAAGTTTCCAAATATAGTTCTTTGCCTGATAAAGCACTGAGAGGAGTTACGTGACATGCTCTGGTTTTTATCAGAGATGAAGTTAATCTGAAGAATCAATCCTGTGAGTAACTTTTGAGGCTGATCATGAGCAATAGTGTACATCTACATTCATCCATATAACCATAGCAACAGATGTATATTCATTCTTCTATTCACTGGACATGTATTTGTTGGACTCTACATATGTTCAACTGTTTCATTGATCCGGTGCAGACCGGAGCAGACCTCGGGGGCTCAGCATCTATTTATATTTATTATTTATCGTTTTAGTTAGCTTATATATCAGTTTTTATTTAGGCTTTGTTATAATTCTTGTTTTTATTCTGATTTACCTATGATAATATGGGTAATATACAGTAAATATCTGTATTAATATATATATATGTATATGTATATATATATATATATATATATATAATGTTCTTTTTTTTACTTTAATAGGACAGTAAGTGTTTCCTGACATTTTATCATTTTTATTGCAATGAAATTAAACTTTTAAGACCATTAAGCAATTGAATGATGTTGTAAAAAATATATATATTGTCCCATTATATTAATTTACAGATTTCAACACCCATTTAGGGTATGATTTGTAATACAACAAGTTTATGGCATGTACTTAATGTAGAAAAAACCCCCACTAAAAACCATGCAGGAAATTTCTGGACAGAATCAATCCTGTGAGTAACTTTTGAGGCTGATCATGAGCAATAGTGTACATCTATATTCATCCATCTAACCATAGCAGCAGATGTATATTAGCTCTTATATTCACTGGACATTATTTTTATATTTGTTGGACTCTACATATGTTTAACTGTTTCATTGATCCGGTGCAGACACCTCGGGGGCTCAGCATCTATTTATATTACTATTTATCGTTTTAGTTAGCTGATATCTCAGTATGTATTTAAGCTTTGTTATAATTCTTGTTTTTATTCTGATTTACATGTATGTCCCTGACTCTGACTCCATTTCTGTGTTTCACTTTACTTCTGTTTCACCTGAATCGTGTCTTGTCTTATCTTATCTAACGTACACAGATTTCAACATCCATTTAGGGTATAATTTGTAAAATAACAAGTTTATGGCATTTGCACTTAATGTAGAAAAACAAACATGAAAAACCCTGCAAAACCATGCAGTAAATTTCTGGAAAATAGGACACTCCAGGGGGAAATGTCCTTGCAAAAAAGAAAAGAAAAGTGGACACAGAGTATCGGGTTTTCCAAGAAGAAAAAGAGAAATAAATGGAAGTAAAATGCTGCTTTTTCCACCCTGACCAGAATACAGTTCTCTGAAAAACATACATATTTAAAGATATTGAACCTTGTGCAAAATAAATCAGCAGCTTCAGTATAAAAGCATTTGTATATCAGACCGCTACTGATGGAAGCTTGTTGCTGAGGCAATGCCAAAACTTTTTGATTTGAAAATAGTTTGTACAGCAGGGGGTAACTTCACCTGCTTCCTCCATAACTTCAACCTTAGTCAGTCCATGTGGTGAGTTGATGCAGGAGTGGGAATGCGTGGAAACATTTTCAACATTTTTCATTAACTCTGGAGTCAATAAAAATGGGTGCATTTTGCACCAAATCTGTGTAAGAAATGGTACCACCACAAAAATGCCTCAACTACTTATGAGACATAATTGAGCATGTGAATTGTCTTCATATACTCTTTTGTCTTTTACAATTTTAATAGAAGGAGAGGGGGGATTTGGTACCCTTAAACTCGCATCTGACCCTAACCTGGCCCCCCTATTTGACACCTTTTCCAAAGAGTACCGAAATGCCCCTAATTTGAATATGAGCCGTCCTGAGCAGTCGTTAGACCAGACTTTTTTGTTTTTCTCCCCTGAAAAAAGCTAAGCAGCATGTGACGTAGTACTCGACGCCACAACAACACGCACCTTTCTAAAAGCCGGTGAAGTAGTGAGTAGTCACAAGCGACAAGAAGCATAAGACCCTTTCATAGTGTGGACCCGCAAACCCCTACTATATTGCTGGAAAGATCTGTGCCGGCTTTTCACCTTAGGGCGTTCATAGTGATCCTGCAATGGCGTGATTTTCTGTCCTTCCCTAGAGCAGTCCGGCATCGCAGAACGAGGTGCACAGTAGCTCAGTGCTAACAGGCTAACAGTTAGCTCTGTAGCAGTACAGTGTGTATGTGCCAGGTGTTCACTTAGCGACCTCTGTTTGTTAACAACAAGCACCGGACCCTCACACAGTTAGCGATGCCGGTTAATTCACGACCAGCGGCAGACACTTTGTGTACAGTTAGCATGCTGGTTTGTTTATGATCAGCGGCTACGCTGTGCATAATTAGTGTGAAGGGAATTTGGTGTTTCCTGTCATGGTGGGACATGAAGTAGGCAGCAACCTACTTGATATTCAAGACGCAAGGCCTTGTGGGAACTCAAACTGTGGCTAACTCTGATAACACCATGTGAGAGGGGAAGGTGTAAAGAAGTGAGGTCTGTCCTAATGTGATGTAGGCCTATAGGCAGAAGGTTAGGGCCACATCGCCTCTTGTTGAAGAGCCAATGCTGGAAAGTGCAACAACCACAAGTCGAGCGGTGTACGCGACTTTGTTGCTTTGTTAAATAACCATCCGGGGGGACTGAGCGGTGTACTGGAGTACGGATGTGTTAATAAAACCTGGAGAAGTGACTATTGTGTGCTTCTTGTTTGGCCAGCTCACCCATTAACTTTGCAATTGTCAAAACTGCCACAACATTAGCCATGCTGGTGTGTTTTTGGTCAGCGGCAGACATTGTGCATTATTAGCCATGCTGGTTTGTTTATGATCAGCGGCGGACATTGTGCACAGTTAGCAATGGCGGCCACAGTTGCGTCTCCCGTGTTTAATCCATCGTGTCTGTGACGTCACGGTTGAAACTGTTGCTAAGCGATTACGCGATGATCCAAAACCATAGGTCACCTCCAGAGTCTCATAAATCCTTCTGGGGGCCTTTTTTTTTATGGAAACACATCGAGTGAGCATCCATTTGAGAGGGCGTGGCCTGAGACTTTCCCAGCGGCCACTCTTCCCCCTAAAGGACACACAACTTATGATTACCTTACACCCCCTGAATGTTCTAGGTCTCTAGTTTGTGGTTATAAAGTTTCATGGGGCTGTGATTATCCTCGAGGTCACAGCAGGTCGTTTTATACAGCGAGGTCAAGTTTCAAGAAATGCTCTCACTACAATGAAATGGCTACTACAGGGACTAACATCAGCACACATGAATAACATCGGGCTCATTGAATCCACAAGAGTCTCAGCTTTCCAGTGATATCTAATTCAGTCCATTAAAAGCCTGTTTAGGGACCTCAGTATGCAGGAAATAACATATTTATACTGCATGAGAAAAACTGGCCCCAAACTGCATGGGATTAGTTTAAAGTGGAGTAAAGTCTGGAAAGACGGCACTTGTGGGTGCTCATAGAACCCATTTTTATTCAGGTATCTTGAGGTCAGAGGTCAGGGGAACCCTTTGAAAATGGCAATGTCAGTTTCTCCCTTGCAAAAATGTTCATCCCCTTGAGAAAATATCATAGATTCCTTAGATATTCTAGTTTGATATGATATCAAAAGAGTCTGCTCCGAAAGAAAAAACAACAACAACAACCACATCACCAGGCACCATCACATCTATATGACAGTCACTGAAAACAGGAACAGCAAGTATGTTATTAAGAATTTAAGTACATTTTGAAGCAGCGGGGGGCGGAAGACAGCAGCAGAGCAGGAATCAAAACACACGCCTTCATTCTTACAGGTTATAGCAGCTTATTATTTATAACTGCTGCTGTCACAAAGCCTGCCTGTCGTCTACAAGGACAGCAAAAACAACAACACAAAAAAAACCCACTGCAGAAAGAAGCCAAAACTTGGAGTTATTTCAACCACTTCCTGACAAAATATCATGACATGGTTGGTATCAATAAATTCCTTAGATCTTCTAGTTTCATATGATTGTCGTGTTAAGACTGAGCCCACTACAGACTCTGAAACAGGTGGGGGAAAGAATCGATACAGCATAGTATCGCGATATTTTGCATTGCAATATTATATCGATTCAAAAGTATCGATTTTAAGCATTTTTAGGAATATAATGGAGATACTGGTTTCATATGAAACTAGAAGATCTGAGGAATCTATAGGCACCATGTGCATCAGGATATCATGTTGGGAATTTGTTGCTGCAAAGTTAGGCCTTTTTATGTTTCATACAAAAAAATTCAAATCAGTGAAGCTTAAAGTTGAGGAAAGTTTGATAAAAAATGCTGCAGTTGTTGTCGTCCATACATGTTTGAAATCAGTTCAGTTCTGTTTGACTGAATACTGTGTTGGTCAGTCTGTGGGTTTGACTTTTTAACTGTGGAGAAATAAAACGACTGAAGTGAGATGAATAGACTGAGAATTTTTGCTTATTTGACAAAACTATTCCTGATTAAATTTAATTTTGTGGACACAAAATGCAATTAGAGTTAAATCAATAAAATCAATACATTTTAAATTGAGTTTTTATTACTATTTTATTGTTTAAGTATTATTTTATTATTTTCATTGTTTTATTTATTACTGTATTTGTGTATGATTTTATTGTTTTTTAATAACTGTGCAGCACTTTGGTCAACTGAGGTTGTTTTTAAATGTGCTCTATAAATAAACTTTGACTTGACTTAAATCGCAATATAATGTATCTCAATACTCACCATATTGCAAAATGCTTGAAATCCCAATAATATTGCATCGTGACTCAAGTGCTATTGGAGTAAGTATCGTGGGGCCTCTGCTGACTCACACCTCTAATAGTTAAGGAGGTCGGAGGGGGTCCAGGCCTAATATTAGAGGGACATTGTCCTCCACCTTTCCCCAACTAGGAACTGCCATTGCATCTGACTCGAACACACAGTTTGCTACAGATATAAGACTAGAAAAATTTAACACAAAAATAAAATTAATCCTTAGGTTTCCATCTTTCAGATGATGCACAACACTTCTATGTGGCATCTACAGGTGCATCTCAATATAATAGAATATGGTGGAAAAGTCCATTTCCACTAGTTCAAGTCAAATAGCCCCAACCAAGAATTGAGTCATATAGATGGAAATACTTTTCAGAGGCCAACATTTCCATATTAAACATATTTTTTTTAATTAGTCTTTTATAATGTTAAAAAATTTTGAGACACTGAATGTTAGGTCTTCATTAAATTTAAGCTATAATCATTATTATTAGAAGAAATTAAATAAATTAAGATATGAAATGTTTCATTCTGTGTTAGGGTTGTCAAAAGTATCGATACTCAAAAAAATATCAATACTAAAACGTTGTATCCGGATACAATACTCATTTCAAAAGTATCGAGTATCTGAAGCTTGTTATCATAGTTGCAGTTTCTTATTGCACAACTGTTTTTTATTGTAAATATTTTACCTGTGATTCTGTTCATTTTTACATGTTGCATTTTTCTTGTTAATAAAAATATTTCTGTAAAATTTTGGGGTCTTTGTTTTTATCCTTGTGGTATCGAAAATGGTATCGAGTATTGAATATTTTAGTATCGTGACAACCCTATTCTGTATGTAATGGATCTATATAATGAGTTATTTCCACTTGTTGAATTGAATTACTGACATAAATAAACTTTTTATGATATTCTAATTTATTGAGATGCAGCTGTACTGTTGACCTGCTATCCCCCCCTAAACCCCCCCTGTCCCCAGCTAATAAAGGACAGGTGTCCCGGTGTACCTGCGCAGCTCTTCTCCCTGGCCTGCCTGGGCGTCGTCCTCCATGCGGACGTGGTAGGTGTTGAGTTTATGTCGAGGGACGTGGGTGAGGAGCTCCGAGAGGTCCAGCCTCCTCAGGAACTGCACTGGGTGAGAGTGGGAGCCGTCGCCCACGCCGCCGGAGGTGAGTCGGTGGTGGAGCGGGAGGGCGAAGGACAGCGGCAGGGGGATCATGGAGCCGGGGTCGAGGTGAGCTCCGCCGCCGGACGCTCCCATGGAGCAGCCGCCGCCCCGGCCCAGAGCGCCCCCGACCAGCAGGTGTTTCCTCTGCGGGTCCATGTGGACGGCTGATTTGAGGAACTCTCCCAGCTGACGGGAGCCTCGCAGTCCTGCTCCTGCAGCTCCCGCTCCGAGGATAGCGGTGGGGGAGAAAGGGAAACCGGTCGGAGGAGACTGTCCCGGGGAGCCACATGGAGACTTCTGAGGAGGCCCCAGAGAAAAGGCTCCTCCTGCAGGGAGTCCTCCTGCTGCTCCTCTTTCTATAGAGTTCTGACGGTCCACTGATTGTCTGCGAGGTAGCTCCTGACTCGAGGCTCTGTGCGGTACTTTACCTCCTCCTGCTGCTCCTGGTGGCTTGCTCCTCTTAGGCTCGTCAAAAAGCCCGTCCGGGGGCCCTGCGGCCCCTCCGCCGGACCCGTTCCTGCCCGAACTCCTCTCCGACGGCTTCTTCTTGCGGTCGTCCTGCATGCGTTTCACCTGATACCAGTCGGTGTCTTTCTTTAGGTGTCCCTGGCCGCAGCGGCAGGAGCAGAACCTGAAGGCCAGGTCGTAGCCCTTCTTGGTCCACATGTTCTGCCGGCACTGCTTCTCGTTCCAGGAGCGCGCGCGGCCGATGCAGTTGAACTGGACCAGGATGGAGCTCTCCCACTCGTAGAAACACTGCAGGTGCATCCAGTTGCCGTACGGGCAGAGCTCGCTGTTGCAGAGCACCCGCTGGTAGTCGTCCTTCTCCAGGTCGATGGGACGAGCCAAGCTGCAGCCCAGAGGCGTCGCACACTGGGCCTCTGGACGGAGAAAGAGAGCGAGGATTATTTTAGAAGAAGAAGATTACTTTATTAATCAAATAAATTCAACCTCTGCATTTAACCCATCCTTTTTTACACACAAGTGAACACACCATGCAAGGAGCAGTGGGCAGCACATTACTGGGGAGCTGTGCAGGGGGGTTAGGTGCCTTGCTCAAGGGCACTTCAGTGCCTCCTAGACCTGTCGGTACCGGGATTCCAACCGCCGACTCTCCAGTTACAAGCCTGATTCCTAACCTCTAGGCCACGGACTGCCCCAGTCATTTTGTTACATTAACATCAAAATCTTCCACAAAATGCCACATTTATTCACTTCATGTGTGTAATATTCCACTGAGTGTAAGGCTGCACTGCCAGTATTGACCCCTCAAAGATGTATTGATATGGGTATGAATGTCCAATATGCATCAAAAGGAAAACTTTTTTTTACAAAATGCATTGCAGGGAAAGATGCTTGGGTAATTAACATATGGTGTCATTACTAACTAACAACAAACTATTCTTTCTATTGTTGGTTAATCTGCAGATTATTTAATTTTTTTCTGCATTAAGTGCAGTCAGAGGCATTCATTTAAATCCAGTGACAGACTTGACTTCAAATCAAATCAAATCAAAGTTAATTTATTTATCCCAGAGGGGAAATTCAGTTAGTCTGGTAACTCTGGAAGAATGAGATAGCCTGATGGCTGTCTCTCTGTTTGGACAAACTTCACTATGAAGTGTCCAGATCATGTGGGAGAAGAGATGAGAAGTTTTATTTTGAAACAAAAGTTTGAACAGAGCCATTTTTGTTTTGAAAAAGGTGACTCTTCAGAATGAAGCAGATCACTTTGATCGAATTTGATCGATTGCTTGTTTTAAAAAATGTCAGAAAATTGTGAAAAAATGTCCAAGTTGATGTCTTTAAATGTCTTATTTTGTTAGTCCAAGACCCAAAGATATTCAGTTTAATATCATATAAAACAAAAGAGCAGGGTATCTCTTTATTTCAGGGTCTGAAAACAGCATTTTCTGCCATTGTTGCATTAAAAAAAGCAGTTTAATTAATCAATTAGCAAAATAGTCAGTGTTTATTTTTCTGTCGATTAACTCATCAGTTAGTCGACTAATTGCTCCAATTACTTTTTGTGTAATTCTGTTCATCAGTTCATCTATAAAATGCAAGAAAATAGTGAAAAGAAACATATAATTTCCCAGAAACTCAGGTGACGTCTTATTCAGTTTAATTACGCTACCTGTTTAATGGTTTTGTAACAATATATTTATTACTCATGAATTGTCACATTCAAGAAGCATGAATCCTGCAAATATTTGGCTTTCTGTTGCATAAAAAATGACTAAAACTGTTATTCCTCTTATCAAAAGCAGTCTCTCCGCCGTAAGTTACATGGTATCAAAAACACAACACGAGGTGAGAATGTTAAAAGAAAGATTTCCGTGTCCTTGCTGCCTCATCGCCATCGATTTATGAGATTCATCTAGGCCACCCGAGCCTGTGAGCGGCTCTATTCAAGCTCTGCCAACTGTCAAGTCTGGATGTGAATCAACTAAATGTGGGCACACAGTCTCTACAAGAAGTAGCTCATGATAATACACTGTGGGTGTGTGTGGGGGGGGCAGTTTCCTCCTTCCTTTTCCGCTACAGTCAGTGTCAGCACTTTTACTTTTTCTCCCTCTAAAGTTATCACAATGGAGAACAATATACCTAGCACTGCATATTAACCATTATGCATCATTTTAGTGAATAAAAAATAAGCAAAAAATGGCTCCATAGAAAAAATGCAAGGTTTTTTATTCACATTTCTTCATAAATTTTTTCCATCTGTAGTCCCTGACCAAGATGTTGCAAAAGGCGACCTGAAATACAACAAATGTAGGTATAAGAACTTCATATTTAAAGTTTTTTTTTACTTAGCAGAGCATATTTAGCACTGTGCCTCATTTAGTGAATAAAAGTAATAAAGTTTGACCTTATTTATACAGTCTATGAGTGTGACACTGAGTTCAAACAATAGCTCCATAGAGATGTTTATAAGCTGACTTTATTTATTTTTTAATCATTTTATTTTACTGTCCTTTACCTGCAGATTTTTTTCGCGATTAATCGCTTCGTATTTGGTCAATATAATATAAGAGAATAGTAAAAAAAATGCAAGGTGTCATGTTCATATTTCTTTATATTTATTATTTCATTTTTCATCTGTAGTCCCTGACCAAGATGTTGCAGAGGGCTGCCTAAAATACAACAAATGTAGGTATAAGAACTTCATATTTAAAGTTGTTGTTTTTTTAACTTAGCAGTGTATATTTAGCACTGTGCATAATTTAGTGAATAAAAGTAATAAAGTGTGACACTGAGTTCAAATAATAGCTCCACAGAGATGTTTATAAGTTGACTTCATTTATTTTACTGTCCTTTAGCTGCTGATTATTTCCGTGATTAATCACTTTGCATTTGATCAATATAAGAAAATTGTAAAAAAATAAAATAAAAAAAGCAAGGTGTCATGTTCATATTTCATTAAATGTATTACTTCATTTTTCATCTGTAGTCCCTGACCAATATGTTGCAGAGGGCTGCCTAAAATACAACAAATGTAGGTATAACAACTTCATATTTGAAGATTTTCTTTTTTTAAACAACGTCATAAAATTACAACTAATGTCTAACGTGGAATAATGTTCTGAGGTGCTGCTTGTACACATACACACGTGTTTAAAACCACATTTAAAAGTGCTGAGTGACTTTCTTCTCACTGTTGTAAGTCCTGAATGGGATGAAAGTTGAACTTTAGTGCGCAGACAAGCGGTGAGGTGACAGTATTACCCTTGAGGAAGGCCACACAGCATAAACTGTGTGGACAAGGTGCGCTTCAGGAAAACACAGCTGAGGCCTGCTGAGTAGCCTACACACCAAATGTTAACAGCCACTGATTATTAACGTGGGTGTAATGGCATTTAAATAAGCGCTGCATTGTGTTGCTAAGACTCTCTGGGGGTGCGTTTGACAACAACGCGTGCTACTTTGCCAGGTGATAATGCCTTTTTTTCCCAAGGGGAGCTCGAAGCGCCAAATCCCATTCACAAATCTGACAATTTAAACATATCTAGCTTATCGGGTACTACTAAAACGTGTTGAAACAAAACCAAGGGCTGATTACGAAAATACAACAAGCTCTCTCAAATTCTGCTAACATGCAACTCACCCACTAACACCTGTTTTAACAATATTTCAACTTGTTTTCATGCACTTCCCACTCTCTTCTTGCACCAAAACACATGTTAAAAATCAGTATAAACCAGTGACACGAAACGAGATTTGAGCGCAGCTGAGCACGAGCTTCTTGCTAGTTCACTAATACAACAGCGAGGAGAAAAATCCACAAGGCCTCAAGTCGTGATCGACCATTATAGCCTATATGTGACGACAATCAAAGGTGTTAAATTCGTATGTTTTTAAATAGAAGTTTGGCGCGGTGCCCCCCTCCCCTTCCTCCAGAGTGGAAAGAAGTGGAGGTGGGTAGAGGCATTTGCAACGTCGCAGTGCATGCATGTCACAGTCGCACAGACAAGACAGAGCAGAGCTTCCTCCTGCAGCATCACCAAACTTCTACATCTGTGTCCGTCTCCTCTCTTACCACTTGAGCGCTCGTGTCTGGGTGCAGCAGCCGCCGCGGCCGCGCCTCCTGTTGCGGCCGCACAGGCTCCATTTTCCTGCTCATCTCCGCTACTGTTGGTGCGTTTGCTTTTCTTTCCCTTGCTGTTCTTCTGGTTGGGCATTGTACAGGATTCGGATGTCAGTGTTATTTTCGACCTCTATCATCAGCGGCTGCTGTCAACGCTGTCTGACATTTCTGTAGACTCCATTTCTGCAGCGGTGCTTTCTCTTTCTCTCTGTTTTTTTTTTTTTTTTGGTTGTTTTTTTTTTTGCAGCGTTTTGTCTTTGTGTTGTTTGTTGTTTTTGCTGTCCTCGTGGACGGCAGGCAGGCTTTGTGACAGCGCTGGCAGCAGCAGTTATAAAGAATAAGCTGCTATAACCTTTAAGAATGAAGGCGTGTCCGTCTCTTGTTTTGATTCCTGCTCTGCTGTTTTCTTCCACCCCCTGACGTCACGGGGCTCCGCCCCCCGCATTGGCCGTCAACGACTTCTGCTGCGTTCATGTTCTGTGGGAAAGCTCGGATTTATTTTATATCCTTTATTTAACCAGGTAAAAGTCTCGTTGAGATTAAAAAAAATCTCTTTTCCAAGAGAGACCTGGCCAAGAAATCAGCATAAAAAGTGACAAGTTACAACATTCAAACACAGTTAACATAAACAATCAAATACAATTAAATACATAATATATATATTTCAATGTATTTTTTTTAATATTTCCATTATTTAAGCCATTTTAGGTTATAATTCATGCAATAAAGGCCTGAATATAAAATATATTCTTCATTCTTAAAAATAAATAAATAAGGAAAAGCATTTAAAATATATAAATAAAAATATAAAAGTATGAATGAACAAATACACGTGGAAACAAATGAAAATGCTTATAATTATTCTTTATATTTCCACATTCAATCCCTATTTTGGGATTTATGGGGATATAAAACATAGTGTAAGGTATAATCAAATAAAATCAATCAAAATGTACTAATATATTATATACAAAGTATTGTACAGCAATATTGCATGTACGTATATCAAATATAACATTCTATTGTATGAATATAGTATAATTATAACTAATTAAAAAAATCTAACAAAACATACAAATCAGTCCAACAAGCTGTCTGATCCAAATTACATTTACATTTACAGTAATAATATCTGCAAAAACAGTGATGGATGAAGTACTCAGATTTAGTTAATTTAAAGCAGTGATAAGTTGAAACTATATCTACAATGTAGGCTAGTGGAGTAAACGTGTACAGTACTATGCCTAAATCATTTTGTACCTAAATGACTTAAGTATAGTACTCTTTTCATCACAACACAATGCAAAAATATCTGCAACGTTTGTTTGAGATTTTCCCACAGTACTTGAATGCATCAGCAGACTCAGCATTGTGACATAAAAAGTTACCACATACCTGTGGGGAGACATAACTGTCTTATTTAGCAGTTACGCCAGCTCATAAGTAATCAGGCTGGGTGATGATATAACAAAAAGTCCCTGTGAAATAACTGGAGCTTTGCAGCAAATCAGTATTAACCCAGTGGTACATAAATCAAAATTCCTTTGTGATATTATAATCATATTTCAATTCAACCAAATACTTAAACACCAGAGTAAATTCAGAATAGCACAAGAGAAAATAACTTTTCCCCAGAGATTGAGGCACCAAACTATTCATAAATCTTATAATTTAAAGATTTATTGTTTAACAAGTACTATTTAAGACTGTTAAAACATAAAAAAGAGGGTTTACAAAACAACAGAAGCTTCACTGTAATTCAGCTTACATAAAAGACAACAAGGTGTGTTATTTCATCTTATTTTGCCTGCTGATACCATGATCTTCTGGGACCAAAACACACGGTAGTGGCTGTTAAAAATCAGTGTACATGATGTTTGATAACCAAAAATGTTAATCAGAATGACTGAAAAGTTAAAAGTTACAGCTACATTGTATCAAGTTGTGTAAGATTAAACCTCTGGAGTCTCCAAAAGCTCCAAATCATGACTTCTTCATCACATCCAGACTAGAAAACAAAGCAGCGTGGAGCCCTACTGTAAATGTACCTCTAAAGTTCTGGCTGTAAACTCCATGAGGCCAGTTTCAGTTTGATGATGATATACCAAGTAAAACTGGAGACACGGTCAAATATATTTTGTATAAAATGATAGGACTGGATGGAACCCTCTTATATGTTATATTTGCAACCTTTGTTTACATTTGCAATAATTCAAATTCTTAGTTGAGCATGATAGTGTTTTGAAAGTAAAAAAAGATTCAAAATCACATTTTATGTTGGACTAAAGGACTAAAAAAGACACAAAATGACCAAAAAAAGACACAAAATGACTAAAAAAAAGACACAAAATGACCAGAAAAACACAAAATGACCAAAAAAAAGACACAAAATGACCCAAATTGTTACGCTTAACAAGACACAAATAAAATAGAGTCACACTAGAGTAAAAACCAGAGTTGGATGACAGGATCACACACAATCACAAGATCACATTTATGTTGGTTTTTTTTTTTTGTTTCTTTTTGGTTCAAAATGTTGATCCAGTAAGTCAGAATAAAAAATCAATTATTATTGGGTCATATAGGTGAGGTTGTGCTGAAAAAAATATACCAACATGGCATTTAAACATGTTTTAAGTGGATGCAGGCAGGATGAAAAGGATTTAAACATGGACCAAATAGCCCAAGACTCCATAGAGTTAAGAGTCTTTAGAAAAAATACACACATGGCAAAGAAGTTTCAAGGCTTCAAGTGTAAAGATTTTATTCTCCTCAGAGTAGTATTTCCACAGTAACAGAAACCTTAGTTCTTATAGGAATGTGTTATTGCCAATACAAAAAGACAGTAATGACGCACATGAACACATCATGCAGGTATCCCACTAGTACACAGAAATGTCTCGAGGTATTGGCACCGCTCCGATGTAACTTTCTAGCTAAGTGTTTACTTGTGCTGTAATTTGCATTTATGTTCAGCTCACTCCAGTGAAACACACAGCAGGATAATTAAAATATGACAGTGATGCAAGCAGCATGTTCTCTTCCTCACTCTTGCTTTTTTTCCTCCATTATTTCCCAAAACTTAGCCTGTTGTTTTGTATTCTGTTTTCTCAGCTTAATTTCAGCTTCATTCATAATTGAAATATGCTTAAAAGCTCGTCCTGTTCTCCTGATTTTGACAGATTTTTGACTCATCTATGCACAATCTTCTATACTGTTCAGAAAGAAAGATAAAAAAAAAGACATAATTCAAGTCAAACTGAAGCAAAACAGCAAACACCTGGATGATTTGACAGCAGTGAATGTGAAATGAGTCTCATAAAACTTGCAGATGAGGCGTGGTTGTGTGATTTATATTGATATGCTCAACATTTGCCAAGGAGGAGATGTTACATTCAGGCAAACATTTAAAGTGTGGTGTTTCTTCTGGTGTTTATCCAGGACAAATATTTATTCTAACATCCAAAAAGCTGCAGCCAGTTGCCAAAATCTACGGAGGCCCAAAGTGGTCAAAATTAAATAAATACACAAAAAATAAATAACATCGATAAAATAGTTAAACAAAAGTGAGTTTTTTAAATTTTAAATTGTTAAATAATCCAATAAATTTTTAAAAATTGATTTATAAAATGTTAATTAATCCTGCTTCTTTTTTTTTGTATTACAGGCTCGCTATTATTTTTTTTACATTTTATTTAATTTTTATTTCAAAATGCCTATTAATAATCTCTTTTTACTTAAAACATTTTAAGTTGAACTGTCATTCTAAAAACAGGCTTAGAAAAGGACATTTTGAAATAAAAATGACTTGAATTAAATAAAAAAAGACCTAAAATGTTATTGGGGGAAAAAAATCAGGATGAAACAAAATGTTATAACATTAATCAGTTTCTATTGGAATATTTTACAATTTCTTGTTTTTCTACATACTTTGTCTTTACTTTTTTATTTTATTATTCATTTCATAATGTTATTTATACTAAATGTTTTACCATTTTGGGCCTCCGTACAGGCTGCTTCAGTGATATTTTTCCAAAATAAAACAAAAAAGGAACATTTCCCTAAAACAGACTGAGTTTTGATGTTGGGAAACAATCACACCTGATCTGCAAGTATCATTTGACCTACAGTACAGACTAAAGACTGGTAAAATAAAAAATAAAAAACTAATAAAACTATAAATGCACATGTTGTGTCACAAGTGAGACACCTAATTTAAGCTACAGGACAATCACTAAACATATTTTGGTTGTGTCGATTTTGGTCCTGAGAAACCTCACAAATTCAACTTTTTGCATTTGGCACCAATCACCCTGCGATTATTACACACGGATAAAAATTGCACGAGAAATACATTCGCCATTTGTGTCATCATCCTCTTACGAAAAGGCAAGTTTTGGAGTTTGTTTAGCAGAGAGAAAAATTCATTATTGACCACTCGTGTAAAAAGATGGAATAAAAACTACTCTAGCAGATTGCAACGAGTACAAAAAGGTGCAAAAGTCTTTTCTTGCAATGCACTTGTCTTTGCAGTTTCTATGAAGGAATTGTTCTTGTTTTCCAAAAGCACTGGTCTAAATAACGTCTTTACAAAGTCCACAAGAGGTAGTAGAAATGGCTCATGTAAACAATGAATGGAACTGCCATTTGGTGACACTGTTGGTGGACACACACTCGCCGTGTGGTTGTCTTAAAGCTGCACTACAATTAACGTGAAAACACACTTTTAGGTTAGGTTTTAACTCCCATTGCCACTAAGGGAGAATTGACCAAGTGCAGCTTTAAAAACAAGCTTCCATTACAAATAATTTATCCAGATCAGAGTGCTCTAATTAAAAATAGGAAGATAAAGGTGATAAATCTAGCCACGATCTTGTTCTGTGTGTCATTCATCTCCGACGCTGATATCATAAAGAGAGGCGTTTGGTTGTGATAGTTAACTCATACTGTGATTTCTCAAACAAAATGAACAGAATAATACCTAAATGAATGCATTACACAAATGACTAGATTCCTGATTTGTGCGTTTATAGTCTTAAAAGTGTATCAAAATGACATTTCAGTTCAGACCCGTGGGTTGATAAAGCAGCAGCGCCTGAGAAAGAGAAAAACTGTGTTTTTTTTCTCGTCAGTTTAAACTATGAATGTGGCCGTCATTCAGCCCCTGGAAAAAAAATATTCTCAAATCTGTGATACTGTTTTGGCACAGTGAAATCAAAAGAAATCATATGCAGACATGCCAGCTGGGTCCGTTAAGTGTACTGTTTGGTCATAATTCAAATACTGAAAGCCATCTGGTGCAAACGCTGGCCTCAGTCCTTCAGCAGGACGATGTCAACGTTATCGTGGACGCCCTGCAGGAGCAGCTCGCCGTCGAAACTGATGAACTTCTTCCTCTTGGCGGCCCTCAGGGTGCCCACCAAGGCCTCAAAGATGTTGGCACACTCATCATCGTTAAACAAGACCCCGAACTTCACGCTGGTTTGACCCTCAGCATCTGAAACAAGAGTAGAGCAGAGCAGAGCAGAAAAATATTAAATTAAGAGTCTTTATGCAAGATGATTCCCCCAGTTTTTGCTTTAATGCTTTATCGGGCAAAGAACTATATTTGGTTACTTCAGGTAATATTTCGAGAAAAAAGTTGCAAATTTACTAGATTAAAGTGGCAAATCTACAAGAAAAAGAGTCGCAAATTTAAGAGATTTAAAGTGGCAAATCTGTGCGAAAAAAGTCGCAGATTTACGTGAAAAAAGTGGGGAAAAAGCAACTTTTTTCTCCCAGATTCACCACTTTAAATCTCATAAATCTGCGCATTTTTTTCTCGTAGATTTGCCACTATAATCTCGTAAACTTTTTTCTCAAAATATTATTTTCGTATTTTTTTTTATTTTTTTACACATTCTGGCAGTATGTAATATCCTCCAATATTCTCTAGGGTTGACATTTGGAATTTGCAAGTATTTCAATGAGTGTCCTATTAAGGGTTAAAGTCCCACCACTTTTGTAGCAGTCCGATAAAAAGCTCTCTGTAACTGAACACCACTCAACCTATCCTCACTTTTAAACCAATTTAAAAGTCAACAGGTGTTATAAAATAAAAACATATAAATAAAAGAGCTCCTTTGAATTAATCCACTTAAGAGATTAAATTGCAATTATAATTTATTATTATTGGTTATTTTGGATTTTATTATGATGTCGCAGCTACTAGTGGTGGCTTTATGGCTTTTTCTTATTAATCTATAATAGCTGATTATTTTCTTTGATTAACTGATTGACAGTTAGACTACAAAATGTCAGAAAACGTTGAAAAAGGCTTATAACAATTTCTCAGAGTCTGTGGATAATGTTTCCAAATTACTTGTTTTGTCTGACCAACTGTCAAGAACACAAAATATGTAATTTACAATAATAAAACACTCGAAAACCATCACATTAGGGCTGCAACTAATGATAATTTTCATTATCGATTAATCTGTAGATTATTTAAACGATTAATCGATGAGTTGTTTGGTCAATAAAATGTTGAAAAATATCAATCAGTGTTTCCCAAACCACAAGATGACGTCATCAAGTCTCTTGTTTTGTCCACAAACCAAAGAGATATTCAGTTTATTGTCATAAAGGAACAAAGAAACCAGAAATATTCACATTGAAGAGGCTGAAATCAGAGAATTTGGACTTATTGTCTTTAAAAAACTGCTCAAACCAATTATCCAATTATCAAAATAGTTGATGATTAACTTAATAATCGATTAATCGAATAATTGTTGCAGCTCTACATCACATCTTGACATTTTATAAGATGGAAACAGCACATTTAAGTAATTTTATCATTAGAAGCAGTGAGTTAGAATGACTGATCAACATCACATCACATGACTGCATGTTTATGGCTCATTAGAGTGGTTACAGAACTGTTCATCCGTGCCAAAGTGCTTGATGATGAAACACACCGTCCCGCATTACAGAATTATAACACAAACTCACTTTTACTGCCAAGTCGCTGAATCTCCCTCACCAGCAAGCTGATTTCATGCTCGACATTCATTGTTGCTAGAAGGAAAAAAAAAACAAGGGACAAATATATTAACAGACATAGACTTATTCAATGCCACTCTTTTGCAGGGAAAACCCCACAAGCCAAACTCTGTCCAAAATTGTGTCATTTTCATGTTCTGTTGCCTCTAGGAAAAAGTAAACACCTTCTTGAGTGTATGATATTTCAAATAATGGCCTATCCTTCAATTCGGCATACGTTTGAACCACCAATCATCTTCTAATTCAATTTTTTTTATTAATAATTTTTTTTAAAAACCTGCATGTGCACCTTACACTAAGGATAACAATGTGATGTAGTCATTTAAAAAAGTGCCATTTGGCAAATGATTGTATGCCGAATTTTAAACAAAGGTATGGTTATTCATAAAAATATATTTTCTTTGCTTTTCCCCAAGATTATATCTGATTATAAGCGCAACAAATCCAAATTTCCCAGATTTGTAAACGGAGTTTGGAGCTAGGATTCTCTTACTGCAAGAAAACGCCTGTTATGACCATTAAATCAGCACAAATGCTATTTTTATTGATCAAATATACTCAAAAAACACATACATAATTAATTAATTTGATAAGTAAAGTGACTGCAGCACTGAGATTAACGAACAAGCTGCAACATGATCAGGGCGGACTATCACTAATGCGGAAATGCATGAATTAGCACTCCCGGCTATCCATCATAGAGCACAAATTCATGTTGTAAATCGATCATTTTTAGAGGTATAAAGGCATTTTTACGTGCGGGTTAGAATGCACAATTTAGACATGGCTTACATAACTTCAGGTACAACGGAGAGAAGTTAAAAGAGCCGTAAAAGGAGCTCGCCGGTAGCTTCTTAGGTTCAACAAATGATCTGCTGAGGGAGCACGGAGGAGTTTCAGACCGGAAAAGGGATATAATATGTGGTGCTAAAACGATGTAATATGACGCAAAACCAGTGAAAATGTAACATTTACATGCGCATATTTACCTTTTAATTGTTCTTTACTCTAATAAGATGATGGACGACTTTCTGATCAGTGTGCTCCGGTGGATAGTGGTGAGGCGTTCAGTGTCAGCTCGGAAACGTCCACTATGCGAGAATCAGATTTGTTTTATTGTGGGCAGAGCGGAGGGGCTGGTTTATATTAGTGGTGGAAAGTACTCGTACTCGTAAGTACTTATTTTAAAATTGAATGTAATGTACTATAAAAAAGTACATATCATCTGTTACTCTTAATATAAATCCTACATGCTGTAAACTATACACTCATCTATTCCATGTAAATGTATAGTATTTTATTTTTGCTTGATTTATAAAGTCTACTACTTACATAACATTTGATATGTATGAAGATGTTTTATACAGTCTACAACTTACAGAACATTTGATTTGCATAACGACGTTTTTTCTTTTAATTACATTATTATTTTTGGTCTGTGCTTTTTTTAAAATATGGGCTATATTTATATTAATACCTATTGTTTTCTCATACTTGCTTACAATATGTTATGTCTATTTCTGTGCAAGTTGTTTACATTATTGGTTTATAAAGGTGGTTCTGATTGTGATACTTGTATCTTGTGGTTTTCCCCTTATCGTTAATACTTTTGATTTGCACTGGGACAAGGAAACACACTTTTGTTCCTCTGTGTACTTTACCACACTGTCAATAAATGGATAACAATGAAGTCTGTCTTATCTTATCCCATGGGTTCTTTCATATGCACTCAAATTTCCCATAACCCCTGAATGTACCATTAAAGCTCATCTGACTTCATCGTGACACAATGCGATACTTTCACGGGCACTGCTCCATATATGGCATGGTAAGAGGGATGCCTGCCTCTGCAAACAAGGTACCTTTTCTATTCTTCAAGTAATGACTGGGGAGAGAGCCCACATGCAACTCCAAAATAAAGATTTTATTTTCTGTTATCAGGCCTTTGGAACAAAAGTCTTCAGAAATAGGAGAAAAATGAGAGACTTCCCCTTTACATTAGAACATTTTATTCCATCACAACTGGGGCAACTCAAGCTCAGAACAATGACCTTTTTATCCTGATAATTTCTCATTACTAATAGCTTACTTATACTTAATAGCTCATTACTGTGATCCTCATTCATTCTATTATTATATAAATTTCTCCTCTCCTACATCTCTTTCTCTGCATCTTAATTTTCCCTCCTCTTCTCGTCTTCACCACCTACTCCACCTGTGTGACATTCCTGGTTTAATTTTCTCTCCAGCCTGCTTTACACACTCATTGACATTTACACAAACAAGGTATTCACCGCCTCATCACAATATTATAAAGTTTTGTTCGCTGTGCAGTGAAAAGAGCCAAGCAACCAACAGCAGGAGTTCTGAAATCTCCAGGATTAATGTTTGTGACCTGATTTGAGTTGGCTTGTTTAAAGGCTTGTTTTGGCATGCACCACTAAAGCATTAAGTGGCATAAGGAACTTAAGATGGTTACAGCTATACTTGATCTTAGGGCTTTGTCTTGATGAAGATCTCTGTTTCATAATGTAGTTTTAAGGCATTCTTTATTTTACTTTTGTGCCTATATCTTCATTAAGCTGCAAAATCACTGCAAAATTGCCAGGTTTCTGAATCAATGAATTAAATATCTCAGAATTCTGTTCAGATAATTATCTAATTAATACAGAAAAAACAAGAGCAGAAGTTTTTGCCTGAAAATCCTGCTGTGTTTTTCTGTATTAAAGAGATATTTATCATATAAATAAAGAAAAATAAACACAGCAGGAATCATTCCCATCAAATTCATTAATGTCTCAAGTACATGCATATTGTTATTATTTATTACACTATTATGCTATTATTAAATTGCCCTGTCTCTATTTACCTAACAGTCATGGGATCAGTGCTGCTTTTATTTTGAAACAATTCATCCGGGTCCCTGCAGGCCATGCAAGCTCGCGCTGACTCGGACCGACCGTAGCCCAGTGACGTCGCGACATGTCAAGCTAGCCGTTAGAAACCTGGGATAGGACCGGAAGCTTGTTCCCTTTTCTTCAGAACAAAAGCATAACTTTTTTTTCCTCTGAAAACTTTGTTTATTGGAAAAATGCCAAAAGATGAAAGTGTTCCTCTACTCTCTCTGTTAAGTGATGTATTTAAAATCTACCTTTATATTGATAAATTATGTCTATCGTCACGTTTATTTATATATTTAGCAAGTTATTTACTGTCATATATGTATTATTAATATTCAATATTAGTACAATTAATTGTTTGGACTCAATTAAAGTTGACTATTTTGGGGGACATGGGTGATTATTTGAATTACATGGGTTTTTACTGTTGTTGGTTTTTTTTCCTTTTCATTCATTACAACATATTCAATACACTCTCGCCTGAAGGAAGAAGACATAAGAACTACTCTAATGTTGGTATATAGACATGACTCATGAATGCTGGATTATTTAGCCAGGCACCCTAGAGCAAAAAGAAGCTGCAAGGACTCCACCACCCTAATTTTATTTCCGTCCTCTGTGTAATGTAAATAGCTTTTTCAATGCCGGAATCCTACTTGGCCTCAGGTTTGACAAATGACAACTTGAAACAGAGATAGATTTAGTCATGTGCAATATTATATGATGGAATGTGCCTAGAAATGGCAAATAAACATGATGAAGTCCCATCTAAGAAGCCCTTGGTTGGTAAAGTGGTCGTATATTGATCGCAAGGTTGGTGGTTCGATCCCTGACCATGGCAGCCCACATGTCGAAGTATCCTTGAGCAAGATACTGAACCCCAAATTGCTCCAGATGCTGCGTTCATGTGTGTGTGAATGAACTCTCAATGGTGGCAGGTGGCATCAATGTGCCCTGGTAGCCTCGGCCACTAGTATGAATGTGTGTGTGAACGCGTGAATGGGCGTAGTGTGTAGTGTAAAGCGCTTTGGATAAAAGCTATATAAGTGCACTCCAAAATGTTCTGCACATTGGTGCCCCTTTACTTTTTTGCCGCCGCCATTTAGACAACTTAAATCCATCACTAATTTGAAGACATATTTGGCCCAACTGTGAACACAACTCAAAAGAAGAAGAAAAAGAAGAAGATGAAGAAGAAGAAGAAGAAGAAGAAGAAGAAGAAGAAGAAGACGAAATATTTGGTCAAAAAGGCTGATTTTCTAATTCTGAAGTGCACATCAAGTTGGCGTTTTAATTTGAAAAAACCCACCGGAAGTGCTGCTTTAACTCTGAGTGGCTTGACACTGGTGGCAGGAATGGCGGCTAAGATTACTAGAGGAAGGAGCCCAAAGACCATGAAACTTTACTTCTAACGGCCCCGCTGAGGAATCTGTCTCCAGCGAAACGCAGAAACACCGCCCCGTAACGGATTACCGGGAGAAGAAGTGCTCTAAGGAGAGATTGAGGCGGTAGATGTCCGGGCTGAGCTAGTTAGCTTTAGTGCCACTGACTTTGATTCAAGGAGCCGCTAGCTCGTCGCTCTGCTAGCCAGCTGTTGGCTACTTGGCTTGGCTGGACAACAAGTTCACTAAGTAATTAACTGTATGAAAACATTCCTTATTTGAATCTTTAAGTGGTGATCATCTGTCTTTGTCACCAGATAGTATTAGGGTTTCTACGGAGAGTTGAATCAAGTCGCCACAGCGCGGTGAGAACATTATTCCTGCTAACCAGCTAGTTAGGATCCTGAAGTCTCGCCCATTTGTTGGATCCTGCCCCAGCCATTGGCTAAAGGGCTCATCAACAGCCAAGTAGTCTGGTTTTCAGGGCTCCATTGGTACTAAGATGGAAAGTCTAACGCTGACTGATGTCGAGCAGAAATATTACTCGGATCTGTTCGTTTACTGCGACACGGACAACACCAAGAAAGTGGCTTCAAACGGGAGAGTTCTTGACCTTTTCCGGGCGGCCCAGCTGCCCAGCGAGGTGGTCCTGCAGGTAAGCTAGCGCCAAGTGTGATCAGCCACACTGTAAGAGTGGCCTCGATATGTTGCACTGCTTATGGATATTTTTACAAACTCCCCTGGCTGTCAAAGCTGACCTGTCATCCAGTTAACTCTAGTTAGCCTCGGTGGTTAGCAACGCTGCGCAGCACAAGAGACACACCTTCTTCTGGCTAATGTTAGCCGCAGCCACACAGAGTGGGCAGCCAAGTCATATTGAACATTTCTGCCTCAAAATTGACAAATTAAATTAAAAATGCAACAGACGCTTGCACGTTTCTCTTCAAGTGTATGTCTGTGCACATGTCGTCACGCTGTTAAAATAATCGCCTAAGTCAATTTTTTCTCAAAATTGTAATTTTTTTTTGCCTAAATCATCTCCTCATGACGCCGGCCACCTATGGTAAAATCACCTACATCCTCAGATGATCAGATCATGTGATTTTACCCCTTTAAGATAATGGCCTATCGCAATAATGACACTTTGAAGTAACATTAATGCTCATGATACTTGTCATGTCATGTTTCTCACAGGCTTGTGTGACTCTTATGTAGACACCTTCAAAATAAAGTGTTACCATGTCTTGCTTAAGTCACGAAGGAATGTTCAAAAAAATGCCTCAAAAGTCATTTATTTCTCTTTAGTTACATAATTTACACTCAGTGTTATTACTATGCCAACAGCCATCCTTTGTTACATCCTTTTTGAGTGAAATGATCAATAAATGTCATATGTTACACTTTTGGTGAAGTTTTTTGTGTTTCCTGCAAAACTTGAAAAAATGAGTTAGGCGATTATTTTAACAGGGTGACGATATTGAACATGTCTACCTCAAAATTGACATATTAAAAATGCAACAGACGCTTGCTCTTCAAGTGTCTCTCTGTGGACATGTGTTGAACAGCGCCCAATATCCATAACGGTGTAGCAAATGATGTCCTCATCAGCCCTTTGCTTCCCACTCTTTCCTGTCTCCTAACTCCATTATAATCTGTTATTTTGCTGGCTTGAGCTGCTGGAAGTGCAGACCCAATGTCAGAGTCCACTTGTAAACAAGTTGATATCTACTTTAACCTACACTGTCTCAAAAATACATGACTTAGGGATGGTGTATCAACCCACCAGCCGTCACACACACACCCTAAATCTGTACAAACCCATAGATTAATTTGCTTCTTGTCAGTATTCATGCTGGTCATGATATCGTCCGCACTGTCCCTGCTCTGTCTGTTAACTATGAGTAATGAGCAGCCAGTTCAACTGCAGCAGCTCCATTTTTTTGTGCGACTCCCAGGTCTCTCAGCAGGCCAATATTTGCAGTTTGTGAGTCAGAATCCTTTTTCAAGGTCAACAAGGGGAGCTGCTGTGTGGTGGAAGAATTAGGCAGTGTTGTAATCCTCTACTTTCAAAATGTACACAGTGGTGGCCCAATGAGACATGCACATACAGCTTCAGTGTCATGTTGTAACAGGCGGAGAAAAGTGACTGGTGCTGTTGTGTCCACACATACCCAGAATAAGACCTTTGTCAGCAAGAAGGGGATCAGTCAGCTGTGGCGGGCTGTCTGTGTTGTGGCTCTCAGCAGTGGAGGACTCATCCTAATGTTATGAAGTTTAACCCACCCCCCAGGGTGTTAATCACCCTCGGGTTTCTAGTGTCCACACATTAATCATGTTACCACACGATGCATTAGAGCCAGGCCGATGTATCGGTTGACCGATATTATCGACATATATTGGCCATTTCAGTCAAGTCAAGTCAAAGTTTATTTATAGAGCACATTTAAAAACAACCTCAGTTGACCAAAGTGCTGTACAGTTATTAAAATAGAATAAATCATACACAAATAGGTATAAATAAAAACAATGAAAACAATAAAATACTAAAAACAGTAAAACAATAAAATTGTAATAAAAACTCAATCCAAAACAGAGTTGGAGATAAAAAAGACAAATAAAAGGGTAAAAAAGTAAAAAGAAAGCCAAGGATTCTTGCCTAGCTGGGACTGAACGCCAAGGAGAATAAATAGGTGCATTCAATAGTGCCGTATATCTCTAATATACAATTTATTTACACAGTATGTAATGACGAAAAACGATGCTTGGGCTTATATAAAAATGTTTTTATTTTCTCAGTTGTCATTTCTAGACAGTGTTATTCATTTTCTACATAACAATAATACGTTTTCTATAATACAGTTATTTGTTTGAGAAAACCGGCTTCCAAGTACCTCTTTAAAGGTCCATATTAATGCTTAATTGGTGCTCAATCCACATGGAAAAGGTCTATTTTCATTCCAGGTATATATATATAAAAAATGTATAAGTTGTTATCTGTGAATTTTTTTGTCCTTTAAAATCAGTGTACATCTCAAGAATCCTATATCAGTCAAGCTGTAAACTACATTATACATTTTCACCAAAAATGCGTTACCTTCTATTTGTTTCTGTGCACATTTTTAATACTTTGTAGTGTCTGTTTTCCTGCCTAGTCGACCAGTTTTGGCAAAGCCTGCTCAGCATGACGTCAAGTGGAACAAAATATGTGATAATCAGGCTTATTAGTGGCGAGAGCCGCTGAACATCTGCCAATAAGCCGAGTAAATTGAGACTGTAGCTTGTGCAGTTTTCTTAAGGCAGGTAAACTACATAACATTACCCCTCTGAAACCCTAGAAGTTTTAGGGCTTTTTTTTGTTTTGTCACTATTTACTCACTGTGGCCTCATTTTTTATTGCAAATAATAAGTCTGGCAGCTCAATGGAAACAGCAGAGTCATAGCTAGAAGTAGAACCACAAATGTATTTTGTGCAGTGTAACACAGTTACAAAGCCATAAATCATAAAAACAGGTCTCGGCTGAGTCATTCATGGATTCCTAGGTGTGCAGAGGAGCACAGAATATACGTTTTTTTTTTACAGGATCTAGTTAATGCAAACAAGTAAATTATGTATATTAAAGTGATAATGTATCTCTAATTTTAAACTGAGATTTAGTGATTTTTCCTGATGGAAGTGTTTGTCCCACATGATTCATTCAAGGATTGTTGGAAATTTGAACATCCAACAATAATTTCTGTTTTCACTATGTTAAATGTTGTATTTTTGGTGATTTATTTTTTATTTTTTAAAGAAAATATGCCTTTCAAACCTTCCAGCAGGCTGTGGGGTTCAGAGAGTACATTAAGTGTTTACAGTGCTGCTTGTGACCACCGATGAGAGAACAATTTAAACTATTGTTCGAGCAAACCATAACTGTTATATATGTATGTTGTTGTTTTTTGTTGTTTAACTCTTGAATGCAAAATCTTTAGTTATGAGTATTCAGAGGGAACGTCTAGTCTTCTCTCAGTAATGGTTAATATGAGTTTTAGATGAGTACAATGTTGCTAACTGTTCCTCCTTGTACTTGTTTCTGTGTGGGTTCAGATCACAGAGCTGTGTGGAGCCACTCGGCTGGGTCACTTCGGGCGGAGCCAGTTCTACATCGCTCTGAAGCTCATTGCCATCGCCCAGTCCGGTCTGCCCCTGAGGGTGGAAAGCCTCAACTCGGGTGAGTCCGCGGTGGAATTTAACCATTGATCTTACTTCAGAACCTCGTCTCACACAAGAAGGAACAGATTCTCCACTCAGTACCAACACATAAACACACCAGCTTCTCAGGCTAGTGCCACTGGACTCAAAGCTTGTTCCGTAAACAGCGTGATCAAAATCTTGTTTTTAGTTTAGAAGCGATTAAGCTTAATGAATCTGAGGAGCTCATGGGACAGGAAGCAAGATTTTTATTCTGTGATGCTAAAAAAGTGCAGTCAGAGGACGCATTGTACGCCAGTTAAAATATAAATCATTTTGTTAATTTGGTGGAGAGAGTTGGGGCATTAATTGTACAGTTGGCAGTTTTATTGTCGCAACCTTCTGTCTACAAGTCAAAGTGTCCTTGAGGAGGACATTGAACTGCAAATTGCTCATTATGTGTGTGTATGGGTGAAAAAATTGATTACATTACATTTTGTCCAAAGTAACCTGACATTATTTGACTCATTTTATGCCAATTGTGCACTGTTCGTGGCAGTTGCCCGATATTTGTGCTTGACAATAAGACCTGTTTCGTCTAGCTTTTTTATTTATCTTTACTAAATAAAGTCTGTGGTTTCAACCCTTGAGGGTAAAACTGCAAAATTGCTTTTTTCTGTTTGTCTTTGCCTTGAGTCCTCTTAAAAAAACAATCACAAGGCAATATGTCACAGTGAACCGCAGCACAAAGTTACTTGTGTCTGGCCTGAGATATTGCAACATGAAGTTGCTGAAATGATTTCATAATTTGATATGAATATAAGGAAGCACAGGGGCCACTTCCTCATATCAAAATGCACATGATGTACAATGTGATGCTTATTTTTTGGGGATGTTTAGACCTAAGAGACCTTCCTCTTAAAAAATAAGGCATTTTCAGAAATAGATACATTGAATGGGAATCACAGAAAGGATTATGTGCATTAAAAAATCCAGTATTGTTCGTAATACGATGGGTCAGTATCTGGCAGCTACACTTCTGCTTTATTATGCCTCATTATGACATTATGTGCAATACAACACACACTTCATTTGTTTCCCTCCCTGCTCAGTATGGCGCTGTGGTGATGCACCTTCGAGTTCATGTTTTTGTTTACTGCTTTTTTCAAACTTTACATATTCTGAAAAACTCACTTTTTCTCTGCTTATGCACAAACTTTTGGATGCCTGGAGTGCCTCCCAACCCAGTCAAACAAGTGATTCAGCAAGCTCTCCAGATTTGGCTCCCCTTTCTATATCGCATGCAGGCTCATTAGAATATACAGCCCCCGCAACTACCTACCTTTGCAAATGTGCGCCATATTTTTCTGGCGCGCCACTTAGAGCAAACTGGGCTTTTTCAGTAGCGGGACTAAAGAGACGAGCGCTAACAGGGAGGGTGAACGCAGGTATATTCAGACAGAAAGTACAAGGAAAAATATGTTTGTTGAACATTAAAGCATGCTCAAGTAGAATCCCAAAATACAAGTGTGAATCTAAAAATTAGCATACTGTCCCTCATTTATCAAATGGGCGTACGATAGAAAGGAAGCATAAATTGGGCGTACAATCATTTCTATGCCATGCTCGGCATTTATCAATTTGGACGCGAGCGGAGCGTACGATCAGATCTTATGTCTGCTCTCAGCTGGTGTACGCAAATTTGAGTCAGCATGAAGTCCACATGTCTGAGTCTGAGAATTGATCTTAGACTATTGTATCGATGCCTGGAGCTGATAAAACTCTGCTGTGTTTTTTTTTTAATGTTGACAAACCAAAGTGTGTTTAGGCTATATCATTTATCATTAAAACCTGATTTAAAACAAATAAACGCTGCGGATGTGACATTTTTAAAACACAATACCAGCTGAGACTATTAAATATTGTTGTCTTCTGCTATTAAGTGTTTACTGTTATTCTGCTCAGACACCGGAGCGTCAGCATCTCCTCCACTAGCGGTTCTGACCCAATAGAAACATTTCCCACTGACTGAGACGTAATTCTTACTAAATGTAAAGAAGTGAATTATATCTCTCCATCATGATAATAATATTTGGATATTATTTAGGCTATTAGGCTTTTATTAGGCATCTGATCTTCTTTTGTCATATGTTAACTTTGCTTATTCTTGAGTTTTTGTTTGTATCGTGTACCTCGATGTTGTGCATTGTTTTTTCTTTATAAAATAGTCCATGTTGTCAGTGCTGCAGCTGGAAGTTAAAAGCAGAAATCAACACTTGTCTGAAGCGGGAGAAATGTCAAGTTCTGTTGTCATATCTATGGCAAACAATAATGAGGACTTTTTTTCTACTGTCACTATTTTTATCTGACATTTAACATCATACAAATCCACTGTAGAGAAGACAAACACGCTGTTTACTGCAGCAACAGTAGCCTCAATAGACCAGTGTTCAGTGCTTCAGTGTTTCATTTTGAGGAAGCAGATAATGGTTCTCAGGATCCAGCTGTTCTCAAGGCATTCTGGGAAATGTAGGGAGTTAGTAATTGAAGCAAATGAGACGGGATGATGAGAAGCAGCTACACCAAAAAAGTAACAAAACAACACAGACTCATGATATCTGACCATTTCTGTGCATCAGAGAGTGATTTCAGTCCACGTGTTTAGTGCATTAAAGCACCTGAAAATCAATTAGAAGCTAATCCTGTCCTCTAATCCTGTCAATGGATTCCTGTCTCACCAGTCAAAGACCTGCCGCTGCCCCGGTTCGTAGTGGGGAAGAATGAGGCGGAGGCGAGACACGCGGCGCTCTACCAGGACACAGACAGTCAGGGCCTGTACCCTGGCTCCGCCCACGCAGTAATACCCAGACCACCAGGCAGGGGGGTCCAGAACAAGAAAGGACCCCCAACCACCACCTCGCTTCCTGCCCACGAGGTCATCCAGCCCCTCGCACCCAACATAGAACCACAGGTTGGTCATTTTACTAAACAATGTCACTTTGTCATTTTTAATGTTTTATATCATCTTGCGTCTTTGCATTTCTACTTATTTTTATCAAATATATTTTCTGTAGGTGCTGATTTTTACATTACGTTTACTACCACTCACGTTCTGTCGCATTCTGTCACGCTTTTTTTTCAAACTTCTCTTTATTTTTATTTTTTTCTTTCGTTCACATACAAAAATTAAGAAGGTACATGTTCATTAAAAAAAAAAAAATCAACACGAAAGAACAGAATGATTTGAAAACTACAGAAAACAAAAACAAAACAAAACAAAACAAAACCCCCCCCAAAAAAACCTAGGTGGAGTTCAATCAAATATCAAAACAAAAATAAGGTTTACAAATAAAAGAGATTTAAATATTGATAATACAACTCGGAGGATGTCAAGTTTTCCAAAATGTACATTTGTTAATTTTTCATGGGGTTATATTTAGTATAATAGTCCATAAATGGCTGCCATATTGTGTAAAAGGTATCTATCTTACCTTGTCACGCTTCTTTTTAAGTTGAAAATGCATTTAGAATAACTGTCTGATGTTGAGAATTTAAATTAGGAGTTTCAGCCCACATACTTATCTTGCTGCATTGTTTTTCAAGAATTGCATCTGCTCAGTGATAAAAAGTTTATTACGGCTCCTTGAAAAGTAATGAAAAAGATAACGTGTGGGAACCCTGAAAATATAATTCTGAAAACAAACGAAAAAATAACTAAAGGCTTTTTTTTTACTTCTAACGCTTTTACACAGCAGTGAAGCGTGCAGCTCAGAGGGAATTATTTTCCTCCCAAAGCATTCTTTCCCCACAATGAGTCCTGCTATAACTGCACTAAATATGGCCTTAACTTTTCACTATCTTTTGGGGAACAACATACACACATTCTACTTCCTCCTAGAGCTGAATCCAGCAGTTACTAGAGATACACCACTGGACTACTGTTGTTTCCTGTGTTTTTTCCTGTGGAGGTATTTCTAGCTCAAATTACACTGAAGTTTTCTGCAGCTGGCTTTTTTTTTTTTTTTACTGAAGCCAGCAGTATGTGGCCTGTAAGTTACACAGACCTCATATCTATTTGCATCTATTGTGAAATGTTCATTCGCTGTGATGAGCAGATAAGTAGTTTTGAAGCAGTATTTATTGGCTCGGAAGTGGCGTTTTGAAGATGGAAATCTTGTAGTATTTGAGCTGGGATCTTAAAGTTAAAACCCCTAATATGTGAAACCATATTACTACTTTTGTGGGGACACCTCTGCACACTGAACTCCTGCTTCTTCACTGTGTCACATAAGGATTTTAAAAGATGCATGTCTGAAGATGTTTTTCTCTCATTAAATTTGCAGCTGTTTACATGTTGACTGAGTGTACTTCTATTCTGCATACATATTTCATGTGTTTGATTGTCTTACCAGCCTGAACCGACGTCCCCAGTGGTCTCCCCTCACCAGTCTCCCCCCACCTCTCCTCCCTCGTGGAGGAAACACAAGCGGCAGCCCAGCGGAGGAAACGCCGACAGGCAGCCGGTGGTGGCGCCGACTGGAGCTGTGTGGACGCAGTTCAGAGATCCACAAGGAGGTAACATCCACTGACCCACTGCTGCTGAATAGTAGTTAGTGATGATGATGATGTAGGAATGAGATCATTAAAAAATGTCCACATTCTTTTCTGAGAGTCTCTAATGTCTATTTTTACCTGATTTTCTGTCTTATACCATGTTAAACTGAATATCTTTGGGTTTTGGATTGTTGGTTAAATTGATCACTATAAGCAGATCATTTTGTTAGTACCAAATTGTTTTTCTTCATTTCTAATGCTCATAACCATCTAATTAACATTTATGTTTATTAAGTGGATATAATATAGTGAAACAGAAAGTGTTAGTTAAGTGAAGTTTAGCTGCTGCCTCTTGTTGGCTCATATTTGCAGTTTGTTTTAAGCTTTGAGGAGACTGCATTTTTCGTTGAAAGAAAATTTGCACCAGCCAGGCAGCTAGCTGTAAAGCAGACAGGTTACCATGAGGTTAATTAAAGTTAAAAAATAGAATTACCATAGTTTTATTTTCCCCCCAGATGTTGTCATGTGTGAAAAGACCAAAAATAAGAACTGTTGGCAGAATGCTTGATTACTAAAAACTTAAGTATTTCAACAGCATTTTAAAGGAATTATTCTGAGTTTTTTTATCCATATTAATCAGGGTATTTAACAAATCTTGATCTTGAAAATAATCATTAGTTGCAGCTAAAATTAAAGTCAATAATGGCTCCTTTTTCTGGCGAGTTGTGTGTTTTCTAAAGTTAAAAGCAAAGAAGGATTTCTTCTTATAAAAATGTGATAGACTTGGCAAAAAAATCGGTAAAGAGCATTTTAGTTCTTTGTGTTACTTCCTGGTGTTTGCAGCTTGTACATAAGGATGTTTGCTGAGAATGGCAGTTAGTCATTAGAGGAACAAAAGGGGAATATGCCCTGATCTGTGCAGTGCTTTCATCAGCACAAAATGTGGTGGAGGTATTCCAAATACGAATGGTATAGTAGTAATAATAATAATAATCCTTTCTAAAGCTGCAAAACTTAATGGATAGTTGTGATTCTAATCCTTTCCTAATAACACTTTCAGTATATTTATATAAGATAAGATAACATGCACTTTATTGTCCTTGTAAAGAAATTTGTCTTGGACTCCAATGCTGTCATACAAAGCTGCTTTACAGTAATAACAGTACAGGTACAGATGATACATACATATAGGCCACATATACATATAACATATACACAGTATACAAGAAACGCACACACACACACACACACACACACACACACACACACCTGCCCAGACCCCCCCTCGCCTACTGTATTATACCATGGGTCATGATCAATAGTACAATTGCACAGTTTGTTTGGTCCTGGGGGCATTTAGGATCTTAACTGAGGTGGGCACAAATGAATATGTGAAGCGTGTAACTCTCAACTCAACTCAACTTTATTTGTAAAGCACTTTGAAACAACCACAGCCGCAACAAAGTGCTGTACATAAACAAACAGAAAAAGAGACAATAAAATAAATAAATAAAACAGGAATAAACAGTAAAATAAATAGATTCATTGCTATAAAAAAACAACAACAATTTAAAAACAATAAATAAAAGCAAACCATAAAGCACTAAAAACAAGAGCAGAGTCTCATGCGTGGTTAAAAGCCAAGGAATAAAAATAGGTTTTAAGATGAGTTTTAAAAATGTAACTGTATGATGTCCTCTCCTCCTCCTCCTCTAGTTCCAGTTCCCACTGATGGCATGTGGCCGTCCCACTCGCCCCCGCCTCCGGGTCAGGAGAGCTGGGTCAGTTTCACAGCGGACACCCCGCCATCCAGCGCAATCCCAGGAATGCATCCCTCGTCAGTCCAGGTAGGGCAGTTTCACGCTTCTGTCTCTCAGTACCTGGGCTGGTTAGACTTGTTGGTGCAGCAATTTAGTTTAAATTCTTCAGCTGACAAGCAAACCCTTACCCTTTCTTTTTTTTGGCCCTTATGCAGAATATAGACTACTAGTCATTAGGGTTGTCACGATACTAAAATTTTCAACTCGGTACCGATACTCAAGAAAATATTCAATACTCGATACCATTTTCAATACGACAAGGATGAAAACAAAGACCCCAAAATTTAACAGAAATATTTTTATTAACAAGAAAAATACAACATGTAAAAATTAACAGAACAGAATATTTTCTCTTAGGTTATTAAGTTTACTGATATACTGTATGTTTTATGTGGTAATTATGTTTGATGTTTGTTTGTGTCTAGTTTTAATGTTATTTAATGTGTTAAAGTTCTTGTTTATTATTGTTGTTTTATTTATTTATTTAGGTTGGTTTTGTGATTTTGTTGTTGTTGTTCTTTTTCTTTCTTTTTTTTCTTTTTTACTGTGTTTGTCCATTGGTGACTTATGTTGTGTTTTGTTTAAATTAATAATAAAAAAAATATAAATAAAATAAAAAAAAATGAACAGAACCACAGGTTAAATATTTATAATGAAAAACAGTTGTGCAAAAAGAAACTGCAACTATGATAACAAGCTTCAGATACTCGATACTTTTGAAAATGAGTCTCATATCCGGATACAACGTTTTAGTGTCGATACTTTTTTGAGTATCGATACTTTTGACAACCCTACTAGTCATATAACAAAAAGGCTCAGTGCTGTCAACAACATAACCAGCTAATCACACGGCAGAAACTCCCACAGGGTCTGTGGCAACAAAGAAATTGCATAAAATAAGCATTCAAATTGTTGAGACAGGAGGTAATTAAATAGGTCATCAGTATAGATTATGAGAATGACTAAGGAAATATTGTGAGAGGGTGTGCTAACCATGATGGCAAACATCATCAGATGAAAAGATATCTTACTAACCACAGCAGCACTTCAGACATGAGCAAGCATTTTATATCTGTGTTTTATCTGCCTACGCTGCTAGACTAAAACATAAGTAGCAACTTGTGTGACATTGCTCTGGCAAAGAGAACAGCTGTAAAGGCCTCTGTCTGTCTGTACTCGGCTTGCTGTGGTATTACTGGTGCTTCATGGTCTTCGGGTACATACGGATCACATTCTTTCCCACTGCCCTTTCTCAATCTTACATTATATCAGCGCCAACCTTTCATCAAATCAAAAAACACTCCAATTTGTGGAATACTGGGAGTGTTATGAATTGAAACTGAAGGTTGTGTGTGCTCCAGACAGCAGCAGCAGCGTCACAGCACAGAGAAGCAGGAGTCAGGTTTCATAGAGGGGAAAGCACTGCAATGGGCCCTACAGCCGGGGAAGCACAGCCTTCTTCTTTTCCGTCACACGTGTTAACAAATTGGACCGTTCAGACAGGATGTGCCGTGGCAAAAGGCTTTGCAACCTGATTGACAAGATGATGTCTAAATAAGATCACAGATTTCCTCACGAGGTGTCGCTAATCTGTGCATGTTTTTAAAAAGTTGTCATGCTGATTTTTAGTTTCTTAGGTCATTAAATTAAATTTGTCAAATCATCAATAACCTCTTATTATTCAAAGAGCTTTTTTCGTGGTTGTGGGCAGTGGATGTTTAGGGGGAGATAGCAGGTCAACAATAAATGCCACATAGAAGTGGTGACGTCATCTGAAAGCTGTGAACCTGAAGATTAATTTGAGATGAGTTCACATTGTGTGTCAAGTTGTTCTAGTCAAAAACATCTAATTAAAATGACTTAATGAATTAATTATTTATTTATTGAATCATTGAACCGTTGATTATGGTGAATGAAGGGTCATAACATTAGGATACGCTATCTAAAGTCCAGTCCATGTTCAACTGTGTCCTCTAAGTTGTTGCAGCAATTTTTGGGTTGATACCATTTGCTACACACATTTGGTGCTCAATAATGCAATTTTGTTCATATCGCGAATTAATAAGAATGGTCAGAGAAAACCTCCAGAATATTACATCAATATATAAAGACCTTTGGAACAACATAGAACAATCCATGCTGAGATTTGGGTTCAAAAACTTTGGTCATTTTGGAGATTTCTGTATTTTCAGCGATTGGATGACGAGCACTTCTGTTCTACAAACTGCTGAGAAACCCTCTTATTGTCAACAAAGCTATGAAACTCATCCTCTCAATGCTCTAGGTCTCTAGTTTGTGGTTGTAAAGTGTCATGAGGTTGTGATTATCCTAGAGGTCACAGCAGCTCATTTTATACACTGAGGTCGAGACTCAAGAAATGCCCTGCAATGAACTGGCTACTACTGATGACTAACATCATCCCACATGAAGAAAACTGGGCTCATTGTGTTCACAAGAGTCTCAGCTTTCCACTGATACCCAGTTCATGTCATTCAAAGCCTGTTTAGGGACATCAGTATGCACAAATTTTCAAATACAGTAGGTGGAAATGGCACATTTGTGCTACATGAGAAAAACTATGTGGTTTTTGCCTTAAACTGCATGTTCTTTTCATAGCATGACATCAGAGGTCACATGACCGCTTTGAAAATCGCCAAAATAGTCTAACTTTGCAGCGATTTTCAACAACTTCCGGGCGCTATAGATTCCTTAGATCTTCTAGTTTCACATGATATCATTATATTTAGTGTACTCCTGAAATTAAGCCTGCTGCGGCCTCCGGGGGAAAAAAAAATACAGCGTATGATTCCGCCAGCCCACCCGCATTCATACCACTTTTATTAATACAGTTTAAAGTGTCAACAGTCCAGAGAGACACAGACAGCACATACAGCTTCTGAAAAAGCTGCACAAACAGGTTTTATTCTAGCCTGCTTTACTTAATTATGCACTTAATATATATTCCTATAAATCATTGCCATTGTCTTCAATGTTTCTGTAAATGTCCCATGTTGTTTCCCGTAGGAAAGCACAACAATACGAACGGTGGCCTCAGCAGCAACAACCAATGAGATCCAGCGACAGTCGAGCGGCTACGACGATCCGTGGAAGATCACGGACGAGCAGAGACAGTATTATATCAACCAGTTCAAAACCATCCAGCCAGACCTCACCGGCTTCATACCTGGTGGGAAGATATGCAAACACACACAAAAGAGAAAAAAAGTGTAAAAGGTGGATTGTTTTAATCTGTTTCTTTGTGTTTCAGGTTCAGCCGCAAAAGAATTCTTCACCAAATCAAAACTACCGATTTTAGAGTTGTCACACATTTGGTGAGTCGTCACTATTCTGCCAATCACAATCTGTGTTTGTCTGTCTGAACCACCAGTGCAGCTAATAAAAAGCTGATATTTTTTGGTTAGGGTTAGGGCAGAAATACATATAAAACTTGATTGTCTTTACTTTTATTACTACTATTTTGTTGCTGCATTTTTCTGTTGTTTTTTTTTATTCCATTGCTGGCCATCATTGTTAATTGTCTTTAATTGTCTTTAATTGTCTAATTGTCTTCTTTTATCTTCATATGTTTCACTTATTTTCTGATTCTTATATTTGGCTTGTTTGTCTTTTCTTGTTTTATTGACATTAGTTTTAAATCGTTTTTATTGTTATTGTTTTTGTGTGGACACGAGGAGGACACTTCGCCCCTTTGTAGAAGCTAATTGGGATCCAAATGAGGAATAATGTAATTTCATTTAAAAGCCTAAGTGGCTTGGTCTGAAACCCATTATGACCATTTTAATTCTGTTTACAGTGCATATTATAGTGTGTTCGTTTTCTGATATGAAATGGAGAAAAACAGAATTTGCTGATAAATGAGAGCTTTAGAAAGTCAAATTCTGGCTTTTTTTTACTTGATAAATTACATAAATGATTAACTGAACAGAATATGGCAGCATATCTGACACCTATTTCATCATGTTGACATTGTTTTCAAGGGGAATAAAATGTTTCCTGAATCATTGCTCAGTTAATTACTGCATATCAGAAACCAGCTGTCGGCTCCTGTTAGTTATACTTACAGGATCATTTGTGAAAAAACAAAAACCTTACTTTTGGTTATTGCAATCTGTTTTGAACAGGACTCGTCATTAATAGTTCACAATGTGAATGTGGCCTCTATTTATCACGAATGTACTCGGCTCTAGTGGGAACCAGGCATCTTTAGGAGCAATAACTACTACACTTTTTAAACAATGTGGGGAAGATAAAGTCAGATTAAAAGGCAGCTAATCTAAATGCTGATTAAAGCTCTCTGCTGCAGCCACAGTTGCGTGTGAAAAACGTTGTCGTGACGACAGCAGACTCACTAATGTCTAACGTGTGTTTTTAAGGGAGCTGTCAGACTTTGATAAAGACGGAGCGCTGACCCTGGATGAATTCTGTGCCGCCTTCCACCTGGTCGTGGCCAGGAAGAACGGCTACGACCTCCCCGAGAAGCTGCCTGAAAGCCTGATGCCAAAGCTGATTGACCTGGATGACTCAGCAGGTACTCAACCTCTCTCTCTCTCTCTCTCTCTCTCTCTCTCTGTTGCTCCCTCCCCTAATATCCCAACCTCAGGCCTCATAAACCCACGAGGTTACAGCACTGCAGTGTGCTAAACCTGAATCACAGTAGTTATAGTTCATCTATAATTTACTTGGGCTGACCTTTCTATGATAAAACAATGTTTCTACTCCTTTTTTAACGTCTCATCCACTCATTCGCTGACTGCACCGATCAACTTGTTTCGAATAGTAACAAATTAGGCAGAATTATTCATCTCCCTTGTGAGTTTCAAGTTCCATCTGTAAATATTTTTGGTGTAGATTGCCAAATTGTGTTTGGCAGCCTTGCTTTGGCATCTGCATGCCAAAAATGTTGTTTTCATAAACTGCTAGACACCCAAAATCAAGTTCATGGCCATTTAAATAAACACAGCGCCATGGATACACACTGCTATGTCATTATCCTGATTGACAGACAAATTGGTTCCACTTATCAATCACTATGGGGCCATAATTTACTAAATTTGTATCATGCTGTATTGAATAAGATGTGAAACTAATCAATGAGACAATAAACTCTTTAAGTGTTTACTGAGGTGAAACATCAAGTGAGATTAAGAGTTATTTTGTCAGATTTCTCTACCAGGGGTGGGCAATCATTTTCAAAATAAAAGCACTGCTGTTGTATTGATTTCTAATTTTCGGGTAACCTCACGTGGGCCGGACAGGGACAGCTAACAGGCCGATGTGGGCCGTCTCATAGCAGTGGGCTCGCCACCTGCTGGCCACTGGAGAGAATGCAGGTGTAAGGCATTTTTGCATTGGCTTCACTTCTCAGACCTGGAGGTTGCTGCTGGGTCATACCAAAGAAATCTGAGCTTTTGTAATAATAACTTTATATATAGCACCTTTTAAAAACAGCAGTTTACAAAGTGCTTCGACAGAGCAGTTAATTACACAGAGAATGATGCCATAAGGCTAGAAACAATTCTTACATTAAAAGTAAAGAGAGCTAAAAACAAGACATTCTCAGATACACAGAAAATAAAAGGTAAAAGGAGTAAAAGAGTAAAAAGTGAAGAAGTAAAAAGGAGTGGTAAGATAGAAAGCATTACATAAAAGCAAGTCTATAAAAGTGTGTTTTAAGAAGGGATTTCAAAGAAGTTACCGACTCTGTGCGCCTGATCCTCCTTATCTCCTCCTTTTGAGTGAATTAAAATCAGAAAAGGTGGGTTCTATTAGTTATAAATAAAATGTTTGGGTAACACACAATAACCATCATTTATAAATGGTAAACAGATAGTTTATTAATGTTTAATCATAATTTATAAACCGTGTATAGGCCATTTAGAATGGTAAATACATAATTTATTAATGTTTAACTAACTACATAATTTATAAATGACAAATAGATGATATATTAATGTAATTTTATAGATACTTTGTCATTAACAAACAATTAAATTATAAATAATAATTTATCAATAGTTTTATTTGCATTCATTTGAACATTTTTAACACCATATTAAGTATGTTAATGATATTGAAATGATTGGTATACCTTTTAAGAAACTGGTTTAAAACATTTAAAGATTAAATATGTATAGCACTTTGCAAATGGTTAATAATTGGTCTATAAACCATCTATAAACATCGCTTAGTTGGTTATTGTAAAGTGTTACCTAATGATATATGATATATAAGAAGAATAGGTAACACTTTATATTAAGGTCCTTGTAATAACCATTAATTAACAAGTAATAAGGCCCTTGTAAGTCCTTACAAGATGCTTATTAACATTATTGTGTGTTTATAAGCTTATATCAGTGTTAATAATGGCATTACAAACACCCATGACCCACCCATTATGTCTTTGCCATGCCTTTATTAATCTTATTTTGTTTGCTTATTGATATTAAAATATACTTTATTGCTCATCTATTATAAGTTAACTATGCTTTTTGCAACTACCGGATCTAAAGCGAGAACAATGCCTTATTACTTGTTAATTAATGGTTATTAAGGACCTTATTATAAAGCGTTACCGAAGAATAGCTACTGTTTCATTTTTCAGAATTTACATTGTCTGACTTTAAAGACCTATACCATAAAAAAATAAGACACATTATCAAGATTATTTATTGCATTTTGTTTGCACCCCTTATATTTGTGTCTTTGGTTGTTGTTAATGAACCTGGCTAACCTGTGTCTAATTCTCGGTGTTCAGAGGTCCCGGAGCAGACTGCAGACGTTGGATACTCGGGCTCCCCGGTGGAGGTCACCCCCAGTAAATCTCCCTCCATGCCTTCACTCAACCAGGCCTGGCCCGAGATGAACCAGAGCAACGAGGTTCACAACTAAACACCCACTGTATCTCCACACAGACTGTCAGCTCCATGTTTGTTTGCTTTTGCTGTGTTGGCATTTGATTCATCATAATTAATTGCTCAGGGTTAATTAGGTGCTTTTTTTCCCCTTTTATCCATCCATCATGATTTGACTGCCACTTCATCCTTTCCATTGTCAAACATTATTACTGATAATTCAGCACCTCTTCTCTCACTTCCTCAACTGCTGTTCTGTATGAAAGTCTGTTATGTTTCCATGCCCGCCGCTGATGTCTCATCGCCACGTCTTCCGGCGCTGGCTGATGATGTCACATGATGGTCGCGGCTCAGGCTGATGATGTAAATGTGTGATGTCACTGCACTGGCTGACTGACATGTTTTTTCTCACTGTCTGTCTGTCTCCTGCAGCAGTGGGAGACGTTTAGCGAGCGCTCCTCCAGCTCACAAACTCTGACCCAATTTGACTCTAACATTGCACCAGCTGACCCTGTAAGTCAATCACTTAGTATGCATGGTTTCACCATTAATGGACAGACATTAACCCTCTCTGGATCTCCATGAGCTCTCTCTCTCTCTCTCTCTCTCTCTCTCTCTCTCTCTCGCTCTCGCTCTCTTTCTCTCTATGTCTCCTCTCTCCCTAGGTGCGTTCAAATCCACCTGTTTTTATGCACATTTTGAATTTATGCATAAAAAAATCTTGAAATATCAGAAAAATCAAATCAAATAGTCTTTATTGTCATTATATAGTTCACTATACAACGAAATTGAAAGTGCCACTGCATAAGGTGCATAGTTATGACAAGCATAACACAAAACAACATGAGTAAAAACATTTAAAAAATACCGAGCTAAACAAGGGCAAAAAGAAGAACAAGGACGTTTGATGTAATAAATAAGTATAAAAATAAATAAATGGCTACTGAAAATGCTATAATTTATAGATGAGGTAGATTGAAAACCATTTTTGCACTTGGTTGTTACTTGTATTAATAAAAGCGAAATGTAACAGTGTAGTGGAAACATTTAGAGATAAATCATGCTTTATTATGTAGATGTCACCTCAAGGTCCACTGAAGCTTCTGCTTCACCTTAAAGACAAAAACTGCAGCAGATTAAAACGGTCTCCTCATTCCTCATCATGGATGTAACCTTTTTTACTTTAATATGTGAAACAAACATCTTCGATCAACTTCGATCAAGCTTTCTACATTGTTTCTCACCATTTATGGTTATAATGGTGCTCTTTTAACAATATAGAATGCTAAATTTACTAAAAGAAAAAAATGATCTGAGCTATTTCCGACACTGTTGGTTGGTTCAATCTGTAATTTGTTTTATTTTATGCCACTGATATAATGATAACAGCATAACAATGAAGTCCATGAAAAGGCCATGTTGCTGCAGGTTTACGTTCCAAATAGGTAAGAGCACACCTGATACAACAAAACAACTGAGTGAAGACAGTTCAGGTGAAATGCTCCTGCTTGATTGGAAACGAAAACCTGCAGCCACACCGGCCCTCTCAGTTCAGTCTGACACCCTGGATGTAACTACTCCCTTTCAAAGAGCAAGAAAGGAGAGAACAGAAGCTGCACGAGCAAAAATGACAGCAAAAAATGTCTTAGCATAGGTTTTTTTTTTTAGGGTTTTTTTCGGCTTAGGTGCTGATGCGCTTATATCGTAAAATATAATATGGACATGAATTTAATACGTTTTTGTGTAGCTTGACAATATCTTTTGTGGGAAGCCTAGTTTCTTTCTCTCTCTCTCTCTCTCTCTCTCTCTCTCTCTCTCTCTCTTTGCATGATGTTCTCTCAAAGTGCACTCTGCTGCCTCAGCAGTGGCCAGTGTGTGTTGTGATTTGGCTGGCTTAGCTTCTATTGGACATCACCTTTTTTTCCACAGTGACATCCACCAATCACTAGTACATTTGCAGATTGTAACAGATACATTTTTCCATATATGGTCAAATGCTTTGTCATCAACTGTTAAAGTCCTTTTTTTTGCCACTCAGTCAGAATTTCTTCTCCTCACTGCAATAAGTGGCTCAAGAACAGCTCTGCACAATTAAGCCGGTGAAAAGTGTATTGATGACCACAATTTTCCTTATTGCAAGAGTGTGCATTTGTTTTAGATTGCTACTGGGTGCTCTTGGCAGAAATCCAAGCAAAAAAAGTCACTGAGCATAAACCTGAACAGTGTTGTAAAATGTCCCCTTTATATCTCAAATAAACAAAATGCTTTTAATTAAATATCGCAAGGAGATCTTTTAATAAGAAGGTGCAAAATTCACAGATTTTTTCACTGAGGTGGAAGAAGTATTCAGATATTACACTTTAGTAAAACCTGTTGTTGGATTTATTAAGGACAAATAGTTTGGATATTACAACAATTAATAAAAATATTTATAAGGTAATAAGTATGATTCACAAAATGGTAGAATAAAATAAACAAAGGACAAAACAAAAACAAACACTGGCAACAACAGTGATCCTAAATGTGTAAATGTGCGACACCATGATTAAGACAAGCTGTTATGTATCAAACAAAGTCAGTTAAAAGATGGAGGCAATGATGTTGTGGACTATTAACATATCTTCGTATGTGAAACTTCATAAATCTGTCTTGTCTCACCTCCTGTCCCTTTTTTTGTATCTGTCCTCCAGGACACGGCCATCGTGCACCCAGTCCCCATCCGGATGACACCCAGTAAGATCCACATGCAGGAGATGGAGCTGAAGAGGACCGGCAGCGGTGAGACAACCTCTGGTTTTAAGCCGACTGTCCACATCATATTTTACTATTGCATACAGGTGCATCTCAAAACATTAGAATATCATAGAAAAGTTTATTTATGTCAGTAATTCAATTCAAAAAGTGGAAATAACACATTATATAGATCCATTACACACAGAATGAAACATTTTATGTCTTAAGTTATTTAATTTCTTCTAATTATAATGATTATGGCTTACATTTAATGAAGACCTAACATTCAGTCTCTCAAAAAATGTTAATATTACAAAAGACCAACTTTAAAAAGTATGTTTAATATGGAAATGTTGGCCTCTGAAAAGTATGTTATTTTTTTATGCATTGTTCCTGTTTTTAATATCTGTCTCCTATGGACCCTTAGTCTTGAATAAAATTTGATTGATTGATTGATTGATTGATTATGTCCATCTATATGCATTCAATACTTGGTAAATGGTTAGAAATGGACTTTTCCATAATATTCTAATATATTGAGATGCACCTACAAATGAGAAAAATATGTTTTTGTCATCGTGTCTGCAGCAGTTTGTTGTAACACAAGCTTTTCCACTGCTTATTTTTCATTCATAGCATTGTGAGGAGCTTGAAATTACCTAAAAGTACAAACTAAGTTTATATAAAAAATTAAATTAACTTGAAATTGAAGGCATAGCAGCACATTTTGGTGCTGCAAAATAAACAATCTGATTTAAATTGCTTGCATAAGGTTGATGCAATAATATCCTGATGGTACATTCAGAAAGCGAGTGCCTATTCAACGCCCCAGAACATTGTGTTCCTCACTGAATGTGCAATGTGGAAGCGGTAATGACAAACCAAGATGCTGCCGTTTTATTATGAGTAAACAGAAACGAGCGTCATTAAACATAATCAGTCTGGATTTTATTCATAAACATACAGTGGAAATGCTTTGTGGTCAGGCTTCAGAAGCTGCTGCTGGAGATATTTTGGGATGTAAATTAGTCGTAAACTGTTTTCCTTTCCCCTCCCTGTTATTCCTCAAATGTTTAGACCACAACCACCCGACCAGTCCGCTGCTGGCTAAACCTCCCGAACTGTCCGAAGAAGCCAAATTACCTGCCTCCATGAAGTTTGTAGCCGCCAACACTGTCGGTGAGTAAAAGATGGGCCTCTGTGCAAAGGGTCAAACTGCACAAATGTCTCATTGCACTCCTGAAACAGCTGCAAACAGACAACGGAGAGGAAAACAAAGGCTCAAAATCAATGATACAGTCATGGAAAAAATGATTAGACCACCTTTTTTCTACATATTCTTGTTCATTTTAATGCCTGGTACAACTGAAGGTATATTTGTATTACAAATATAATGATTACAACAAAAATAGTTCATAAGAGTTTAATTTTAGAGCTGATATCTAGCCATTTTCCATGGTTTTCTTGGAAATGCTTTTGGTTATTATCAAGAAAACCATGGAAAATGGCTAGATATCAGCTCTTAAATTAAACTCTTATGAGCTATTTTTGTTGTTATCATTATATTTGTCCAAACAAATGTACCTTTAGTTGTGCCAGGCATTAAAATGAACAAGAAATTGAAGAAAACAAGGGTGTTCTCATATTTTTTCCATGATTATGAACGGATTAGGGGATCCACAGAAAAATAATTACCAACTATTTTGGCAATAAATTAACACAAAAATGGCTGAAAATGCTGTTTTCAGCCTCTGAAATATAATAAATGATTTCTGTTTTGTTCACTTTTTTTATCATTAAACTAGATATGTTTGGTTTTGGACTGACAAAAAAAGACATTTAAAGACATTGTCTTGGACTTTGAGAACATTTTTGGACATTTTAATGACCAAACGATGAATCCATTAATCGTGAAAATAACCAGCTTCTTTCTAACTCCATACCCCCAGATTCTTTTTTCATTTTTAAACCTGTAATCTTTAAATTTCCTGAAACCATACAACACAAAAGGAAGTGTGTTTTGATCAGCTTGGCAGAAGTGAATAAAGTGAATTAATTTGTTCCTTATTTAAATGTCATAGAAATTATGCTGCAGATGTTTTTGTCTGTTGTGGTCACATCTAAATATTCTGCTTCTGTTTTTTCTATTAGGAGCTGCACATTTTTATAGTTCATATTTCAATAGGTTAACCCGGTGTTTATGTTTTGTGTGTTTTTCGCCCTGTAGGTGATGGTTACAGCAGTTCAGACTCCTTCACCTCAGACCAGGAGCCCATCACAAGACAAAGGTCAGTCACTTTCATGTTTTTTTTTTGTGTATTTATTTTTATTGTTTTCATAACAGAAAAAACATATACAATTTAGAAAAACTTGGTGGAGCTACACAGAACCATACATGTTTTTTGACAGAGTTTTTGACATAAGGCAAACAAAACAAGGGTATAAAATAAATGGCACAGCAACAGAATGGCACTAATTCAGTTTTTAGACATTAAATCAAGAAAAGGTTGCCAGATTTTAAAAAAGAAAACCTCTTTAGCAGATATGATGTACCTGACTTTCTCCAAGTGTAATACATTTCCCAGCTCTCTCAACCACATTTCAAATGTAGGAGCCCTTTCAGATACTTTCATATTTTTTAATTATGTTTATGTTCTTTATTGTGTTTTTTTTTTTGTACTTTTGTTGGACAAACACTGACAATTTCTGTTTTGTAGACATGTATCTGTAAGAATCTTTGAACATCTTTCCTCTTGGATTAACATCTGCTCTGATAAACCTCATCGTCAGGAGGTCGAGTTAAAAAGTAAAGCCGATCCCTAATTCCAGAAACATAAATGTGTGTGTTCAGGTCTCAGTCGGGAACGTCTCCAGAGGCTCTGAAGGTGGTGGCCCCCCCTCCACCCCCGCCCCGCCCCCACCCCTCTCACTCCCGCTCCTCGTCTCTCGACATGAACCGCACCTTCGCTGCCGCAACCGCTACAGGACAACCACCATCCTCTACGATAGCTTACCCGCCCGCCGTGCCTCCTCGACCGCTGCCCACACAGGTGAGACATAAAGAAAAAAAAACTCAAAATCATGAGGTGTAACTGCATCACATCATCATTAATCCATTTACCTATGTCTATTTCTTCCAATGGTCATATCATGTTTAAATCTTGCTAATGGGCATGTATTAGTATTATGCACAGTATTTTTATTCAGGCATCATCACATACAACTGTAAACAGTAGCTTACAGTCCATATACAGTCATACTAGTGCACTTTATGTTTTACATTTTCATTGAAAATAATGCTGCACTGACACTGAAAAAAATTCTGGTACTGACATTTTATTTTTACATTTTTGATTGAAAATAGTGCTGCTCAGTTGGTAGAGCACCTGCCCCATGTGTTGAGGCTCTAGTTCTCACTGCCATTTCCTGTCTCTTTTAACTCTCCTGTTCAATAAAAGGATAAAAAGGCCTTTTTTTCTCTATTTGCTGAGTTTGTTGATTTTTAAAAAAAACTTTATTGAAGGTTTGGTCGAATAAACTCAACTTCTCATGAAAGCCACGGGTATAAGCTCTCAAATACTTTTTGAATAACATTTCTATCTGCTACAGAGGCTGAAAAATCTATTATTTAGAAGGCGTTGACACCTCTGTTGAATTTCCAGAGAAACTTCAGGTTTTAGGGGGTTATTTCAAAATCGCCCAGAGGTTTTACAGGCGTTTTAGGCCTAAATGGGTTAATCCTGCATCAACTGTGATGTGGACGACATGAATTTCTTCACCTCGCTGCTCTTTCTCCATCCAGTCGTCGGCACCACACGGCGGGCATCGTGCAGAGGCCGAGGCTGCACCAGGAGGCGGCGCGGCGCTCACCACCACCTCCCCTCAGCAGATTCCTCAGCAGCCTAATTTCGCTGACTTCAGTCAGTTTCAGGCCTTCGCTGCATCTGAACAGCCTTCCAGCCTGCCAGAGGTCGATATACACAGTGAGCCTGGACAGGTAAGCTGCTACCTGAAGCGTGTTATTTCTAGACCAGGGATGGGCAACTGGAGGCCCAGGGGCCGCATACGGCCCGCACCCTCACTTGAAGTGGCCCTCAGTACAACTACATGCATTTGAGCATGGAATCTTAAAAGTCCTGTTTAAAAATGCACAAAATTACTTCTTGCATTAATGTTGGTCTGCTGTTCTTGTACTGAAAAATAAGAAATCACAGTAAGTGGTTATTTTTTATTTGCTTCAAACCTTTTGTATTCCTATTTATACTGTTATACATGCATTTGAGCATGTGAGCATCTTTCTGTACGCTGAGAGGCAGAATTTATTTTTAGCTTATTCACGATGTTCTTTTGCATCAGAAAACTTAGAGCCATAATTCCATTGTTTAAACCTAAAAGATAAATTCTCTGCTTTGCTGTTTAGAGTTTGACTTATTTTTTTGTGCGTGTTTTCAGGTGGAAAAGTCTTCAGAGGGAGCCGGCCCTTTAAGAACAGTCAAGAGTGACGGCCAAGCAGACGAGAGAGTCCCAGCTATCGTCAACTCTGTGAGTCAACGTCTCCTCCGATACTTCTAACAATTCAGTAGACAACTGAGCAATATCTGGTCCTGTTGTTGATGATAATATTGAGAACATTAAGTATTAACTCAGGATAAGGACAGGCTGCAGCTCATCAATAATATTAATGACAGAACACTGTTTCCCAGATCCCAGTTTAGCAACTCTAAAATACCTCATGTACCTTCATATAAGACAACATCAGCAGATTATCACATTTGAGATGCTGTAATCAGCATTTTTACTGAAAAAAGTGATTAAATAATTAAACGTTTCTGATTAATTCTGTTTATTTATTTATTTTTTATTTATTTATTTTATTTGCACTGTAAGAAAAGACAATAAAAAAAACGAATGAAACACGAATGAAACAAGAATAGTAAGTGCGGGAGAGGTTTAAAAATCCCTATATGGGCTTAAAAAAAGCACCTCCCCAAGAAATATACAAAAATTAAAAAATAAATCAACAACAACAATGAGAGAAAGCAACAACAAATAACAACAAAAAAGAAAGCAATACAAGTGCCATTTTATAGCACACAAACAAAAAAGTCAGAAATAAAAACATGGGTGTGTATAAAGGTAGATAATTGCATTTGAGTGTATGAGCGTATAAGAGATAATTCTCTGTTGAGAGTAGAATCACTTAATCAACTTATTGTCTCATCTCTAAATGCATTTTTATCATCTAACTGAATTTACAGTTGGCACTAATTGAATCAGGGTTTTTCTTGATTTTTCTCTCTGGTTTTGTTTTCCGTTAAGGCCAAAGTTTCGGGGTCCGGCCCGCTAGCGCCTCCTCCAAAACCAGTGCGCCGAAGGTTGAAATCTGAAGACGAGCTTCGACCGGAGGACGAGCAACACGGTCCGCAGAAATCAAACGTCATAGCTGCCGTCCTGGCCACTCAGCCCTCCATCCCCAGGTAGAACACTGGAGGGGCTGGTTAACACCACATTGGGAGGTTTTGTTTAATTTAATGACGCTGTTGTTTGTATTTTAGTAAAATATTTGTGTGCATTTGTGTGTTTTCAGGTCAGTAGGAAAGGACAAAAAGGCGATTCAAGCTTCAATCAGAAGAAACAAGGAGACAAACACAGTGCTGGCACGACTTAACAGTGAACTGCAGCAACAGCTGAAGGTACACAGGATTAAAATGTTTTTTCTTCTTTTCCTCAAAGATGCACTACAAGTTTCTTTTTCTTTGAGAATATATGATTGTAGTTGACAGCCACACAAACATTTGTGAAACTGAAACTTCAATGTATCTTCAGTATAAATAATGAAACACAAACTGTTAAATAAACTTTTTAAAATTTTTCTCTAAAAGTGCAGGACTTTCTATCTACCTTCTATCAATATCAAGCAAACAAATTTCAAAATAAAAGTTCTCTAGAGCTTATATTATTTTATCCAAAATCCATCAGAAAATAAATTGCAATATGTAATCTATTTATGTCTTTATTGAACAATTTATAGATACAAAATTATTCATGAATTGGTATCTGTTTACAAGAATGTAAAAGTGTACGTGTTGCCACAATGTGAGGGACATTTATATACATTTCAGCGGCATAGAATTGGATTAATCTTAGACTGATTGGTCAGTCGCTGGTCATGGGTAATCAAGCTGAAAATCAGCTGATTCTGGTCAGTGGCTGATCAGTAAGTACATTTTTACTTTTCCCCTCTGGCAAAAAAATCCACTAATATCTTTGTAACTTGTTCCAGGACCTGCTTGAAGAGAGGATATCCCTGGAAGTCCAGCTGGAGCAGCTCAGACCTTTCTCTCACCTTTAACCAACGTGAAGAGGGAAAACCCGGCTGTTCATCCGAAGCAAGACTGTGGCCCTCCGTGTGACTCCCCCTCCATCCCTCCATCCCTCCATCCCTCCTTCCCTCCTTCCTCCATCTCGGCTTTCCCTGGAGGCTCCGGCCTGCTGCAGGGTGCTCCGTTAAAAACTCTTAACGCTCAATCACACACGTATTAATCATAAAAACCGGAAGGACCTGAGAGCACAGTCTTACCAAGAGGAGGAGGAGGAGGAGGAGACAGGAGCGTGTGGGGGGATTTTACAAACTGGCACTTTTTTCAAGTATCTCTAAAGAGAGGAACGTGAGGACGACAGCGGACTGAGAAACGGTCAGGAGCGGCGGACAAGACGCTCTGAAGACAAACTGCTGGGGTCTGATTACTTAACTCTCTGAATGACTGAAGAAGAAAGGCAGAGTGTGTTTGTCGTGTGTGTGTGTGTGTGTGTATGTTCGGTCGTTTGTGTTCCTGTTTAGTGACTTACTTGAAGCTAGCACCAATATGTTTATCCTCTCTTTGGGTACAGACTCTGCTGCACCAAACTCCTGTTAAAAATCTGGCAAATTTCAAGAAGCAGTTCCGTGTTTTTGGGAAATATGCTTCTTTGCTTTCTTTTTTAAGCATTTGAAGAGAAGATCCATATCAAACTCGTCTTGTGCAGTCAATCTTGTGCAGAGATGGGGTCTGTGATTAGCTTAGCTTAGCATAAAGACTGGAAGCAAGGGGAAACAGCTAGCGGGGCTCTGTCTAAAGCTCAAAATTACAAAAACAGTAACTTAAAAACATAAATTTCTGTTTTTTTTAGGGGGAAATCTCTTCATCTAATTTGAGGGGAAGTGTATTTCCCAAAATGTTGAACTATTATTTTTTACTGTGCTCTCAATTATTGGTGTACCTGCTTTTCTACTGCCTTCAGAACTGGAAAACTGTTGTGGAAAACAGGACGCTAAAAGCATTTCTGCTTTAAATATTATCAATTTGCCTCCCAAATGTCATGGTATTCAAATAATCAGTTAAAAATTAGGTAACAAAAACATGCTTTGACAACTTAGAGGCTTTGAAAACATGAGAAAGTCCACACCAGGAATCTACATTTGCTAGTATGCAAAAAATTGACTTTCTTTTACCTGGACTTTGGTGTGGTCGGTCTCTTCATAAACATACTGTGCTACTTCTGAACAGGACTTTGTGTGTGTTTTTGTGAGGCCTTTAATGGCTAAATCATCATGGTGAAGGCTTTTTTTTTTTGTTGACTCATCCTGTGACATGAATTCAGCCCGCCTCTCTCTTCTTACTGCCCCTTGAAATCTACGTGCGTGTTGATGGCGTGATGCGGTGAATGGATGTCGTCTTCTTTTTTCTTTATGTTACACAGTGTTTGGGGTTTGATGTGACTGAACGGTTAAACTTTATGCCAAATGACTGAACTATCACTGCTCTCTCACCTCTACTTTGGGCTGTGTTTAAAAAAAAAAAAAAAGTGCAACCTCTTTTCCCTCCTACAGGTTTCTTTCTCTTGATTTTTTTTTTCAAACACAGCTGTGTGTGAACATCTCAGCTTTCTTTTAAACATCTAATACGCGGTTGCTGCGGTTAATTCCCGTCTTTTACCTTCACCTCGATGGGAAACTTTTGAGTTTAAGTTACTACAAGGAGTTTTAACTGGTTATGGATTAATCTAAATGTAATCCTGGTGCCTCTGTTTGAGCTAAATAAGCAAACCAGACCATCGGTGGAGAGGATTATCTATTTTTAATAGATAAGATGCTGGTTGGGAGGATCTTACATGTGATTAGAGACCATTTGTTCATTGACTTTGGAGGGAAGTTTCACTGTGTTAACCAACAGCTGGTGGATGAAGAGAAGCTGCAGAAAGGCAGTACGGTACTCATGCAGCTGCAGGACTTGGAGCTCAACACCCACTTCCTGGGGGCCAACACCATCAACACTGCTGGGGGTCCACGCCGTATCGCTGGGCTCGCTGGCGGGAAGGGACGCACAGAAGAACCAGAACCAGGACTGAGCAGGGCATCCTGTCAGACCCCGCTGCAGTAAAATAAGAGGTTTTCTGAAGGGAGTCTGGTGCACTACCGCTTTCCTCCACCGGGGCCGCCAACATCAACACAACAGTTCCTTGTAGTAACTTTAAAACAGACATTCACTTGAAGGTTTTGGAGATTTTCCAGCTGCTTGACTGCAGGAAGCGGCATTTATGAAGAATTGTTGTTTGTGACCGGGGAGAAGTTTTCCTGTGATTTTCCGGTCAGCAAACACAACGTGCACAGATCCAAACTGACGGTGCAGATAGAGTAAAAAAAGAATATTCAGCTGTTTTCCAATCGGGCAGTCGGCACTATGCAAGTACGGGCGATACATCCTCACAACTATACTTAGCTGTTTGTACTCTGATAGTAGCAACTGTGTGAACAGTATACTCTGGTTTTTGTATCTTAGATCTTCCAGAAACACCATCTACTGTATGCTTGTGATTCATTTTGCCTTTTATTTTTTTGTTTGTTCGTTTTCTGGAGCTTACCCTGCCCCCCCCCCCCCCCCCTCCTCCTTCCCCGGCTCCAGAGGAAAGTCCAGATCAGTGTTTTATCAGGGCACTTTCACCCTAAATCGGCAAGATGCGACCCTCGCTGGGTGCGGATGAAGCTTAACAGGACTACAGACGGAGAGCAGTCGACAGAGTGGAAAACCTGAATGACCCAACTGCACTTTGAACTAAAACCCTCCCCGCCTCTCCCTCTCTCATCCCTTTTTTCTTTTATATTTGTTACACCCCCTCTTCTACTTTCTTTTAGCATGTTGTTCTCGTCTTTCACATGTAATTTAAAAAAAAAAAGATGCTTTAAGGAGAAAGAAAATAATGAACCACTCGAGTTTTATTTCTTCAGTACGACCATGGAAACTGTACGTTTTTTTTTTTGTGCCAGTACCCTAAAATCTCCTGTCTTGTTTGGTCGATTATTATTATTTTTTATGAGTGTTTTGTCCCTTTTGGAGCTTCCTGTGTGTTCACGAAGAACCTTGTCTTCTTCGAAAAGCCTTACTCCCCCCGACTGGCATTCAGGTTTCCACGGTGGCCGACTGACCTCTCTTCCTTGTTGTATCAAGGCTCGCCTTCTTTTTTCTGCTGTTGAGGACGATGATGTACTTGGTGAGTGTGTGTGTGTGTGCGTGCGTGTGTGTGTGTGCGTGTTATATTGTTTCAGACCTGGAACTAATACCATTTAAAACCCTATTAAAAACCTTCACGTGGGATTGATTTATGTTTGCTAGCACAATAGCTCCCCGTTCATCCTTAAACCCAAAAGGCAATCCAGGCAGGCAGAAGCAATCACCAAGTCTTTGATGGGATTTTTAATGCTATTTGCTCCCAGATCTGTGTTGTATATTGTATATGATACACACTTTTGGACTCATATGTAAATTTGCATTAATTGCTGACTAACAGCGAAAGAATATTCTATTTAATTCCTTCTCTCTTGGCTGTGGGATCCTAGATGTTTAACTGCATGGATGTACTGTATCTCTGCAGAGTCAACTAGCAGCTGTGTGATTTTTACACAAAAATAAAAACGGCACAATATTTTAAACGCTGCTCTCCTTTTTCTGACTTCTTTGTTTTTTTTTAAAAAGGCCCTTAAAACTGTGAGAATAAAAAATACATGAATTGAAAAAATACACCTTCAAATCTTATACATTATTTATAAATAAATGTTAAAATATAAAATATTTGATAAAATAATATGCTCTCAAGTCTTTCAAAAATGTTTATGAATGTAGGCATTAATGCATCAAATTTATATTCCTATTTTAATTTGCTTTATTTGTTTATCTTTTGTATTAATTCCCCTGATTATTTAGTTTTCTGTTTAATTTCCCCTTTATTGTAAATTTACTTAATTTACTTTTGCACTTTTATTAATGAATTATTTTTAATGCATAAAAATTTTTTTTTTAAACATATAATACATAAATACATTTTTGGAAAAATAAATAGGGGGAAAGATGCAAAGGGACAGAGTTAAAGAAATAAAAATGAATATATAGCTAAATAAAAGTAATGCAAAAATAAAATTAAAGGGGAAAATATTTTTTAAAAAGTAAAGTAAATAAAGACAAAAAAATCAATTTATTTCACTTATTGGATTAATGCCTTGATTCACCTTTAATGTTATTTTGTGTAATTGAATAGAATATACATTTATTGTCTCATTTATTGTTATTTTGCAGGTTCAGTTGATAGAAAACATTTTTTTTTACCACATGAACAGGTGTATTTAATAACATTAATCATGTCTGCATATTCCACTGAGGCGAGGTCCAGGGGCCAGATTCACAAAAATGTTCTTAAGATAAAACTTAAGAAAATTCTTAAGAAAAAAAATAGGATGTTCCTAAGAATGTTCTTAAATTCTATTCACCATTTTTTTTCTTAAGAATTGTCATATCTCTTAGGAACTTCTTAGTTTTCTCACTTAGGACGTTCTTAGTTTTTTAACTTAAGATCACTCGCATGGTTTCAGTCACGTGGCCTACTTAAATGATATGTTTATAGTGATTAATTAAGTAGTATCAAATACAACAACTGCCTCCATAATTTACTTAGAGTACATTGTAGTGTAATCTAGTAACAGGCCTACATGGCACACAGACTGAAAGGAACTGAAAGTTATACGTCAACTGCCAAAATAAGATTTACGGTATGTGATACATTCACCAAAAAACTACTCTGACCAACTTCAATGAACAATATTTGTTAACACATTGTCCAGGGCTAAACTAAATATTAAAGCAATCAAATAAATGTCATACAAACTTGTTCAAGTAAATGAATATCAAGACTTTTTTAAATCTTTATCTTTTTTATCTTTTTACTGCAACTGTTTTAAGACTGGAGAGGGCTTCTCTTAAAGTTGTGAAGAAATATGAGAAGAAATCTAAGAACTTTTTTTTTTTAAGAATCTCATTTGTTCTCAAGTTCTATCTTAGAAAAAATAAATAAAAAAAAGATAAGAATGTCTTCATGAATACCAAATCTTCTTAAATTTTGTTTTAAGAGCAGAGTTAAGAAAAAAGTGGCACTTAAAAAACATTTTTTTCTTGAGAATGCTTTATGAATCTGGCCCCTGGTTCTGTGCACACTGAACACAGGATTCATTTACTGGAACAAAACTCTCATTATTAGTTTCACCTGCAATGTTCCCACTGTGGCAACTCATGTCTGCTGTGAAAAAAGCTTCACGAGGAAAAGACAGCAGCAGCTGCACAGGCTTGATTAGAACTCATGTAATTAATCTTCATTAAGTTCAACAGAGATCTTGAGGATGATTAAAGTAAACAGGATGCACCTGAAGCATCGTCACACAAAGGTCTAATGGGTCAGTTACAGATTTCATGTTTTTGAAACTTTTTTTTCCGGCTTTGTCATTATGTTTTACTGTGTGTGTCCTAAAAAAGTAAATGAAATACATTTTATATTACATCTATAAAGCACAACGTGTAAAAAGAAAAAAGTTATCAGCTATTAGATTGAATCAAATATTGAAAATGGGTTGTTCAAAATAAAAAAAACAGCAAAAATAGGATTCTAAAATCCGACTTCAGGAACAAAATGCAATAAATTGGTCAAATACAAACTCATTTATTTGTATTTTCCACTTGATTTGTTTAATTGCAAAAGTACATGAGACTTTCTATTAAGCCTTACAGTACAGTAGGAAAAAATATTTTGTACCCATAAAAGAATCAACCCAAATAGCTGATAATATCAAACAAAAAAATGTTTAAATGTTTTAATTAATTCCCCAATTTATTTATCTAATTAATGTATATCTTTACTTTTTCACTTTTATTTCAGATTAAAAAGAGAAGATAAGAACATAAAGAAGACATTACAGAAATAAATATGATTGGGGAAATAAATAGGAAAAAATGACAGAAATAAAAAAACAAATACACAAAATTTAAACATATATGATTTAAAAAAAATCTAATGCAAAAATGAAATTAAAGGAATAGATAAAATAGGATGGTGAGTAAAAAGGGAATTAATAAAAAAGTAAATAAAGAAAAATAAATGTATTTTTCATATAGAATTAATGCCTTTATTCACTTTAAATGTAATTTTATTAGATTGAATAGCATATTAATGCATTTATCGAAAAAACACATTTTCACTCCACTTTTAATGATTCAAAATATTTAAATTTTCTTTAATTTATGATTTAAAAAACTTGAATTTATCACTTTATATGATTTACAATGACACGGGAAAAATGTTTCTAACCCCTATTGGTTTTTTTTTTCTGTCATGTCAAATAAAAACGCTTAAGTGACATATTTTAATTCAAAAGAATCCCAAATTCAGTCAATAAAAACAAACACACAGACAGTGAATGGGTTTGAGCAGGTTTTATTATCTCTATGTGTTATTTTCTTTCTAGGCTGTTGTACATGGGGACTCAAAGCAATCTTGAACATAATCAACTCCTTTTTTCCCCCAAATTTCATCTCTCCAATCAGCAAGTTTAACTCCAGCAAATAAACCCTTCAACCAACTCAGATATCAGAGATCTGTAGAAGGGCACAACAGGTCGTTAAAGTCACTGGAACAGCCTGAATCATCTCGCTCTGCACCTTAATTCTTACAAACCTTTGCAACAAATCAAATCTTTGTTTTATTGAACTGTGATAGAGGAAATATGAGTTTAATCTCCATGTAATAAAAAGGCTGAATGTAGAGCATAAACAGCTTCAAAGTCAATTTTAAGCTTTTAGCAGAAACTCAAACATAAATCATTTATTATGGCCCCTTTTTTGCAAAGCCTAGCTCACTTATGGTGTGTTATATGGCCTTAAATGTTGAAATAGACACGAGTACGCCTGTTATCTACATCTACTGAATATCTTCTCTTACAGCAGGACAAAGAGCTCTAATGTAACAATATAAATCTCTGAGGTTTAACTGAGTTGTTTGCAAAAGCAGGACTTAAAGAGGATTTACAACAGAACCAGTGTGTCGGCCTCAGGGTTGTTGTTTATCGACGGGTTTCAGGTGTTTTAATGGATCCAGAACATTCAGCTGTCAGCAGACAGAGCAGGTTGGGACTTTATTTGACCACACTGGAAAAAATCAGAGAGATAGAGATTAGAGTTGGTTCTTTTTCACATTGGCTCAGAGACATGATATCCTGCATGAATCTAGTAGAAGATTAGATACACTAGTCGGGGATCGGAGAACAAATTCTACAAAATATGTTTTATGAGAAACCCTCAACAATAATTTCTGAGTAGCTCTCCCCCTTATTTTAAATTTAATTAAATTCAATTTTTTATTTTATTTTATTTATTTTATTTTATTTTTTATTAGTATTATTATTTGCTATTATTTACTTATTTATTTTCTTCCATCTTTTTCTTTCTTCCATGTATTTCATCCTTTTAGTTGTTAATCCTTTTTTTTTTACATTTATAAATATTATATATTTATATATATTTATATATATAAATAAATGTGTATATATATATATATAAATAAATGTGTGCATATATATATATATATATATATATATATATATATGTATATGTATGTCTACGTTCGGATGTTTGGGCAGTTGCTTGTGTTGTATCATGGTTGGATGTTTTACAAAAAATCTAAAATTTTCTTCCTGTGCAGTGTCTTATACATGCTTTGTCTTCAATAAAAAGACCATTGAAAGAAAGAGATGGTTCTTTTATATCCCACAGTGCTTTTTTTGTTTGTTACTTACACGCTGCTTTCCCTGTAGCGCTCCAGAGCCTCCTTGGCCACCACCTCGGGGAACTTGGGGTCGGTCCAGGGGATTTCACCCGGCACGCTGATGTTCATCGTCGGGGAGTCGAAGAGCTGCACGGACACGTTGGTTTCTCCGGGCTGCTTCTTCTCCTCACCGGGCTTCTCCTCGGTGTCACTGCAGTTCACCTGCAGCACAGGGACGCTTTAGTTTATCTGTTTATCTGCACGACTTCACAGACTAAATATATCTGCTTTTTCAATACTGACCAAGTATTTTCTGTGCATGTGCAGATAAAGTGGTTTTTAATGATCCAATGTTCCTTTTCACTTTATTTTCATTATTGTTTTTAACACCTACAAGAAATAATTTTTTATTAATAGTATAAAATCTAACTTGCAAGGTGGTGGCAAAAGTTTGCTTTTATTGTCTCTAAAAGAGCAATTTATCAACCATTTAAATAATTGCTGCAAAGAAAACAGACATATCACAAGAAGTCACAAATGTTTGTCTTGCTTATTGTGAAAGTTCTTGGTTTTTTTTGCTGCCAAAGTAAAATGTATTTAAATAAATAACTCAACAAATAAATTAATATGCTATTAAAAGTACCAAAAATAATATCAAATATAAATGTAGGCATTTATTATTAATTCAATGTGACATAAATTTCTATTTTACTTTGTTTATTTATTTTAATTATATGATATTTATATATTTTCCTATTCAAAATGAACTTATGTATATTTACTTCTGTATTTTTTACATTTTTCTTCATGCATTTTTTTTTCACATTTTGCCATTTTTTAAAATTCACTTTACAGCCTCTCTAAAAATGTGGTATGTATTTCTTAATCCATTTTTTGTTGCAGCTTATTAGAAAATTCATATTTTGTTGTTTTGGGAAAACTCCATCACTTGCATGAAATAAAAAACAAACATATAACAGATGATGGTTTTGTTTCCAACAGGTCTACGCACCATCTGAACCTGGAAGACGTCGTCCTTGGTGTTGTTGGCCAGCGTGGACACCCAGCCGAACTGTCTGTTGAGCAGGTCCAGGATGGACGAGGTGTTGAACATCTTCTCCTCGAACGTCTTCAGGAGGTTGTTGTACTGCTGAGTGAAGCGCTCCGCCATGGCCAGCGCCTCCTCCAGCTCCTCCTTCAGCGGGCCCTCCAGGGGCTTCTTCCCAGAGCAGTCTGTGAAGGAAACAGCACCATCAGGTTAGAAAACTCACTTTACTGACTACAGGATTATATTTATGAGATGAGGAGGACGTTACTTTTTTTTCACTTAATGATTGTTAGGCTGCAGCTTTTATACCAAGTAGCTGACTCATCCCTCTGACTGGGAAATCAATTTTAATCTCTTTGTGTTTCCCAAATGTCTCTATCTATAATGTAGACATGTTTTTTTGCTGTTAGAGAAACAAAAGCATCCTCAGCACAAAGGAAAAGTTTACATATCGTAACTAAATCCCACTCATTTAAAGCCCTTCCTGTTCCCAACATTATCATAAGTCTTAATTGTGTTGCACTGATAAAAACTAGGGCTGGGACTATAACGTGTTAATTAAGATGAATTAATTACACAAAAATGAACCCGTTAAAAAATTGACGCATTTTAATCGCACTTATTTTTGCACCGCGGAACGTTTCTCACTGGATGAGTTTCAGGCGGACCGATTATACTGGAGCACCAACTAGCGTTGATGAGTTCAGACAACAACAAACCACAGTGAACATGAAGGAAGAAGCTGATGAGACGCTTTGGTTGGCCCCGTGGATGATGGGACATTTTGTTACAAAAAAACAACGTATGGAAGCGTCGATAATAGCAAGTATTATAGTTTACAGAAGGTCTACCTACCTATAGGCTACCTGAATTTATGAAATGTACTATATTTCTAAATATGCTATTGCTACACTTAATGGCAAAAATTGCTCTGGTCTGTTGGACTTGAACAAAAATAAACAATATTTTTGTTGCTTAAGCTTATGTATTCAGTCATTATTCAATGGTATACTAAAAATCCATGTGAAAAAATTACTTCTCACTGTTCTCAGGTCAAATATTTATATGCGATTAAAATGTGATTAATTTCGATAAATTAATTACAAAGCCTCTAATTAATTCGATTTTTTTTTTAATCGAGTCCCGGCCCTAATAAAAACATCATTATTCAGATTTCCACCTCCAGTTTCCTGCTGCAGGAAGACACAACCAGAGCTCTCTGCACCCACTTTACCTTTTAAACAATTATTGTCAGGTGTTTTATGACATTTTTCCCTCAGTATTTGTTTCTTTTTGCAGCTTCACACATCTTAAACCGTCTGTATCATCATCTCTGTTATCATACTTGTTCTATCCATGTTTACATTTTGGACCAAGACTACATTGAGTGAAGCATTGGCAATGGATCTCTAAGCTGTTTGGCCAAGAGACGGAGATTTAAAGGTTGGCTTACATCAGAAACGTCTTTAGTTCTCATCCTCAGCAGAGGCTTTGAATAAACAGACAGTATTTTGTCTGCACATTCAGACTTTTGTTTAAGCCTCTGTGTTTTCACTGGGAACTGAGAGTAGAAGGTTAAATTCCACAACTGTTTTAAATAATCGTCTTACTCTTCTATACAGACACAGAGGCATGCAGCTCCATTGGCTGCCTGAGTTGGTAAAAACCAAAAGGTTAAGACCGGCCAATACAAATACTGTCGGTCACAAAATAAAAAAAACCCCATTTAATCAGAGAGTAATCTCACCAATATGTTGGATGTCTCTGCATTTCTGACACTCATCCCGGAACTTGAAGCAGCCGGCTGAGTTGCGACGAATCTCTCTGCAGGTCATCCTGCCGTTGCCGAAAGGTTTGGTGATGACCACGTCCTCGTTCATGCTGCCCTCTGCGACCAGGAAGAAAAACACAGTTTGGAAAAAAAAAACGTTTTTCTTCCATCGACAACTTAGTATTCATTCGAAGTTTAAATGTATGGCCTGAAACGTATTAAAAAAACATGACAAATTTTCACATCTTGATCTTAAATTAGTAATGATAATAATAATAATAATGTAAAAAAGAGTGTTTTTCCCAATTTTTTGTCATTTTTTCTGCTTCCTGTATAAGAAAATGTAACTGTTTTAAACTAAATTTTGCAGTTTTATCACAATAAACAGTGGAAAGATAAAACTACCTGCAAATCCTACAAATACTGAATACTAGAATAAAAATAAACAGTGCGTCTACAGTCGTGATTTAAGTGAAATATGTGTGAAAACGTACCCTCGTTAGGAGCTCCGTCTGAGTCCATGTCCATCATGGAGCCCATGGAGCTGAAGAAGTTGCGGCCCATGCCCATCATGGGGGAGAACAAACCCTGGAAGCCGTGGAAAGGATCGCGGAAGAGAGAGCGGATGCTTCTGCTGCGGCGGGAGTACGGTTGGAGGAAATTGGGGAAAAAGAGCACTGGAGGGCTGTAGTGTACGTGATCTGCCACCTGAGAGACACACAGACACACAGACAGTCTTTTAACTTCTTAGTTCTGCAGTTTTTCTTTATCCACATCACTTTTGTTGAAGCATACAAACACTTTTTGTGATCAAAGTGCAGCCTTGGAGCCTGAAAAGTGCCTTAAACCTGCATTCTTTCTATTGGCCAGCAGGGGGCGACTCCACCAGTTGCATAAAGAAGTCAGAGTGCGTAAGTCTAATAGAAAATTACTTCTCACTTGATTTATTATTTCAGAAACATTTCACAAATGTGTTTATGGTCTAAATATCTACTTTCAAGTCTTCTTCCACACAGCACAATGTTTATTTTGTTAATTATGGTGCCATATAGAGTAAAATAAGTGATAAAACAGGGTTTATGCTTTAGGGCGTGGCTACCTTATGACTGACAAGTCGCTACTCTGACCGTATTTTCGTCTTTTACAACGTGTTTTCAGTTCATGTAAGTTAATTGTAATGTTCTTGTTCAGGACTTTATTTCTACACTTTGGTATTACTACTTAAGTAAAACATCTGAGTACTTCTTCCACCACTACTTGTAAAAGCCTGCAAGCTGAATTTAATTGTTTTATTGGTTAATCTTGTCCTGCTTGAATGATGGTTTGTCTGAATTTCTTAAACTTTTGTCAACGTTAATTATGTGCCAGTGGTCTTTTTTCTCTAACGGTATAGTTCCTCAGTGAGATAGCGGTGACTTCAGTGTTTTAAAGCGTTAATTTGGTCACACAATAACACAAACAAAGTAACAACTGAGACAGCAGTTGACCAGAGATCATCTGTGTTCTCTGATGTAAAATTATTGTTTTCGTCAATCGAGTCTGGTAGCTTTGAAGACTTTCTTTAGGTGGCTTAAAAAACAATACAATGAAATAACTAAGTATCTCTGTTTCTTGGTGTTTCTATGAATATTGTAGCAGGTAAACTGTACCCTCATGCTGTCTGTAAATATGCTGTCCACCCCGTCGGCCATCTCTGAGTATTTGTCTTCCAGGTTCCTGAACTCTTTGTTCTGCCGCTGCCCCTCCTGCTGCAGGGTGTCGATCTTCTCCCCGTTGATCCAGATGGAGAACGGAGACGTTCTGTTCAGCACCTCCTCCAGCTGCAGGTAACAGAAGAACCTTAAATAACCACATTTTCTTAGCTTATCAAGAGGGTGAAGAGACAGGATTTTTTTTTGTGATTTGGTTACATATTATGTGTTTCTGATACTGATCTTTTCTGTAGTATTTGTGCCGTGTAGTAGCAATATATGTGAATATTTGCATTTCACAAAAACATGCATTTAAATCCCAAAAATACCACCTAAAATCAATATGTTTGTGCACACTTTAGTTTAACCCTTAATAGGGCACTCATTGAAATACTTGCAAATTCCAAATTTCAACCCTAGAGAATATTAGAGGATATTACATACTGCCAGAATGTGTAAAAAAACCCAAACATACGGACCCGGGGGAGAGGCGTAATATTTTGAGAAAAAAAGTTTTTTGAGATCAAGGTGTCAAATCTACGAAAAAAATGTGCAGATTTATGAGATTTAGAGTGGTGAATCTGGGAGAAAAAAGTTGCTTTTTCCCCACTTTTGTCTCGTAACTCTGCGACTTTTTTTGAGCAGATTTGCCACTTTAAATCTCTCAAATCTGCACATTTTTTTCTTGTAGATTTGGCACTTTAATCTAGTAAATTTGCAACTCCCCCCCCCCCCCGGTTTGTATTATGTATTATATTCACTGAAGTTACCAAATATAGTTCTTCGCCCGATAAAGGGTTAAGGTATTCCTATAAAGAGCCAGCAGAACTGATTGATTTTCAAAGCATTACTTAATTAATTAAAATGCATTATTTTCTTTGTAAAATATGGCATTAACCAGCTAATATCTAGATTATAACCACAGCTCTGTCCATATAATCTTGTGTGAGTATGTGTGTGTACATGTGATGGTCTGACCTGGCGTCCCACCAGTCCAGATCCACTGCTGCATGTTCGGGAGTAGTATTTAACGCAGGTGCTCTTCAGACACGGCTTACACTCCTCCCACAGAGCCTTCATGGTCTCGTTACAGACCTCCTCCTCCTGCTCCAGCTTCGTCTCCATCTCCTGAGCCACACGGATCGCTTCCTGTCGTGAAACAGAAACAAGGATTGTTTGTTTTTCTTGTCATGGAGAAAGTTTGTCAGAGCTGGTCAGTCTTTTTTGACAAGAAATTTGACTATTTTGATACTATGTTCTGTAAGGGTACTTGTCAAGCTTTTACTCACATCCAGATCATTTTAAATGCAATTTTTACTTGATAAAAAACATTTGGGTCCTTCCAGTTGCTTAAAAGAAGTAGACACCACTGGTTGTGCTCTGCTTTGCCAAAAAAAAAGCCAAAACTTTTTCATTCACAAAATACAACCATACTGTACTTTTTTCCCCAGTGGATCATACAGCGCTTAAAAGTTTGGGGTCAGCCAGAAAATGTCTGTGTTGTTTTCCATGAAAACAAACTGTTTCATTCATAAAACGAGTTACAAAATGAATCGAAAATATAGTAAAGACATTGACAAGGGTAGAAATAATAATTTTAACGTGTACAAATCTCCAACTCTACCTCTAGATACTCAGCTTTTCAGCTGTGCTAACATAATGCTCAGGTGTTTTAATGATCAATGAGCCTTTCAACACTATAAACATGGATTAACACAATGTGCCACTGGAACACAGGAGTGATGGTTGCTGACAATATATAATAGATATTCCATAAGAAAATCAGCCGTTTCCAGCTTTAATAGTCATTTACCACATTAACAATGTCTACACTGTATGCTTGATCAATTAGGTGTTATTTTTTTTTTTAAATGTGCTTTTCTTTCAAAAATAAGGACATTTCTAAGTGAGCCCAAACTTTTGAGCGGTAGTGTATATTCACGTGCACTGAAAAAGAAACACTCATTCTGGTGTCAGTGCTGGTATCTGACATAAAAGGTATCATGACATCAGCATGTTTCTACCTCTTTCCTCTCCTTGGTTTTCTCCAGGGCGTCTAGAAACTTCTGGTGCTCCTCTGAAGATTTCTGCATCACGCCCTTCATCTCCTTCACTCCGTTAACAGCATTTTCAATCTCTCCATTTAGATACTTTTCTCCTTCCAGTGAGATCTCTGCAAAAAACAAATGTATCACATATTTACTGCAGATCCCAATACTCCTAATAGTCCTGCATTTTCAAAAACAAACATATTAAAGCACTTAAGATTAATTTCCAAAAGGTTGAGTTGTAAATGACAAATGTTTTCCCTTCTTTTAGCCACGGATATTTGTTTTTAGGATTTCTGCTGCCACCAAAATATTCTAATATAATTTAAAAAATTAGAAAATGACATGACAAAAATAGACATGCAATGGACATAAAAACCTACATAAAATGTTATAATATATGGAAAATAAAATTCACTCAATAATTATAGTAAAAATAAAAAAATAAAATATACTGAAAGCTGGAAAATAAACCTGCTAAATCATGTTCATAAAAAAATAAAGTAAAAAATAACATGTTAAAATATATTTTCTCCAATGCGCAATATCTGTAAAAATGAAAAGTACTTTCAGGAAAACAAACAAGCACAGAAAATATAAATTATTAATAATAAATGCCAAATAGCAAAAATGTATGTATATAATGTATGTATATGTCTTATTTTTATATATTCTTTATTCTGTCTCCTATATGTGTCTGAATCTTGAGCTGCTGTGATGAGTAAATTTTCCCACTGCAGGATAAATAAAGTTATGTCTTATCTGAAATATAAAAATCAGTGACCATTTATGCAGGTAATCCAGACTTCAATTTGTACACTTTTCACTAAGACATAAAATAACCAAAATACGTTGGGTTTTTTGGCATTGGGTGAACCGACTCTTTACGTTTTTCTGTTGCTGGTGCAGAGAAACTTACGGTTCAGATCTTCTTTGGATGGAGGAAGGACGCAGTTGGCCGAGGCCAGAAAAAGAGCGACCACAGCCAGAGTCTTGGACCCCTTCTTCTTCATCATCATCATCATCATTAACATCCTCTCTGACTCTCAGGGGGCCAGCAGGCAATGATGAAAAAAATCCTGGAAAAATAACACATCAAACCTCTGAAGTCCAGGAGATTTTGGTTCAAATTTCCTATGCATTAATTTCTGTCTCTGTTTCTTTCAGTCTGTCCTTACATCACATGCATGGCTCCTTTTTCTCCACACAAACTTGGCTATCAGTCAGATTTTTCATTTTATTTTAATTAAAGTACAAAGCTGACACAGGTGTCTATGGAAAAGTACCTTCTTTTTTAAATTTTTTTAACCATTTATACACACAAAAACAGCCGAAAAAATAATAATTAATAAAACTACAAAACAGTCTATTACCATGTAAATTAAAAATAGTAATAATTTTCATTGTAGAAAGTAGGGTTGTCACGATACTAGGATTTTCAACTCGATACCGATACTCAGGAAAATATTTGATACTTGACACCGTTTTCGATACCACCAGGATAAAAACAAAGACCCCAAAATTTTACTGAAATATTATTAACAAGAACAATGCAACATGAAAAAATTAACAGAACCACAGGTTAAATACTTATAATAAAAAACAGATGTGCAAAAAGAAACTGCAAATATGATAACAAGCTTCAGGTCTGAGGTAGTGCAAAAAATAAATGAATACAATAAACAATCACAATTAGAACAATATTTTGTATGTTGTGCACAATATTAGGCAAGCTTGATAAGTCGACTTTTCTCTGCTTCATTCTGGGACTTCAAGAGAGAAAATAACACTTTTCATCGATACTTTTGACAACCCTAGTAGAAAGAAAATTCACATTTTAAAAATGGTCTAGAAACATAAATGGCACACTGTGAAAGCTCCTATGTGGTACTTTCAACTGGCTTTCTCAGCTTGTCTACATGTGATATATAAATAAAGTTATTACTGTAAATAAAACATGTATTTTCAATAAAGAAATGGACTCCAGAGGTCTAAACATGAACATGATCAGTTTAAACTCCTGACTGTTGTGATGTTGTTGTAATGTCTCTCCATCTCCACTAGAGGGCGACATGAGCCGTGAAGCCGCAGCACAGAGACCTACGCAGTAGAAAATCACTGCCGTTGCTCAGCAGTTTTCCTCCCTTACACAGCAAAACATAAAAATAACAGCACTGATCAACACTAATTAATAATTCAATGTGGTGCCTCCTGAACGGATCAATTCCCTCGTCTCCGGTTGCATCCACTTAAACCATTACAAGCAAGGACATCATCACCACACTGACCTCAGATCAGTGTTTGCTGTGACTTTGACTTTGCATTATATAAAGAGAACAGCAGGACCTTCTTTTTTTTCTGTTTACCCAGTTTTTGTCTCTGACGTGTGCTTGGTCAGCTGCTGCTATATTCAACAATGACAGCTTCTACACAGACTGTTGCTCCTGACTGTGTCTCTCTTTATCACACACACAAGATAAAGATAGAGAAAGAAAGTCATCAGACAGATGGAACGGCCTTCTCTGTGCAGCTTTTCCCAGCCAGTAAAAATCTCTCTGTCTCTGCTCTTTGTTGTTTATTCCTTCAGCTAGACATAATCCTTCATTTTCCTCTAAACACACAGCAGTGGGATCTAAATGCACCAATCTATCCGCCATTGTCAAAGTAATGACATTAGTTAGGTCCTCGGAGCAAACGCACCGAGCACTGGTCCCTACAGCAATAGCTGTAGGGACCAGTGCTTAATCTTTATGTTATCTCCTGAGTACCCAAGGCATCAAACTAAGGTCATAACACCTTAAGCACACACACACACGCACGCACGCACACATACACACACATTGCCAATGCTTTTATACTTATAATCGGTCTACAAAGCTGAAGGGAAACTACAGTCAGGTCATAATTATCTTTGGGTTCATTACTATAAGCACCTTTGTATTGATTATATCAGCTTCTGGACACATGTCCACATACTGTATGTCTGACCATAGACATATGACATATTATCAAAGGTCAGATGGATGTTGACCCACAAACAGGAGACAGTCCTGTGTATATTATGTGATTTGTAAAAAGTTAAATGTAAAACATAAAATGTCACTACAACAAACTATATCTTATGTAACTTTGTTTTTCAGATTCATCCCCCGCTCAGTGACGTTAGTGCTGCTCGCCCTCGCCCACCACCTCCCTGTTCCTATGGAAACAAGCAAAGTACAGCATGCACAGAAGATTTTTTTTGTGCATCATATTTGGTATAAAGCTATTAGTTGTGAGTCTTGACATACAATTTCCCCACTTTTTCCCATCTTATTCCACTCTGTTTGACACGATCACAAATACTGTGTGTTCTCTAAACTTTTCATCGAAGCTCACATAAATACATGTTTGTATGGCTGCACAATCAGATCTAATTGAAATATTTTTAAATGTTCTTTGCATCATTTAAAAACATTTCAGCCTGACATATTTCAAAACTTTTGGATCCCTTGATATCCCTTCGAAATGTGGGTTTGAACGATGGATTTTCTCACCTTTCAGATAAATGTAGGAGCAACTATTTTAAGTATTATAATGAAGATAAATTCAGTCTACTGATGGTTTCACCTCTCTGGATCTCTGTGCTTCTAATCTGCAGTGAAAAGCAGAAAAAAAGGACTGTACGCCCCCCTGGGGCTAAAAAAATGTCCCACTTTCTCCTCTCTGTATGAGCTCATGTGTTCACGAGTTTAACACGTACAGTGCAGCAAAAACTGCAGCCGCTCACACAATGAGGTCATTATTCATGTGACAATAAGTCTGTCGCTTTAATTACAGTACGCCAGTTACTGGGAGGTTTGTAAACAGGGGCTGACTCTGACCGCTGAGACCTTTCTTTTTTTTAATGAGAAAAAAAACAGAATGAGTAAGAGTTGAGGTGCGGGGAGAGGAGAGGAAAGAATGAGCAATGCATTGAAAAAACAGACAGAGGAAGGTTGACGTAGAGAAAGTTAAACAAATAAAAGAGGAGAAGACGGAGAGAAAGGAGGAATAATTTACAATGCAGATGCGAGTTTCATTATTTGCTGAGCAGCAGCTGCAGGGATCCTCATGGTTACACAACTGAAAGAATGCAAACCGACCATCAGTCCAGATGTTCGCTGAGAGGCCTTCCAGAAAGTTCAGTCTCAGCTTCATGAAGTGAAATACAGTTTTAGTACATCTGAAACGGTTATCTTCCACAGACATTATGCTACATTTATCATTATATAGTCATACTATAGTACTGTAAGACTATTTATATTATATTTCTTATATATATATGTTTAATCATGGTATTCTCTTTCATATCTACACAACATACATTTTATAGCATTTAAATATTACTATAAAGTATATTTACATTACACATACTGCACATTTATGAAATATAATATTACTTTTATATGAAGATTGGCATGGATTTTTATAATCGATAATTTATCATTTCTGAGCAAAAATGTCAAAACTTTAATGGCTCCAGATTTTGTTCTGCATGCAGACCTGAGTATGTGCCTGTTTTCTTGACTGTTATATGATAATAAATGTAATGGGTTTGGTATTTGGGTTTGGGAAAGTGTTCAAACAAAACAGGCTATTTAAGGATGTTTCTTTGGCCTCAGGGAAACTGTGGTGGTAATTTTACTCCAATATCTGACATATTATAGAACATAGAATATATATGTATGTATGTATGTATGTATGTATGTATGTATGTATGTATATATATATACATATATATATATGTTTGTATATATATATATATATATATATATATATATATATATTAGGGCTGTCAATCAATTAAAATATTTAATCTTGATTAATCGCATGATTGTCCTATGATGCTGTATTAGCACCATTGTAGATTAAATAAAATAATTACTTAGCCGGGGGAGAGGGACAAGAAAAAAAACAGAAAAACTTTGTTTCCAAGATTGAAGTCGTAAATTTATGTGAAAAAAACTCTGAGATTAAAGTGCCAAATTTACACAAAACACACACACACAAACACACACACACACACACACACACACACACACACACATTTGTACGAAAAAAGGTCTTTGTAGCTGCACTTGACATTTAAAGTAAGTTTTTCTTTATCTATTGCCTGCAAGTTGCCATTGACTTTGGGCAAAGAATCATCATAACGCAACCTGTGTTAGTGCTGTTATTATCGTGTAGACTTTGACAACTCTAATTATAATGTATGGTATAATTGCCTATATTTGGCCGTTTTTTCTTATCTTCACAGGTCTTTAGTCCACTAGGGAAACATACACAAAATAAGATGTAGGAACCTTATTGGCCAGGAAGTTCTTGGTGTAAATGCAGCTTTTGATACTTATACCTATATATTTATGTCATATCTAGCTCATGCACCATAGTGTTGCACTTCAGGATTTCTTTGAGCAAATATTTGCTGATGTAATCTGGTCCGATGCCATAAATATAGCTTTTAAATGTTATTTATACATTTAATTCTAATCATCAATCAATCATAAACATGTATTTAATTTAAATAGATCTTCATTTAAATAGATCTTCCCTTTTATTGTGCTGCAATACATATAAACTTGAACTTTTAGGATTTTTTTGGTCGGACATAGCCCAAATATTTGGTGCATTAACATTTAAACACTTGCTGACGCAGCTGATTCACTATTGATTGATTCTCCTTCTGTTTCTGACTCATCCTTTCTTTTAGAAGACTGTAATCCTAGAATAATAATAAGGAACAATTAATCTTATCTGGATCATCTGGGCTCCATTTCAGCATATGGGACACTCAGGAGACACGTGTGGCCTCATTTCAAGTGTTTGAGGATTTCTGCTCCCAAAGGATTTACTGGTCATGTGGTTGTAGAAACATTAAGGTCAGTTATAAAAAAAGAAGTACAATATTTAAAATTGTATAGAGCTGTTGATATTGTGCACTATCCATTCTACAGTTTAGGTAAATTTGGAGGACTATTGGAATATTATAAATACCAGCATTTTCTTTTTAAAATATTTTTTCCTGTACTTAACACTGTCAACAGTTACTTATAAAATGGCATGCTAATATTCATATTTTACAGTTAGTATTGCTGCTGGGTGTGTCCAGCCTAAAGTGCATTAAAGTGAAGAAACCACAATATGATGTCATCTGCCCTAATCCTGTTGTTTTGGTCCAAAGATGGAGGTCACACCCATGAGTAAGCAATGCAAAACAACAGCCACCTTGTCAGCCATGAAGTCAGCATAGAGACAAACATCTGAAAATTTAAACAGTTAAATCAAGACTCATTGAAGAGCCAAATTAAAGTTACAAATGTTGACATTTCATAAGCAGGACCTGGAAAATGCAGCTCATGTGTTGCACTCTTATTTATCATAATAACACTCTCATATACAGCACATAGAGATACATTTTCCTCTGAGCATCACCAAGCTGCAGACTCTCAAAAAATAAAAGCCCCTCTGACTCACCTCTGTTTGTTTCCTGAGACTCCAGACCGTCTGAAGCTGCTCCAGCCTCTCTGCTGCTCCTCTTTATACCAGCGGATAACGGGGACGGTGCAGACATGTGATTCATGCTACCCGCCGCCGCCACCGACAAGCTGCAGCAAATTAAAAGACAACTTCCTGTAAATCCCTTCAAAATAAAACACCATCGTGAACGTTTAATCGAAGTGAGGTAGTCAGCTCATGTATTGAAGTAGTAGACCTCAAAATGTTACAAAAAATTAGTAATAAAAAGAGTAATTGTAAAAAAATGTTTAAGGTAATAGTTTAAAAAAGTGTTTTAAATGAGCTCACAATGTCAAGTAGTGGGCAAACAACAATGCAGTTGATTGGCTGGTTTGCCAATTACTGTTATCTCATTGGCTCTCTCATTGGTATTTAAATCGACAGTAACCGTTACCGTCCTAAGTGAAGACGTCACCATGGATGATGTGGAATAACGGGATTACCTTCTTTTGCACGCATTTTAAATATGGCGTTCTGGGAGAAAAAAAACGTGAAACTTAACTCCTCAGTAGCGATATCAGCGGGATATTGTTATAAACAAAACCTCTGGGGAAAACTAATCAAACTGACCGTTTCTCTCGGACAAATGTTACTGCTAGCGCTGGCGTTAGCGTTAGCTTGTCAGAGCAGTAATTTTATTTGGCTTCCCCTCTGTTTTTCTCTCCGGAGCGGAGAAGAATAGGCTTTTGAGGTTCTCAAACAACAAGATAAAGTTGGGAAGACATAGCTAACAGCAAACTGAGGAGAACAGGTATGTGCCCAGTTGGATTATCACCTCATCACCCTGTTAAAATAATCGCTCAAACTCATTTTTTCAAGTTAGACAGGAAACACAAAAAACTTCACCAAAAGTGTAACATTTATTGATCATTTCACTCAAAAAGGATGTAACAAAGGATGACTATTGACATAGTAATAACACTGTGTGTAAATTATGTAACTTAAGAGAAATAAATGACTTAGGCAATTTTTTTAACATGCCTTTGTGACTTAAACAAGATATGGTAACACTTTATTTTGAAGGTGTCTACATAAGAGTCACACAAGCCTGTCATAAACATGACATGACAAGTATCATGAGCATTAATGTTACTTCAAAGTGTCATTAATGTTCATGACACAAACCATGTCATGTTTATGACACGCCCATGTCACTCTTATGTAGACACCTTCAAAATAAAGTGTTACCATATCTTGTTTAAGTCACAAAGGCATGTTCAAAAAAGTCACATTTTATTTTTACTTAGGCATAATAAATCCGCTTAAGTCAGACACTTGACATAGGCCATTATCTTAAAGGGGTAAAATCACATGATCTGATTAACTGAGGATGTAGGCAATTTTACCATAGGTGGCATGAGGAGATGATTTAGGCAAAAAAAAAACCAATTTTGACATAAAATGACTTAGATGATTATTTAAACAGTGTGACAACCTGTGTTAATGTGTGTAAATCAGTTTTCTGTCTTGAGGAAACATTTTGTTTTGCCGAGGCTATATATCTTTTACATATAATATATAATTTTATTTCCTCCACATAATATTACACAAGTTGTTTCACTATGATTAATTGATTTTATGTGTATAACCCTTTCAAGTGTAGGTAAAAAAACGTTGAGCTTTTATTTTGTAGTTTTCCTGTCGTTACGGTGTTTAACTCAGCTTGACTTGACCCCCGTGAGGCTGAGGACTTTTCCAGAAGTTTTGTAATGTTTTGGCAGCAGCGCTCAGAGCTGCAGAGCAGAGAGACAAACATTTGATTCATCCTCACGGTGACTCAACATTTAATAACTTCGCTTTCAAGGGTCATTAGCTGCTGCATGTTACCGAACCAAATGATCAGTTTCACAAAAAAAGATGTTACCTGGTCTTTAAAACAAACGCTATTACAGATAATAACACAATTCAGACACTGACAGCATGTAATAAGTAAAATACACAATAACATAATAAACACTTTGGTTTACTCTTTAGCCAGGGTGTAGGGAACAAAATGGAAACATAAGTTATGACCTAATATTTAGGCATTATATGCCTATGAAAAAACATCCCAAAAATAATGAAATATAAAACTTAGAAAAACAATGTTTTTTTCTTTCAATCTAATAATTGAATTGTTATTAATTAACTAATTGATCTAATTAGTATTTCAGTAATTCCTCTTTCTTTTACTATAAATATTATTAGGAACATTTTTTTTTTTCAGCAGTCATTTCATACCAGTAAACGCACAGTAAATAATATCAGTAATGAAGGCTCTACTAAGTGTGCCAGTAAGCAATGTCAACAGGCCATGTGTAACACCAGGAACCTGGAACTGGTACACATAAAATGTAGTGCAGCCATCGTTAAATGTTATTTATTACATCTGTGCTTTTCCTGTTTTTGCAAGTAATGTATTTCTTTAATAAAACTACAGAACAGTGTAAACAGAGGTGTGTGGGAGGTTCATTACTGAAAAGTCACAACCTGTTTTTATTACCCTTCTTTATAAAAACAATAAACTTTAACCAAAAGCAGCAAAAAATACACACTAAAGCTAGAGTCAGTGTCTTGTAAAAGAGGCCTCACATTCAGACTGTTTTGATTAAAAAACAGGCATGCACTGCAACTTTCCGTAAGTGTGAGGAGGCTTTTGGGAATTCAAAACAGCTAAAAAGGGTGTGTGATTAAAACATGAAAACATGGACATGCCCACACTTAACACACACAAACACACGACAGGGTTAAGTAACTGAGGAAAACTGAATCAGCTTCCTTTCAAACCCAGTATTATTAATCCTGAACTACCTTCAAACTAAATCATAATCCCATAATCCTTAAAAACAACCAGTGAGGTCTGTGTCATCTCAGGGGAGGGACGTTCCAGTAAATCACACATGCACACACGTTATTCACTCATACAGATTCTTTAGTTCTGTGTCAGCACAAATCATATCTGTGCATAGTTGTGCAGATGTTACTTGTGATATTTGTTATGTTTGAACATGACACTGACAAAGGCTTTTGGAATCTGAAAAATTAGCTGGTATTTTAATGAAAAAAACTCTGCTTTTGAAGCTGTCTTTCTCTTGCAACACAAAAAATTCAATAATACAACAATAACAACAATTTTGTTGAATATAGTGGCCCTTGTGGCCTGATGGGTGGATAAAACATTAAAATAAATAATCAAATACATATGGAGAATGGCAATAGGTAGATTTTTTGATTGATGGTTAAATAATCAATAATTCAATCATTTCAATCACTGTAGTGATTTCGTTTAATGATCACATAGTAAAGTTTAGGAAAAAAATGTTCACTGAAAGACAATAATATACACCACACTTATAATTAATATACATGCAGCATCCTTCATTTGCTGAATTTTGGAGAAGAACAGAATAGGAAGATAAAAGTGAAACTGGTCATTAATATTATTCTTTGCTAAGTAATGTTACTAATGATCTCTTCTGGAATCTGGTCTCTGTAATGCATGTACTGTAGGTGAAGCATGTCTGCTCAATCAATCAATTAAACTATATCTTATTTATTTAGCACAAGGCATAAATTTAGCGCTGAACAAAGTCTTTGGTATATGAAAGCAAAGATTCAGTAAATTATTTTAGCACAAAAGTAATCAGGGGAAGGGCCAGACTAAGAGCCAATCAAAGATCCTTATGAAGGGGTGACATGCTCAAACAGTCAGAAGGTCGCCGGTGCCTGTCGTGGTGGCAACCTAAGAACCCGCTGGTGGACAACAGCCGTGAGGGAGGCCATCAAACTGAAGAAGGCCGAGGGGTCTCCAGACAGCAGAAGGTCTAGAAGGGCAGCTGCGGCAGTCACTGAAGCAAAAACTTATGTGTGGGAGGAATTCAGGGAGGCTACGGAGGAGGACTTTCAGCCTCAAGGAGGTTCTGGAAAACTCAGGTGACTGAGAAAGGGAATTCAGGGCTTGGCTCAAGCTGTGTTCAGCAGGGTAGGAGACCTGCTGATGCAACCTGGGGATGTCGTCAGACGGTGGATAGAACACTTTGAGGAACCCCTAATCCAGCCAACACCTCCTCTGTGGAGGAGGCAGAGTCTGAAGACTCAGGGGAAGACTCATCTATATCGCTGGCAGAAGTCGCCGAGGTAGTTAAGCTGCCCCGGCGGACAGGGCTGGATGAAATTCGCCCTGAAACACTGAAGGCTCTGTACAATGTTGGGCGGTCATAGTTGACATGCCCCTTCAGTGTTGCTTGGAAGTCTGGGACAGTGCCTGTGGAGTTGCAGACCGGGGTGGTGGTTCCCATTCCCATTGTCAAGAAAGGGGACCGGAGGCTGTGTTCCAGTTACAGAGGAATAACACTGCTCAGCCTCTGGGAAAGGATCTGACTGACTGTTGAACCTCAGGTTCAGAAGGTACAATGCAGCTTCCATCCTGGTGGAACAGCGGAGCAGCTCTTTACCCTGACAGACTGCTGCAGGGGTACTGGGAGTGTGGCATCCAGTCTACATGTGTTTATTGGACTTGGAGAAGGGTTACGACCATACAGCATGGTTCTCTCGGAGCCACCGAGGTCGGCGGGTGTAACTGCCTCAAGCAAAGGAGATCAAGTATGTCACGTGTTAAGCGATGAAGGTAGAACAGAGCCTGAGATGGTACAGCGCCAGCAGGGATGCTGGCGTTGTACCGGACCATCGTTGTTCAGAAGGTGCTGAGTCAGAAGGCGAAGCTCTCGATGTACTGTTCCATCTACGTTCCAACCCTCACCTCTGGTCCTGAGCTTTGTGTAGTGATCGAAAAAAAAGAGATCGCGGATAGAAGCGGCTGAAATTAGTTTCCTCTGTAGGGTGACTGCTCAGCCTACATGGATGGACAAAACGAATCCAGATTCTTACAAACAAAATCATCAGTGCATCATTCAGTAAAATTCTTAAGAAATATTTAAAACAAAAAAGAAATTCCTGAAGTACAAAAAATAGGCAAAGCTATAATGATATAAGCAAAATCCTTCATATTAAAAAAACCTAAGTACAAGATGAATTTAAATTCTTATTAAATAAAAAAAAAGAATTAAGGCAATTGCCAAAGTACAAAAATAACTCAAATTCTCATGAAATTATAAAATTCCAATTCTTTAATTTCAAAAGTAAATGTTTATAAGTACAAAAAGAGCTAAATTTATGATAAAATAAGCAAAATCCTTAAAAACAAACAAAGGTTAAAAAATATAGAAAATCCTGAAATACAATAGTAAATGCAAAATTACACAATAATTCAATTCCTAAAGTACAAAAATAGGCAAAGTAAAAAAGTAAATCATGAAAAAATTCTTGTAAAATCATCAAAAAATGTGTTAATTCCTGAAGTACAAAGTAACTAAAATTCTAATTAAATTATACAATTTCAAATCTTCATCACATAAGTAAATCCCTTAAGTAAAAAAAAATTATCAAAATTCCAAAACACGATTAATTAAATTCCATTAATAAAGTAAAAAAAGTAGACAATTCTTTCAGTTCTGATAAATGAAGTAAAATCTTAATTATAAAAATATGCAGAAACCTTTATATTAAAAAAATCCTAAGTACAAACCCTAATTGATATCCTCATAAAATTATTAATATATATTTTTTGAATTTAGGAAATTCCAAAAGTACAAAAATAAGTCAAAATCATGTGAAATTAAGTAAATTCCTGAAGTACAAAAAATAATCAAAGTTAAAATGAAAAAAGCTAAAATCCTAAATTAAAACAATCAAATCATTAATTTACAAAAGGAGAAAAATCTTAAGTACAAAACTAAATTTCTTTTTTATGAATCAAATTAAGTCTTTCTCAAAATCTTTTTTTTTTTTTTTTTTTTTACAAAAAAGTCAAATTCTTATGAAATAACTACCTATTACTATTATTACTTATTATTACTATTAAAAATAGGCAAAGTTATAATGAAAAAAGTAAAATCCTTGATTAAAAAAATATATAATTCTTTATATACAAAATTAACATTCCCAAGTAGAAAATAAATCTTTATCAAATGAATTTGGAAATTTCCAAACTAAACTACTGCCTTACCCAGTGGCTGACTAGAAGTCAAATTCTTCTGAAATAATAAAATTCCTCAATTACAACATCAATTAAATTCCTAAAGTAGAAAATAGGGAAAGTTCTTATAAAATAAGCAAAATCCTTTGTGATAACAAAAACGAAGCTCAAAATTTTGTGAAACTCTTTTGAAATTAAAAAAAATAATTTAAAAAAATCAACTCTCTGATGTTTAAATCTCCACTTTGTCTGTTAGCTTCATGATGTCGTACTAATTATTTTGAGGACAAACACCAACAGATGGTCGACGTGGCTCCAGATGTGCTTCACCAGCCCTGGATGTGCTGCAGATCTGCAGATAAGTAGGTGGCACTGTAACAACTTTCTGCTTTTATCTCAGGACTCAGCTGTTCACATATCCCCAGATATCAGATATTGAAATACACAATTCAAAGTTATGTGTTTAGATTGAATATTTAACATGATTGTGCTGGTTGTCCCTGGTCGGCCTGGGTCGCTGTGTGTTTGCTTTGAATCGTGCCGGCTGCTTGGACTCTGTAGACCTGCTTTCACCTGTTACATTAGTGAGGTGTTTTGAGATCTTGTTGTGGGTTTGGTCTTTTTAATATAATGTCATGTAACAAATCCTCATTATTGAAGGGAACTTGTGAATATAAATTCATGTGGGCGTGAGACGAGTGCTACTCTGCTCCCTGAGCTCCTTCCTCTTCAGTCGGCCCTCCTTCAGCTGCAGGAACACCCAGGTTATAATAATCCGGCTACATGTCCTCCTGTCTGCACGGCTTCTGCTCCCTGTGGACCCTGTGGGTCTGGAGAGACATGACGCACACAGATGTGACTTCCTGCTCTCTTCAGTTCAATAAAACAGACAGAGTGCTTGATTTCAGTTGGTGGTCTAAACAACAGACGAGTGTCATTACCTTAAAATAGAAGTAAAAGGTGGTGTTGGCCAACAGCAGAATCAGCGGCAGGACGACCGCTCTGATAATAAAAGGTCTCAGATCTGATCAAACACATGGACGATCATCACATCACACAGTGAGACAGTGAGTGAGGTTGGAAAGACAGTGTTTGGTTACCAGGACAACTCTGGTTCTCTGAGCACTGAGTGACATATCTTCTTGCTTCTGTCTGGAGGAACTCTTGAAAATGACGAGTTAGGGGCTCAGGGCTGCTGGGACAGATCTCACTCAGTTCTCAGAGAACCAAAGTTATCCTGGTAACCAAACATGTTCTGTTCTACAGTTCAGTGTTTGCTGGTGTTAATTATACACTTTGTATACGTTTGGTTAGTATATGAGCAGTGTAACACAATGGCAGGAGTCACAGTGTCACTGCAGAAACAACAACATGCATGAACTCTGTTGTCATCTGATCGTTTTCAGTTTGTTTGAATGAATCATCTTTTCCAAACCTGCATGTAAACATTCAGCTTACCTAAAACAGTGAGAGAGTGCTGAAGGCTCTCAGAGGAGAAGTCATGAGAGAAAACATGGACGTGATAAACACAGCTGTAGCTTCCTTGGTGGGCGGGCTCTGCAGCAGGAAACAGGAAGTGGGCAGAGTGATTGACAGCTGGCTGGGTGTAGTTGTGTGCTGAGGTGGAGGAGGTGAAGCGGAGCTGGAAGGAGCCTCCTTGGTACTGTGGCTGGATGGAGCAGCTGATGGTGAAGTTGGAGCCCCTGAACACCCGAAGCCCATGCTGCTGAGCCTCTGAGACCCCGTCCATGGAGGAGAATGCAGAGATGTTGGGCTGAAGCAGCAGGTCTGTAAACACAGAGAGAGGATGAAAGAGGATGGGATGTCACAGGTCTATCACAGACAGACAGACAGACAGGTTCCTCCAGGTGTGTCCTGTCAGGTGAAGATCAGCATGGAGAGTTCAAAGTTTCCAGAAACAAGTCCACGTTCTACAGGTCAGGATGTCATTGTTCTGGATAACTTTACAGTTCAGTCTAATGGAAATCACTGACTGTCACTGTGACAGAGGAAGGAACGTACTGGAAACATTACTTTCAGAGATGATAATACTGATTGACTTACCTGAGCAAGTGAGATTCAGCAAGGAGTAAGTGAAACATGGTTGTAGGGCTCACAGCTATTCCACAAGGTTCATTTGGATTAAAGACTGAATGCAGTGAGAATTGTCAACAAATTCTCTCCATGCTTCAAGATGGAGGTCGTTCTTTGTCCCCCTCCAAACAAAGACAAACGACCCCCACCCCCACAGGTATCTGGAGATACCTAAAGGCGTCTCATTGGCTGATACCAACAGGAAATACAACTTCCAGGTTGAGACACAAAAGTCTTGTGCAGCCATCCCTTCTCGCTCTTCTCTTCTCAACTCCCTGAGGAACAGCATGCCTGCTGTCCTGGTCTGATCTTCCAGGAGGAAGATCAGACACCTTCCCTCTGTCTCCAGCTCTAAGGGAAGGCCGGTGAGGCCCAAACCAAGTGGACCCACCACAACGCTTCTAAGTTTCCTGCCTGTGATCTATACTGGACGTAATCACAGAGACCCTCACCAAGCTTCTGGAGCCAACAACAGCAAAACAACGCTACAACCACCAAAACCCAACCAGGAACCAGATTCTTCTCTAAAAGGATTTCTGCTTCTCTTTCAACTCTGGACTCTGTGGTATAGTACTGGGCAGTTAGTAAGCAAGAACAAGTTTGTTAAGCTTTAATCAATGGTGTGATCTGTTGTGTGTTTAAGTATATTTGTTGGGATATTTTGTGTAGTTAGATCACTTGAAGTTGTATGATTAATGTTGCTCTACATATCTCAAGTTGTACATGTAAATTAACTATAACTCCTTTGATTTGCTCACACACTAATCCACATGAAATATACTTTAATTTGGCTTCCCACAACACATAGACCTTCAAGACCGCATGGTCTATTGTTCTTCAAGAACAAAAGGGCTTCCGCCATTTTGATTTATTTAAATGACCGCCTTTCGGCCGCCATTTTGTTACACATTCTTTCTCAACCACATTTCCACTGTAAATAGTCTTTTAGATTAGTTATTGTGTGTTCTGTTTGCTTTGCTTTATTTAGAATAAATATGTTTTTGGATTAATATGCTTCTCCCTTTAATGTTGCACATGAATGAATGATTTGCTAACCTCTGCTATGGAAAAGAACTCAAAATTCCTTCAACCGTTACTAAATATTAATAAGGTAATTCGATTATAATTATATTCATAATTAATAATCAATGTTCCAAATTGATAATTTGTTAACTTTATGAGACTGATTAACTATGATTTGCTATCATTTCCTATTCCTAAGTGAATAGGTGGTGCCCCTTGAGTAACTTTAATTCATTTAAAGTATTAAATATTAATTTAGTCAATTTCCGATAGCAAAATTGACCTAAATTAGCTTTACCTCTAAATATTTTGGTACCCCTGCTGGAGGCAATGTGTATCTGAAGCAGATACCCCTACATGGTGATGCACAGTCTCTCAGAGATCCAGACTGAACACAGTAATGGCTGATAGCCCACGCATCTATGAGTGAGGACGATTTTTGATTTCTTACAGAAATAGCAGAACCACAGTCAAGATCTCTGCAGGCAACAGCTTCTGCCTTCAGGGGCCAGGCAGGGTAACCACCCACTGGTCTCCATTCTCCTTCATGTTTCAGCTCCAGTGTTCCTGCACAGCGACTGTCTCCTCCCACCAACCTGACAGACTCTGAGTAGAAACAAGAGAGTCATCAGTAAAAGAATAAAGTGAATTTAATCAGAACAGAAATGAGGCAAATCAAAGCTGCAGCTCCTCTTCTACCTGAGCAGGTGAGTCGAACAGCTCTGCCAGGTGAACAGGTGTTTCTATCTGACCCTGAGCTTCTACAGTCCAGGAGAGCAGACTCATTTCCTTCACACTGGAACTCTTTGGTCCGCACTGGAGACTCCACTTCTCCATAGAGCGCCCCCTGGAGGACTGAAGGAGCCCCACAGCCAAGCTCCCTGCAGACCAGCTCTGCATCCTGCTGGTCAAAGTCAGCTTCACACACTGAGGACCAGCTCTGGTTAGGCTGGTCAGACTTCACCTCCAGTCTGCCTGAGCACAGACTGGTCCCATTCACCAGCCTGACAGAGTCTGGAGAGATGAGAGAAGAGAAACAGAGAGAGATAAAAGACTCTGCCGAGGCTGAAGTCCACCGGGTGGGTGTGGAGGTACTGACGACCCCCCGGCTGAGCTGAGCTGCTCAAAGTTCTTTCCAGTAGGTCACTGAGCATGTTTACATGCACACTAATAAACCCAATATAATCTGATTATTATTCTTTACAGGATAAAGTCATTATCAGATTATGAGAAATCAGATAAACACAGCTGGCTTTTGGCCAATATTTAGTTTTCTTCTGAGCATGTGAACCGTTCATCAGGTTTCTTTTGTTCTTTTACATCTGCACATGTGTAATTTTACTCTGGATAGCATCCCCGGCTGAATGAGGCTGTACTCTAAAACTGATGCTTCACAAAAGCTTTATTTTAAGACTGTAGTTCCACCAAAACATTCTGCGACAGCTCCTGGAACACAGTGTCAGAGCTAAGGAGAAAACAATACCAAATATTAGCATTTGCATTAATTAGCATTAGCACACATGCTCTCAAATTAGGTCAAATTACAAAAATACATAATTAAAATGATTTTCATCCATCACAGAATAAAAGAAACATTAACAAACCTTGTGCCCCTATCAGCCAGGTACTAGGAAAATTTTCACAGAGTAAGAAGCACTCGTTATTATTTACCCTCTATCGATATATACCAGCGCTATCCATTCAAAATAAAAGCACCTGTCTCATAACAAACAATGGGAACACCTTTTCAAAATAAAAGCACCTGTCTCATAACATACACTGAAAACATGTTTTCAAAAATAAAGCACTAGTCTTATAGCGTACACTGGAAACAATTTTTCAGAACAAAAGCAGTCGTCTCCACAGGATACACTCTGGACCTGCTAAAGGTAATTTACAGAACACACTGACATTCTGAAATTCTCCCTCCATTCGTGATGTGAGAATTCCTTGAGCAGCAATCTCTCCCAGCAGCCCCTGCTCCTAACACACTTCCAGCAAGCTCCAGTTTGAGATGATGTCATAGATTTTCTTACCAGAGCAGGTGATATCCAGACTGTAGCTAGAGGAATCTGATGATGCACACTCGCTCAGTGACCCAGACTGAACACAATCAGAGCTGATCTCCCACACAGCTCTGTCTGAGGATTCCTCTCTCCGTCTTACAGAAACAGCAGAACCACAGTCCAGCTCTGTGCAGACAATAGCTGCTTCCTTCAGGGTCCAGTAACCATCACCCACTGGTCTCCATTCTCCATGTTTCAGCTCCAGTGTTCCTGAACAGTGACTGTCTCCCCCCACCAACCTGACAGGCTCTGAACAGAAACAAGAGAGTCATCAGTAAGAAAAGTTTAAAGTAAAACTTGACTGCTGATTCTCTGACTTCTCTTTCTCTTTTCTTTCTCTGTTTGCCTGTTTGGTTGTAACTTCCTTCAGCTTGGAGTCCTGGAGAAATACACAAATATATTAGCATATTAGCAATATTAGCAGTGGACAGTGTGTTGTCATTGTTGCACCACTGCTGAGTAACGTGTGTTAAAGTTCTACATGTTAAAGCACAAGATGAACTGATCACCAAAATGAGTAAAAAACAAGTGCAGCCCAACTCCTGCTTGGGATTGTTGCTTGGACGACTACAAAGATACACAATTAAGGAGTTACAAAATGAACACAAAGACAAAATAACCACAGACAGACGTGGAATTAACTCAACACGATGAAAAATGTCAGACACAAAATAAACACAAAGAGACATGAAATGAGTACAGAGACACAAAACCAAACTAAAGCACAAGGAGAAGCAAAATGAAAACTAAAGTCACAAAACAACGTAAAAGATTCACACAGTTACCACTAAGATACACACAACAACCACAAAAGACACAAAACAACCTCAAATATTCACAGTTACCACTAAGATACACACAATTACCACAAAAGACACAAAACAACCAGAAGGAGATGCAAAGTTAATACGAAAGGCATACAAAACACAGGCTTAAAATTATAAGATACACACAATTACCACATTTAAAAATGAATAAATATATTTCAAAATACACAAAAAAAACAAATAGAAGAGGTAATTGAATAGAAAAGTAAAAGAAAATGTGAATACAAATGTTAATTAATGAAGTAGCAAAGTGAAACAAATCTATTTATCATATTTTATGAATTAATAAATGCCCACATTTATAGATCTAATTCCTTGTCACAATTCTATAGCACTCCGCTTTCATCTTTTTAAACGAGGTACTCAGGACTTCCTGCCGTTACTAAGCAACCAAAACAGCTTGCGCAGCAGTATCTTTAATCTCCTATTAGTATCAAACTGGTTTTCTAGCGTACAAAATGGAAACATTTATGGTCAACTTCGACCTCCGTGGTGGTTTAACTATGGACGAGTGGATTGAACAGTGTGTATCTCTGGGGGGAAAAACCCCTGCCAAAAAACGACATGCAGATATTTGTAAAATAGAGGTTGACAAACTCAAAAAGAAAACTGAAATGAACAAAACATTGAAAGCAAACAAAATGGGCCGTCAAATGCTATGAAGACTGTTGTCAAGATAAAAACATAGGTTTAGACCTTAAGACTGTGATAAAAGACTAGGTCAGTGACATTTTGCAAAATTTCTATGCAATTGTCAGAAACGGTAAAGGTGAGCTCTATGGCCTCAGCAGCTATGTTGGTCTCTGTGCTGGACAAAACTATTACATTTTTTCAGCTGGTCCTGTGTATAAAACATCAGTAAGCTGTGAAAAATGTACAGCAAAGTTTGTCAGTTTGTATATATATATATATATATATATATATATATATATATATATATATATATATATATATATATATATATATTATATACAGACTATTGAAGCTGCATTCAGAAACTTTCCTGTCACATGTGAACTGTGTGTGAGGTGGTTTAGAGACTTTGCTGAGCAGATTAAAGATAATCAGTTTCACAGAAATGCAGTTCAGAGTGTAAATATTATCGGTAAATCTGATGATGAAATCAGACCTATTCCAGTAAAGATCCCTTTTCTTTTCTTTTTTTACCATTCCAATTAATTTATATGTGTTGTGAAAGTTTATACAACAATATCATCAAAGCATCAAAATACAACAGCATCAATCAACAGGAATTTAAAACAGTGTTAACATGATGTGTACTAATTGGTGTATATGTATTTACTCAGTAACCAACTCTCCCAACACATTTCAACTAATATCACACACACATGCAAGCACACACACACACACACACACACACACACACACACTGGCATGCACACGCACAAAACCAGATAGACATGCACAAACACACACACACTGGCATGCACACATACACAGTGTGTGTGTGTGTGTGTGTGTGAGTCTCTAAGTGTATATTGTAACTTTAATCTTCTCTTAAATACATTGACTGGATGTTTAATAGCAGATTAATAATGAAGTAAAATGTAAAACTTGTAAAATCTTTAATTAATGTATCAAATAAAAAATGTATGAATGTAAAGATTCAATATGAATTTTACCTACCTGAGCTCAGCAGCAACAACAGTAACAGGTGACCCATGTCCAGGTAGTGCGTCTCTCTGCCCGTCCGTCTGTCTTCCTGTCTGCTCTCTGCTCTGATCAGCACATGTGCTGTACTCACTGTGTATCAGCGTATAGGAAGAGGAGGAGCTTTAGTGGAACATAGATTATATATTTACACTTCTGATCAACTTTAATGTGATGAGAAGCTGCTGACAGATCACAGATTGCAGGACTGTGGTTTGTATTACCATGACGACATGGGCAGACTGAGATGTTCCTATCAGATTGATGCAATCAGTGTTTGTGTGTTGTTTGTGTGTGTGTGTGTGTGTAGGTGTGTATGGTGTGTGTGAGTGTGTGTGTGTGTGTGTGTAAGTGTATATGGTGTGTGTGAGTATGTGTGTGTGGTGTCTGTGTGTGTGTGTGTGTGTGTGTGTGTGTGTGTTGTTTGTGTGTCTGTGTGTTTTGTGTGTGTGTGTAGGTGTATATGGTGTGTGTGGTGTGTGTGTGTAAGTGTATATGGTGTGTGTGAGTGTGTATGGTGTGTGTGTTTGTGTGTGTGTCTGTGTGTTTTGTGTGTGTGTGTATGTGTGTGTGTGTGTAGGTGTATATAGTGTGTGTGTGTGTATGGTGTGTGTGTGTGTGTGTGTGTGTGTGAATAAGTGTGTGTGTGTGTGGTGTCTGTGTGTTTGTGTGTGAGTGTGTGACTATCTGTGTGTGTGTGTGTGTGTGTGTGTGTGTGTGTGTGTGTGTGTGTGTGTGTTGTTTGTGTGTCTGTGTGTTTTGTGTGTGTGTGTAGAGTGTATATGGTGTGTGTGTCTGTGTGTTTTGTGTGTGTGTGTGTGTGTGATATGTGTCTCCTCTGTCCCTCAGTGTAAAAACTGAATGTAACACTAGGTGGCAGGAGCTTCATTCAGATACAGTAAGTTGTACCACAGATCCCAACACTGTGTACATGTTGCCTTTTACTGTGTATTTTTAATCATTCTCCATGTGTTTGATATTAATTTTCCTCCCCACTACTTATTAAAAAAATCTGGAAAGAGTTAAGTCCAGATATAATACAAAATATTTAACTGAGGCCTTTTTTTCTAGGTGTTGACAACATTTCAGTATTGCTCATTGGCCACAAGAAGACAGTTTGAGCCTTTTTTTACAACATCTCAATGGATTTAAATAGATCAACAATAGAGCCCTGAACATCTGTGTTAAGACAATAGTGATGGAGAGAACGCTGGACTAATAAATGTGTGACGCATGTCCTCTGTACTCCGGCCAGTATGGCCCCCATGTGTGAAATTCCAGCCAGCCATGACACAGCATCCCTCATTTAACAGCGGCTCAGCTGTTGGCGTAACAGCAGCTTTAGCAGACTTAATCTATTAAACAAAGTTTCTATCCATTCAAAACATGGCATGGAAATGTGACAGACGCACAGTGATCATGTGGTGAGGAATGACACGAGCCAGATGTTCATTTTAAAAGCGTTCTTATCACATTGTTGATCTTTTTCTTGCCTCTCTTGTCTGTATTTCTGTATTGCCTCATGACGTGCTCCGGATGCAGCTTCATCAAACCAGCGTGGATGTTGTTGCAAAAGATTTAAAATTGCTCTCAGATAGCAGTGCAGAAGAAGGATTATTGGAGCATCTTGCAGTGTTTATCCTTTACACTGATTTAAAGCCACTCATTCACTTACTCGCAGCTTGATAATTCCTGAATGAAGCTCCTCATCACAAACATGCAAAACAACAATAACTAAAAACTTCTGTATGTAGGTTGTTTTTAATTCCATTTGAGGCACTGGCACTTCATAGTTACTGATATCAATTACCAAAACCAGACTGTAGCAACAGGAAGTTTCTGATAAACAGTTCTGGATAACACATGCACAATTTATTTTAGTCCAAAATATTTAGGGGATGATTTTGCAAAAGCCTCGCTCGGATACACACACTAAGAAAGACATTTTTGTGGATCAAAGGCTCCGCTGTGTCCTCATATTAAGGTTATTATGTTGGGATAGGGGCAGCGATTCCCAACCTTATATGCAAGAGGGTTCTTGGTTTGAACCCCCAGCCAGCTTGGGCCTTCTATGTGAAGGTTGCATGGTTACCCCCAAGTTAACATGAGTCTTTTGGGATCTTCCCACTGTACAAAGGCATATAGGGTTTTTATTGGTGAAAAGGATTGATTATGAGCTTGTCTGTCTCCATGTTATAGCTCTGTGATGAACTACCAACTTGTTCAGTGCCTAATGTCAGCTGGGATCGGGTCCAGCCCTTGCAACTCGTTAAGCATAAGGGGTTACTGGATTAGTGGATGGACAGTATTTTTGCAGTAGTGAGGGGTTTATTTAAAAAAAAAAAAAAAATGCCTTTTCTGCTTCAATAAATGGTCAAAATGGCTTGATTTATGTATGGGAAAACAGAAAATTGAAGTGCCAGGTGAAAATTCAACATAATATACAATCCAAAATATAATGGAAAACAGCCTGATGCAGTAAAGCTCTCAGGCATTCCGGATTACTTTCAAATAACAACTGTATTTTCCTATATTTACAAGCTGCACCTTAATGCACCATTTCCTGTCAGCGCCCTCTATACAAAACCGTGCAGCATTATACAGACAAATTGAGATTTTGTGACTGGCTGCAGTCGACAGAAACACAATTCCCCCTTGACAAAAGAAAGTAACTGAGACATACAGAAACATATCGATCACTTATGGCATCGATCACTTATTTCCATGGCGGTTGGCATCGCCAGCACTGCCTGAAAAAATGCTGTACTTGTGCTGATGTTTATTTAGTTGTCGTTACTCCAGCTGCTCATCTTTGAAGTGGAGATAGAGTGGACAACTTTCTTTTGACTATGGTTGTGTGGACAGCTCAGCAGAGTCCTATACAAGGTTATTATAGTTAATGAAAACTAACGAAATAATTCAAACTAGAATGGGAAAAACATTCGTTAACTGAAATAAAAATAAAAACGAGAGCTTTTTAAAAAACGATAACTAACTGAAACTGTATTTTGTGGTTACAAAACTAACTAAAACTAGAGTGAAAATGTCCTTAGTTTTCGTCTTTGTCAACTTTTTTCATACGTAAACCTTTTTGGTTGATATGAAACCTATTTCATCTATTTGGTTTTATGACTTAGTAAACTTATTGGGGCTAAGATGGATAAGGCAAAGGAAATAAAGGTAACATTTATTGTAACCTTATGGAATCTCTCACCCAACAAATACCCCATTACAAAAATACTAAAACGAACACTAAAACTAATTAAAACTGAACTAAAGCTAAGCATTTTCCAAAAAAATAAAAACGTATTAAAACTAGCAAACACGCTCTAAAAACTCATTAAAACTAACTGAATTTAAAAACCAAAAATCACAAGGAAATGAAAACTAAAACTAATGAAAATTCCAAAACTATTATAACCTTGGTCCTATATGGTGTAAACGTATACGGACAGATTTTTCAAACTTGTAGTAGTCTTAAGACGCAACATTCATTTCTTTTTAGGTTTTATATTGCCAACAGTGCTCGTGTGAAGCTAAAACTTGCCCTCAAGGTTCGTTCAGTTTGTGTTGCTCAATGTTGACAGTTTACCAGCTGCAGATCCAGTGTGACTAAACTAATTATCCGTTACATGACCCTCAGCAAACTTGTGTTTTGCTCCACTTTATGTGTGTGTGCATCATGTGCCAAGCTGCTCCAGTGTTAAATTGGCCAACTAGGGAATTAAAACCATGTAGCTGCAGCCAATCCTCAGTAAGTGGAATGGATTTCAACATATCAACATACACAGAGAGAGAGAGAGCTCTGAATGAGCTGCTCTACTGGCTTCTAACACAAAACATAATTATCACCAGGCTTAATTGGTCCCATTGGTGGTATGGAACGACCCGTGGCTGACAGGCCCCAGATTAACTTCAAACATTTGGACAATTCTGGTATCAATTTAGTTTGTTTCTGTGTGGATGCGTGAGTAAGGCTGTGTTGGAATGTGCATGAACTGAACTGATTAAGAAACTTCACTTCGTTCTAATCAAAGGCCAGTGGCTTCGTGATCAAAGACCAGCTGAGTGATGTTGGTCATTAAACTACCTCATGGGATCCGCATTTTTAACAAACTGTAGCATCCAAAGCCCAAATAACTTGTAAAGGAAAAGACGGGAGGGAAAAGGCTTCAAAGCCATTCAGGGATGTAGAAGTAATCATCAAAAGGGCATTATTCACTCAGATTACAGTTGAGATGGAGATGTAACGCAGAACAATTTTGGCAGCACTGGAAAGTCATGATAAGAGTATCTACAGTACTAATCATTGCAACGAATGTTATTTTAGAGCTGGAAAGTGTTTATCTAAATAGTTTTACTCGATTGACTGACCATTTGTTGAACTGCCCTTTGCCATGTTGGCCATTTGCCTGATAAAGACCCAGTAGTGCTTGAAGTGATAAATTAAATTACTGTAAGTACAGGAGCTTTAATCCATTATGTTTTTCCCTTTGCTACTTTTGGGCCTTCTTTCAACAGATGGAGAGAATTTCTGGAGTTGAAAGGACACAAACGGTCAAATTGGTTCTTTCCCCTCCCAGACAGGTATGTAATATGTCTATTTTATTGATGAAATGCTTTACAAGATTTGGTATAAGAGAAATATGTGAAGTTATGTTACTTATGCACATTCACTTTGTTACACCATTATTGCTTTACAGTTATTCATTTTGCATAAATAGAAACATTACCTCATTGCTGTGCATCATGCAAACAGTTTAGTTCTTGGAATCACTACCATTTTTGTCCACAGGGGCCGCCAAAACCAAGACATAATAAAAGTGGCCTGTAGTTGCTTTAAGTAAAGGATCTAGATACTTCTTCCACCACTGCACAAGTCTCTGAAAACACACAAGAGATGTACTTTATTCACATTTTTTGGATGATTGCAATATAAAAACCCACTAGAATATACGCCCGTCTTCTTATTTTTGCAGTATACATAATAACGTGTCATTGTTTGTGCAGGAGAGCAAATTCAGGAGCTGAAACTCCACAACGCCAGACAGCCACTGGAGCTGCTTGGTCAGCTGGAAGGCAGGATGTGTGTGTCGGTGAGAATATTACACCTGCTTTTTCAGCAATCTGAGTGGGGACTTTAAGCATGACAGTTATTTTCTATTTAAGTACATTTTGATGTTGATTCTTTTGTGTGTGTGTGTGTGTGTGTGTGTGTGTGTGCGTGTGTGTGTGTGTGTGTGTGTGTGTTTGTGCAGAGGGGTTTGGGGGTGGAGCTCTCTGTGTCAGTTAGTGTAGTCAAATACTTTGAGCGCTTCTGCTTTGATAAGCCAACACTCTCTGTGTTTTTATCTGCTGGATCTGCTTCATGGTGTGGGAGCTCAACGTATTTTCATAGACTTCAGCACAGCGAGCTGCTCTTGAGATGAATGCATTCAAAAGTCATTTTAAAAGTCATTATCTCAGTTTTATTTTACACATGGACCTTTGTGTGGGCTGACTTTTTGAAATTGCTGGTCATTTAACAGGGTAATCGTGTTTTATTATTATATATTTTGTTTTTTGCAGTTTTTTTAGCGGACAGTTTTTTAATTATTTGAAGCAAGGGCTGAAAAGGACACAGGGTGTTGTTTGCTGTACTGATTGTAAAGCCCCTAAGGCAAATTTTTGAATTGTCATATTGGGCTGTATAAAATACAAAATTTCACACAGGCAGCACATTTCTCTCAGTCACTTTTTCACCGTCTAGAAAAACTTAGAATGGTTCAGGTGATGGCTGCTGCCTGTGTACAGTGTTTGGTTTATGTAGCTGGTCTTTTGCCATTCCTGGAATATGTCTAATGTTTCAGCATCTGCATTTTATCTTTTATCATTTCAATCTTCTTCTTCACCCCTGGATGTTTTTGTACTCTGTACTTTGTTCCTGTTTCATGCCAGTCACATGGCAGAAATGTCACTCGCACTCTGTGAATTCTTCAGGCAATGACAGACTCACACAAGGACCTTTGTGTTGACTTTTAACAATCAGTGTTCTGTTTATTTTTGCTTTGGGTTCTGTATTAGGATATTGTCCTCACTCATGTTTCCCTGTTATATATGAGGTTTTGAACACACCAACAGTACACTCACCAAGAGTGAGGGAACTCCTTCTCTCCCTCTGTCACAATAAAACAAACTCAGATAAATGCACAAGCAGGCATACATGTAATATGCGTTATAGATTTTTGTCAAATTACAGTGAATTATATCTAAAAATAGAAAAAATAAACACAAAAATTAAGGTAAACTTAGGTTGTTGTTTTTTATTTATTTTTTTACAGTAAATCTTCATATTTAATTTTTTTTAAATGTAAAGAGAAAAAAAATTAAAAATTCTATCAGCAAAAGTTGCCAAACACTTGCAGTCATATTAAAGTGAAAACATTTTAGTTATTCTACAGAAATATATTTCTTACTGGATATCATACATATTTTTAAAGAGAATATCTGTAAAATAACTTTAACAGCTGTTTACAGTTATATGATGTAAGTGCTTGGCAACTTTTGCTGACAATATATTTATGTTTATTTTTTACTATTTTTCTTCAACTGTTAACTACTGCTGCTCATTTCTAAAGCTCTGACAGAGAGTGTCATGTAGCTGCAGAGTGTAATGTTGGTAGGACTCCCTTGCAGAGACTCTTTGTATGTTTTGTTCCTCCCCTGCTGAGTGTCCACTCAATGTAGGTGGAGTTTGCCCACAGGAACAGAGCACCACTGTAATCTCATTTAGCCACTTGGTAGCAACCGCCTTTTAAGGACACGTAAAAACTCTATCTAACCAAAAACCCATTGAAAATCCTCATTGAGTTTGAGAGGTTTGACCACATGGTGCTAACATGCTAACTTATTTGCGGGCTTAAGAATGAATAAAACAACAACAACAACAACAACAACAACCACAACAACAACAACAACAACAACAACAACAACAACAACAACAACAACAATAACAACAACAACAACGTGAAATTATGATTGGAATTCATCTTCATTTTATTTCAACTTTGTTAAACTACAGTCATGTTGAAGAACAGCTGAACATTTAAACTTAACCAATCAACTGAAATGCCTGTTAATGGCAGACAATTTCACAGTATTCCAATACTAGGGACCGTTTATAGTTTCTTGGATCCAATCTCTGTATTTCTTATTACAGACATCCATAAATGCAGCTGGTCCTTTAAGGGCATATTCATCGTCTGAACTGTTGACAATGACACCGTAAATTATGCCATCGTGCACCGCTCCTCCACCAGAGTCACCCTGTGGAGAGATGTATTGCTCAAGATAGACATTTGCAGAATTTATAGAAATACTTATCAAGATGGTATAACTTGTAATAAGACATAAGGTTAGAAACCATGCCAACTCACTTTAGATATATCCACTGGTTTGCTTTCGGCACAGAGCAGATGTTCATGTTTCATATGTTCAACTGCCCCTGGTTTATTCTGACTCAAACGGCCTTGATACGTTTCACAGTCAACGAGAGTCTTCATTTCACCACATTGGAGAGTAGTTGATCTATGTTCAGGACCTAAAACTACATGAGAGTAGGAAAAATAGTGTTTTGTTACTACAAAAAGCTTCATCGCTGTACACTTTGTGTTGAACACAAAATTAAATAAATCTCCTCACCACTGGATTATACTAAGAAAATCTTAAAAGTAATGTTGTTGCATTTTTACAGTTTATATAAAAAAAACCTCAATTTCATGCAAAAACAGTGCCAAGAAATCATAAGAATTAACCCCTTGGATTTTCCTGCATTTGTGCATAATTCAGACATGAAATGTGGTCTGATATTCATCAAAGTCACAATAGTCAATAGTAGTTTTTGTAACTAGTTATACCTTATTTTAAAGCAGTGAGCTCAACCAAATGTGTCCCACATGTGTTGTTCACATCTCTACATTGGCCATGCAAAAAGGGTTTAAATATATTGATTTTTCAGGAATGCTTTCTTTGTCTTGCCACTGTAAGCAGGGCTGTGAAATATACCAGCCAAAATAAGACAACTAACTTAGAGAATTGTTATAATCAAATAAACAAGCTCCCTGCAGAAGTTTTGGAGGGATGTTCAGCAGATATTTGGCATTACCTTACCTGTAGACCAAACACTGTTTATTTTGGAAATAATTCCGGAGAATATGACAGATGATGCTTTATTTCCTTATTAAGAATTATGCTTTTAATAGCCAAAAAGACAATATGAACCTCCTGGCTAAAGCCAGATCCTCCATTAATAATACAACAGCTGAAAATGGGAAAGTTTACTGATAGATGGGCACCATTGACACGAACAATGCCAGAACTATAGTCATTCATTCATTCATTCATTCATTCATTAATATATATTAAATCAATGCATCATTCTCCTTGTTATTTGTTATCTGTTGTATCTATTGTTGTCTGAATGTGTTGAATAAAGAAATAGTTTAAAAAATAAATAAATGAATAAACAAGCTCAAGCTCTTACGTCTTTCATTGCCAGTGGCTGTATCTTTTGCTCCATAACCTGCAACCTCCACTTTTTCTGGAGTTTTTTTACAGTTGTCAGGGCCAGGGAGGTTTACGTGTGGAGTGGTAGTAGTGGCACTTAGCTTCAGAAGGATGATGTCATGGTCCTTTTCATCCTCTGTATATTTCTTGGATGTACTGATTTGCACTTCGTTGCCACCTAAATACGCTTTCCAAGTCCTATAAGAAGAGGTTAAACTGAATTAGACTATATTTTATTACTAAAAGTCAGTAATTCATTAGCATGAACATACAGAATGCTACAACACTATAGTTTAACACCAAAACAGTAGTGTTTGCTTTTAAATAATATACACTCTGATTTCCATTAAAACAATCTGCATTATTCAAGAAATGAGTTACAAAATTAATTGAAAATATAGTAAAGACATTGACATGGGTAAGAAAAATAATTTTAACCTGAACAAATCTCCAACTGTACCTCTAGATACTCAACCAGCCTGAGGATGGATCATTTTATTGCTTCTCAAATCAGCACAGAACAGTTTTCAGCTGTGCTAACATAATGCTCAGGTGTTTTAATGATCAATGAGCCTTTTAACACTATAAATGTGGATTAACACAATGTGCCACTGGAACACAGGAGTGATGGTTGCTGACAATATATAATAGATATTCCATAAGAAATCAGCCGTTTCCAGCTTTAATAGTCATTTACCACATTAACAATGTCTAGACTGTACGTCTGTTTTTTTTTTTGTTTTTTTAAAGTTCTTTCCTTTAAAAAAAACAAGGACATTTCTAAGTGACCCCAAACTTTTGAGCGGTAGTGTAAATTCTAATTGAACTCAAAAGCCAAACTGTAATCTTCTCACCCTCCGGTCCAACAGTGTTTTGCAGTCAGAATCCATTGGTTGTTGATCAGAGAGCCTCCACAGATGCTGTCAGGATCCGCTCTATGCAACTTCACATGGTATCCACGGCTACAATCATGTCCTCCAATGATTCTTTTCTGCAGATCCACCACTGTGCTCACTGTGACTCCTGAAAGATCAAGTCCTCCACCATGTGAGTTAGAAACGTGGCTATTGCAGCTAATTCATTCTTCAGACAGTTATCAATATACACAGTGAACTGTTTTATATACCCAGTTCATTCTTATGAAGCTGTTTGTCTTTACTAATATGAAGCACAGCACAACACTTAATGACACATTTAAAATACTAGACACAGTTCTCAGGATCAACTCTTGCACCAGAACACTATTGCCAAAGAGCAGTGGTGGAATGTAACTAAGTACATTTACCCAAGTACTGTACTTAAGTACAATATTGGGGTACTTGTACTTTCCATTTTATGTAACTTTATACTTCTCCTCCACTACATTTAGAGGCAAATATTGTACTTTTCACTCCACTACATTTAGCTGCCAGCTTTAGTTACTTTTCAGGTCAAAATTTAACCTAAAAAGCATGATACATTTTAAGAGATTTTTAGATTTTTTAATGAAACCTTATAACAGTATATTAACTAAAATGCATACATAAATGCATCAGTAATAATAATCTAATAATATACTTATTATATATACTTTTGTACTTTTACTTCAGTAAGTTTTGAATGCAGGATTTAAGAGAGAGAGAGAGAGAGAGAGCAATTTCTTTTAATTGCTTAATGGTCTTGTATGTCAAATGACAGTGAAGTGAAGTAATTTCACAGAGTGGAAGGCCTATATGTATATTTATTTAAGTTAGGGATCTGAATATTTTTTCCACCACTGCCAAAGAGCAACACCTTGGTGCTCAGAATACAGCAATCTAAATCTCAATCTAACACTAACACCATTACATTACAATATGTATTACTGATGTCTTTGAAATATATTTTAATTAGGTGTTCAGACTCTCACTTTTGAACATTTTACTTTTTAATTTGAAAGATGGGAAAAAGCTATAGATGTCAAGAATGCTCGTTAAGAGACATTTGTTGTCCAGCTGCCTGGATATTATTGGACATTATTGGTTTGAAATAGGGTAACGCTTTATATTAAGGTCCTTGTAATAACCATTAATTGACAAGTAATAAGGCCCTTGTAAGTCCTTACAAGATGCTTATTAACATTACTGTGTGTTTATAAGCCTATATAAGTGTTAATAATGGCATTATAATACAGTTAATAGCAGGCTATAAGAGATTTATATTAAGAACATTAATAAAATTCTCATGAGTATCTTATAATTCTTCATAATAGAAACAAACAAACACCCATAATCCACCCATTTTGTCTTTGCCATGCCTTTATCAATATTTTGTTTGCTTATTGATATTAAAATATACTTTATTGCTCATCTATTATAAGTTAACTATGCACTTGTTAACAGTTAACTACGCTTTTTGCAGGTTAAGGGATCTAAAGCGAGAACAATGCCTTATTACTTGTTAATTAATGGTTATTAAGGACCTTAATATAAAGCGTTACCTGAAATAGTTTTTTAAAATGTTACTACTTATCCATTTAAAACTCAGAAAAGGCAACAGAATACATAAACGATCCCTAAACGACATGTTTGATTGCTAAACTCAACTCAAAGTTATTTAAATCAATCATCTATCTTAAAGCATATAGAATGGTAAAGCTGCAGACATATGTAAACAACAGTTGGGTACTCACCGGCCCACAGCAAAAGGAGAAGGCACGTCATGGCAGCCATGTCTTCAGTGGTAGAAGTGTCCTCCTGGTGTAACTGTGGGGCTTTTTAAATGTGTTCACTCTGTCCTGTTGGCCTTGAAGCCACCAATCACCTCATGGAGGTTTATCAACACAACTCCATTGGCTAAATCCAAAGCACAGGCCAAGCCTACATTTATTGTACTTTTTTTTATTATAACTTATCAAGTAGCAAGGAAAATAACTCTAATGTACAAAGAAAAAGGAAAAAAGGTAAATGTCAAGTAATTCATTTCATCGTTTTTTTCACCATATCATCATTAAGAAAAAAGAAACAGGAAAAGAATACACAAGGTTTGTAATTCAGCTTATTTTCTTTTAGAAAATGTGCAGAAATGACTCAGAGTGTGCACAGGAGACCCCTCAAGCAATTAGCAGTTTATTTGACAGTGGACCCTGAGTCCTCACGGACACATTCAGCCTACTAGTCCATGTGTGTTCCAGCAGGTCTCTGTCTCTCTCTGGTCAGGCTGAGCTAGAGGCTATAGTCCCTTACACATTTTAGAGATTAATGTCTTTCTTTGCTAAGGAGCCAGTAACTGTTGTGTCAGAGGCTGTTGGGTTGTAAAGGTACACACGTTTTAAACTAAAAGTCCACATAAATACAGCCAATATACAGTCGTTAATTTTACTTGTTTTTATTTTTTACCAGTGGCAGACTCAGGCTGTCTGAGGGCAAGCCATTATTGACAGAAGACTCATCCAGTGAGTTTAAAATGTTTCAGCTTGGTGGGATTTTCCTTTTTTCTTTTTGTCTTCACTAAGAATATGGTCAAGCTGTGGACATCGACATGTCGATAACAACAAAGAGTTGACAAATCCATAACAAGTTTTGCCCTCTTGTGCAGTGTTTAGGGTATTTTATTTCTAAATATGCAATTTTAGTTATTTTTATTTTTATTTGAGTGGGAAGGATTATTCATTTTATACGAAGCAGAACTTTTTTTTGTAAACATATGAATTGTACAAAAAAGATATGTGGATTCCCGAAATGAGGGGAGATGATATTGCTAGCCTGCAGTGGTGGGATGTAGGCTCGCTCAGTACATTTACTCAGATACTTTACTGGACTCGGATGCAAAAACACCAGACCAGAGATTCACACCTCTGTGAATTGTGGTAGGTTTTTATTATTTTATTGATATATGCTTTTAAATGTGTGATCACTGGCTCTTTGTGTCTTCTGTCTTCCTTTATACCAGTTAATAAAATATGTCATTTGCTTATTAAAACAGAGGAGCTCACTCTCTGTTTGCCTTATGGTGTGATAGTTCAACGTATTGTCACAAATGAAACTTTGGCACATTATTCTGCTCTGGTCTGTGTGGTGATTTTAGTCAAAAGTCAATTTGAATATCATCAATGTTATCTTAGTTGAATTTTACACTGGGACCTTTGTGTGGCCTGACGTTTAGAAACTGCTGCTTTTTTAACAATGAAATCGTCTTTTACTATCATATATTTTGCTTCTTGCTGCTTCTAAGAGTATTGGGATCTTGTCCTTACTTATAAGATATATCCACACATGTATGCCTGTTGTTATGCATTGGCTGGATAAGTTTTGATCATATGTGAAGAAACTCTTTCTCTCTTTCTCTCTCTCTCTTGCTCACACACACACACACACACACACACAGACACACAGACGAATAAATGTACACATTCAGACATGTGCTGGTGTTTTAATAAGATTTCATGTTTCATAGAAGACGACCAACTGTTTTTTACACCTCTTTTAGAGTGATGTCGTTTTTTATACAAACCTCTTGATCCGTTTTTACTAAACATGTGTAAATGAACATGTGTTTCAACTGTATGTGAAAAAGTGTTGTTATAAAAATAAAAAAATAAAAAATCTCTCTCTCTCTCTCTCTCTCTCTCTCTCTCTCTCTCTCTCTCTCTCACACACACACACACACACACACACACACACACCAAACACATATATGAATGTATTCTTTTTTATGTGTTTTTTTCCCTCTTTTTATATATTTACTATTTATTCATTCAGCATTTAGTTTTGATCTTTTGATCTGGTCGAACATCATGCAGGCTGACTTCCATCCACCATACAAGTGATTTTATCTCTATCTTCTCCAAGGAGGATGTGCATGTTCTATCTGATATTAATGGCTTGACCCTCCTGTTACATTCATGTCTCAGGAACAGCAAAGACATTTAATCATACAAAAGTGTCAGAAGCCAAAAACATTTCCAACAAAAATTGTTTATATCTTATCATAAACTCCATTACTAACCATTTCATTCAATATCTAGTGCAATGGTGTTCTTCACCTTTCACAGATTATGGTTCAATGAGGATAATTCACTCGTTTATCATAATAAACTTTTTTTTTAATATACATGGAACGTTTTTTATGACTGATTTTTTATTTTTTTTTATTATTTTTAATTTAATTTTTATTTTTATGGAGTGATGTTGATAAATGAACATGAGACACCTGTTCTGTTCAGGGTAGAAGATGAGTCCCGGAGCCTCCAGGGCTGTCACCTGTTTACTCCTTTTACTATCATATATTTTGCTTCTTGCTGCTTCTAACAGTATTGGGATCTTGTCCTTACTTATAAGATATATCCACACATGTACGCCTGTTGTTATGCATTGGCTGTATAAGTTTTGATCATGGGTGAAGTAACCCTTTATGTCTCTCTCTCTCTCTCTCTCTCTCTCTCTCTCTCTCTCACACACACACACACACACACAAACACACACACACGAATAAATGTACACATTCAGACATGTTTGTTTTACAGTATTATTCAATTGCTTAATGGTCTTGAATGTCAAATCAAATCAAATACAGTGAATTCTATGTAAAAAAAAACAAAATCAAACAAACAAACAATTATATTGTATTTATATATTACTAGTACACTTATTAAGCTAAGCAGAATAAGTTTCATACCAAAAAATACCTTTTAACTACATGTATATTTTTTAACTTCAAGATGAGTCATTTTGACCCACAATATCCCGTAGGAAAAATGAGTTGCTCATGTGTTGCTCAATCTCGTCTCTTGAGATCAGTTTAAGCTTCTCACATTCGTATCATTCTGTGAACCTTTTTTTTCCTTAATTACTTCTCCTAAAGGACCCTTAGGAGCAAGAGATAAGCTAAAAAAAAGACAAAGGAGGTTGAGTTGAGAAAACCATTTGAGCAATATTTGAGAAGTGGAATAAACTGAGGCGATCTCATAGTTGTATGCCCCTGATCTCAATTATGTCTCAATTCAATTATCCTTCAAAATAACCGAGACCGGTGTTATTGTTTATCGTCATCAGTATTGTTGAAAGAAGAGCAATGTTGTTATTTTTTGTCCATTTGTCATTTTACAATATGTCTAACAAAATGCAGTTGAATTTACAGGTTTGCTACCAAGAATGTGTAAACTAACATTTTTAAAACATTCATATTGTAGAATGGCAATTATCTACTTGTTATTTTTTATCCTAAAGGGATTCAGAAATAGTTGAATATTTAAATGAAACTGATCAATTGCAATTAGAGTGAAATGGCAGGACATTTCACAGTTAAAACACCCCAAACATTGTTTACTTTGGGGGGGAAAGTCCTGGGTCAGCCAATTGCATCTTTGATTCAATCTATGTTAGCTTTCCTGGCTGAATAAATTCACCTTCACACACAAAGTGTGCTATTTGTTTTTCAGTTTAATCAAAGATTGGGTGTCATTTGTCATTTATTTTTCACCTGTTTAAGACTTTTATACATCTCCATTCTAAAGAAGAGACAGTTAATAGCTCCAATAATAAAAGCCATAATAATCCCCTTCACCTTTAATCAGTCACAGCACAGTCATGAAACAGGAAACTTTTCTGTGTTAGTACGACTGAAGTGGAGAGTTCTGCCTTCAAAAATATGTGTGCTGACCATAGGTGCTGACCCCTGTTCAGTGATCCATCCAGTTGCTACCACCTAGTGGACAATTTGGTAGTGTTGAGTTTCTTATTGGAGACACATACTATTGTGTGTTTTTCAGTTGAACAAAGAGCAGTTTAGAGTGTGCGAGTTGATTTGTCCATAAGTACATATGCAAATATTTGTTCCTTTTCTGATGAATGTATGATCCTGGTCATATGTTAAACTTTTAGACACGTTGTTAGAAGTCTGTACTGAGCTAATGATTGTGCAATTTATGTTTCAAAACGTACCTGCAATGTTAGCTTACTTTTGAACAAAGTTAGAATTCATGGACGGTTAAAAAGTGATTGTTTAGTCTATCACAATAAGTAAATTAGCATTTTGTAGCTGTAAATATTTACATTGTCATTGTGTTTGTTTATAGTATGCAGTGTAAGCAGAAAATTGATATATTTGTTTGTATTGTATGCTTCAGTTTTACAGAAACAACATTAGTAAAGCCACATCTTCTTAAGTACACAGTTTTATTGGAGTTTTTGTTCACTCTCTGTCTAGCCTTGCTTAGATATGCAATAGTGAGGACAGAATAATATGTTTTAACTTAGCCGGGGTAAAATAGGAAAATTATTGTTTTCTTCTCGGTGTGGCAAAATGCAAAAAACACCTTTATAATGTATAGCAAATAAAAAGCCCACTATGACATAACTGTATGAACTTTTACCTAATAATCATTTCACAGGGAAGGCTGAACTTTCCTTTCTTTCTCTTCCATAAGTTTGCATGGAAGGGTATCAGTATTGGACACAACCAGACTTCCAATGAAGGCTAATATTCTCTGTACCTAGATGTGTAAATAAGGAAATATTTGATGGTTGCCACAACAACCCAAAAGGAGATGATATGTCATTGTCAGATATATAGATTTGTGGAGATTTAAATTGTGTAGAAAATGTCTTTATGCAACATTAAAGCAAAAAAACAACAACAATGTGAAATAATAATTTTGAACCAAATTTATTTCAAATGACAACCACGCATAAGAATAGTGATTATTGTGGAAAGAAGAGCAGGTTGTTATTTTAAGTCCCTTTGTCATTTTACAATATGTGTGTGTGTGTGTGTGTGTGTGTGTGTGTGTATCAACATGCAAAATCAATTGAATTATCAAGTTGGACAATTGTTGTTGATCTTAAAAGGATTTTCATAGACTTCAGCACAGCTAGCTGCTCTTGAGATGAATGTATTCAAAAGTCATTTTAAAAGTCATTATCTCAGTTTTATTTTACACATGGACCTTTGTGTGGCCTGACTTTTTGAAATTGCTGGTCATTTAACAGGGTAATCGTGTTTTATTATTATATATTTTGCTTCTTGCTGCTTCTAACAATAATGGGATCTTGTCCTAACTTATATAGTATTATAAGATATATCCACACATGTATGCCTATTAAGAGTAAAGCTGTTTTCTCTTATGAACTCCAGACAATGTCTGGATTCAGGTCAGGTTTCTTACATTTATTATCCATTTAAGTTTTTTTAGGGGACAGTTTTTTCATTATTTGAAGCAAGGGCTGAAAAGGACACAGGGTGTTGTTTGCTGCACTGATTGTAAAGCCCCTAAGGCAAATTTTTGAATTGTGATATTGGGCTGTATAAAATACAAAATTTCACACAGGCAGCACATTTCTCTTTTTCACCGTCTAGAAAAACTTAGAATGGTTCAGGTGATGACTGCTGCCTGTGTACAGTGTTTGGTTTATGTAGCTGGTCTTTTGCCATTCCTGGAATATGTCTAATGTTTCAGCATCTGCATTTTATCTTTTATCATTTCAATCTTCTTTTTCACCCCTGGATGTTTTTGTACTCTTCCTGTTTCATGCCAGTCACATGGCAGAAATGTCACTCGCACTCTGTGAATTCTTCAAGCAATGACAGACTCACACAAGGACCTTTGTGTTGACTTTTAACAATCAGTATTCTGTTTATTTTTGCTTTGGGTTCTGTATTAGGATATTGTCCTCACTCATGTTTCCCTGTTATATATGAGGTTTTGAACACACCAACAGTACACTCACCAAGAGTGAGGGAACTCCTTCTCTCCCTCTCTCACAATAAAACAAACACAGATAAATGCACATGCAGGCATACATGTAATATGCGTTATAGATTTTTGTCAAATTACAGTGAATTATATCTAAAAATAGAAAAAATAAACACAAAAATTAAGGTAAACTTAGGTTGTTGTTTTTTTATTTCTTTTTTACAGTAAATCTTCATATTTAATTTTTTTAAAATGTAAAGAGAATTTTTTTTAAAAATTCTATCAGCAAAAGTTGCCAAACACTTGCAGTCATATTAAAGTAAAAATATTTTAGTTATTCTACAGAAATATATTTCTTACTGGATATCATACATATTTTTAAAGAGAATATCTGTAAAATAACTTTAACAGCTGCTTATAGTTATTGGCAACGTAAGTGCTTGGCAACTTTTGTTGACATTATATTTTTGATTATTTTTTACTATTTTTCTTCAACTGTTAACTACTGCTGCTCATTTCTAAAGCTCTGACAGAGAGTGTCATGTAGCTGCAGAGTGTAATGTTGGTAGGACTCCCTTGCAGAGACTCTTTGTATGTTTTGTTCCTCCCCTGCTGAGTGTCCACTCAATGTAGGTGGAGTTTGCCCAAAGGAACAGAGCACCAGTCTCATTTAGCCACTTGCAACCGCCTTTTAAGGACACGTAAAAACTCTATCTAACCAAAAACCCATTGAAAATCCTCATTGAGTTTGAGAGGTTTGACCACATGGTGCTAACATGCTAACTTATTTGTGGGTTTAAGAACGAATAAAACAACAACAACAACAACAACAACAACAACAACAACAACAACAACAACAACGTGAAATTATGATTGGAATTCATCTCCATTTTATTTCAACATTGTTAAACTACAGTCATGTTGAAGAACAGCTGAACATTTAAACTTAACCAATCAACTGAGATGCCTGTTAATGGCAGACAATTTCACAGTATTCCAATACTAGGGACCGTTTATAGTTTCTTGGATCCAACGTTTGTACACACAGACATCCATAAATGCAGCTGGTTGATGAAGGGCATATTTAGGACTTCCACTGGCGGTAATGACACCGTAAATTATGCCGCCGTGCACCACTCCTCCACCAGAGTCACCCTGTGGAGAGATGTATTGCTCAAGATAGACATTTGCAGAATTTATAGAAATACTTATCAAGATGCTATAACTTGTAATAAGACATAAAGTTAGAAACCATGCCAACTCACTGGAGATATATCCACGTCATCGCTTTGGCCACAGAGCCAATATTCAAATTCTGCACGCTGAGCTGTGTGTAGATCCTCATGAAGCAATTCTCTTTTAACCTTTTCACAGTCAACGAGAGTCTTCATTTCACCACATCGGAGAGTAGGTGATCTATGTTCAGGACCGGAACCTACATGAGAGTAGGAAAAAAAGTGTTTTGTTACTACAAATCTCCTCACCACTGGATTATACTAAGAAAATCTTAAAAATAATGTTGCATTTTTACAGTTTATAAAAAAAACTCAATTTCATGCAAAAACAGTGCCAAGAAATCATAAGAATTAACCCCTTGGATTTTACTGCATTTGTGCATAATTCAGACATGAAATGTGGTCTGATATTCATCAAAGTCACAATAGTCAACCCTTGGTTTTTGTAACAAGTTATACCTTATTTTAAAGCAGTGAGCTCAACCAAATGTTTCCTGCATGTGTTGATCACATCTCTACATTGGCCGTGCAAAAATGGTTTAATTATATTGATTTTTCAGGAATGCTTTCTTTGTCTTGCCACTGTAAGCAGGGCTCTGAAATATACCAGCCAAAATAAGACAACTAACTTAGAGAATTGTTATAATCAAATAAACAAGCTCCCTGCAGAAGTTTTGGAGGGATGTTAAGGGGGAGGTTGAGCAGATCTTGGGCATTACCTTACCTGTAGACCCAGCACTGTTTATTTTGGGAATAATTCTGGAGAATATGACAGATCGAGGCTTTATTTCCTTATTAAGAATTATGCTTTTAATAGCCAAAAAGAAAATAAGAACCTCCTGGCTAAAGCCAGATCCTCCATTAATAAGGGTAAAACATGTCTATAACATGGAAAAAATCACAGCAAGATAACAACAGCTGAAAATGGGAAGGTTTACTGATAGATGGGCACCATTGACATGAACAATGCCAGAACTATAGTCATTCATTCATTCATTAATATATATTGAATCAATGCATCCTCCTCCTTGTTATTTGTTATATGTTGTATGTATTGTTATCTGAATGTGTTGAATAAAAAAATAGTTAAAAAACTAAATAAATGAATAAACAAGCTCAAGCTCTTACGTCTTTTATTGCCAGAGTCTGTAGCTGTTGATCCGTAACCTGCAACCTCCACTTTTTCTGGAGTATTTTTACAGTTGTCAGGGCCAGGGAGGTTTACGTGTGGAGTGGTAGTAGTGGCACTTAGCTTCAGAAGGATGATGTCATGGTCCTTTGTGTCCACTGTATATTTCTTGGATTCACTGATTTGCACTTCGTTGCCACCTAAATATACTTTCCAAGTCCTATAAGAAGAGGTTAAACTGAATTAGACTATATTTTATTACTAAAAGTCAGTAATTCATTAGCATGAACATACAGAATGCTACAACACTATAGATTAACACCAAAACAGTAGTGTTTGCTTTTAAATAATATACACTCTGATTTCCATTAAAACAATCTGCATTATTCAAGAAATGAGTTACAAAATTTATTGAAAATATAGTAAAGACATTGACATGGGTAAGAAAAATAATTTTAACCTGAACAAATCTCCAACTGTACCTCTAGATACTCAACCAGCCTGAGGATGGATCATTTTATTGCTTCTCAAATCAGCACAGAACAGTTTTCAGCTGTGCTAACATAATGCTCAGGTGTTTTAATGATCAATGAGCCTTTTAACACTATAAATGTGGATTAACACAATGTGCCACTGGAACACAGGAGTGATGGTTGCTGACAATATATAATAGATATTCCATAAGAAATCAGCCGTTTCCAGCTTTAATAGTCATTTACCACATTAACAATGTCTAGACTGTACGTCTGTTTTGTTTTGTTTTTTTAAAGTTCTTTCCTTTAAAAAAAACAAGGACATTTCTAAGTGACCCCAAACTTTTGAGCGGTAGTGTAAATTCTAATTGAACTCAAAAGCCAAACTGTAATCTTCTCACCCTCCGTCGGTCCAACAGTGTCCTGCAGTCAGAATCCATTGGTTGCTGATCAGAGAGCCTCCACAGATGCTGTCAGGATCCGCTCTATGCAACTTCACATGGTATCCACGGTCACAATCCTTTCCTCCAATGATTCTTTTCTGCAGATCCACCACTGTGCTCACTGTGACTCCTGAAAGATCAAGTCCTCCACCATGTGAGTTAGAAACGTGGCTGTTGCAGCTAATTCATTCTTCAGACAATTATCAATATACACAGTGAACTGTTTTATATACCCACTTCATTCTTATGAAGCTGTTTGTCTTTACTAATATGAAGCACAGCACAACACTTAATGACACATTTAAAATACTAGACACAGTTCTCAGGATCAACTCTTGCACCAGAACACTATTGCCAAAGAGCAGTGGTGGAATGTAACTAAGTACATTTACTCAAGTACTGTACTTAAGTACAATATTGGGGTACTTGTACTTTCCATTTTATGTAACTTTATACTTCTCCTCCACTACATTTAGAGGCAAATATTGTACTTTTCACTCCACTACATTTAGCTGCCAGCTTTAGTTACTTTTCAGGTCAAAATTTAACCTAAAAAGCATGATATATTTTAAGATATTAGATTTTTTAATGAAACCTTATAACAGTATATTAACTAAAATGCATACATAAATGCATCAGTAATAATAATCTAATAATGTACTTATTCTATATACTTTTGTACTTTTACTTCAGTAAGTTTTGAATGCAGGATTTTTAGCTGTAGTGGAGTGTGTATGTGTGTGTGTGTGTGTGTGTGGGTGTGGGTGTGGGTGTGTGTGTGTGTGTGTGTGTGTGTGTGTGTGTGAGAGAGAGAGAGAGTTTCTTCACATATGATCAAAACGTATCCAGCCAATGCATTACAACAGGCATACATGTGTGGATATATCTTATAAGTAAGGACAAGATCCCAATACTCTTAGAAGCAGCAAGAAGCAATTTCTTTTAATTGCTTAATGGTCTTGTATGTCAAATGACAGTGAAGTGAAGTAATTTCACAGAGTGGAAGGCCTATATGTATATTTATTTAAGTTAGGGATCTGAATACTTTTTCCACCACTGCCAAAGAGCAACACCTTGGTGCTCAGAATACAGCAATCTAAATCTAAATCTAACACTAACACCATTACATTACAATATGTATTACTGTTGTCTTTGAAATATATATTTAATTAGGTGTTCAGACTCTCACTTTTGCACATTTTACTTTTTAATTTGAAAGATGGGAAAAAGCTATAGATGCCAAGAATTGCTCGTTAAGAGACATTTGTTGTCCAGCTGCCTGGATATTATTGGACATTATTGGTTTGAAATAGGGTAACGCTTTATATTAAGGTCCTTGTAATAACCATTAATTGACAAGCAATAAGGCCCTTGTAAGTCCTTACAAGATGCTTATTAACATTACTGTGTGTTTATAAGCCTATATAAGTGTTAATAATGGCTTTTTAATACAGTTAATAGCAGGCTATAAGAGATTTATATTAAGAACATTAATAAAATCCTCATGAGTATCTTATAATTCTTCATAACAGAAACAAACAAACACCCATAATCCACCCATTATGTCTTTGCCATGCCTTTATTAATATTTTGTTTTCTTATTGATATTAAAATATACTTTATTGCTCATCTATTATAAGTTAACTATGCACTTGTTAACAGTTAACTACGCTTTTTGCAGGTTAAGGGATCTAAAGCGAGAACAATGCCTTATTACTTGTTAATTAATGGTTATTAAGGACCTTAATATAAAGCGTTACCTGAAATAGTTTTTTAAAATGTTACTACTTATCCATTTAAAACTCAGAAAAGGCAACAGAATACATAAACGATCCCTAAACGACATGTTTGATTGCTAAACTCAACTCAAAGTTATTTAAATCAATCATCTATCTTAAAGCATATAGAATGGTAAAGCTGCAGACATATGTAAACAACAGTTGGGTACTCACCGGCCCACAGCAAAAGGAGAAGGCACGTCATGCCAGCCATGTCTTCAGTGGTAGAAGTGTCCTCCTGGTGTAACTGTGGGGCTTTTTAAATGTGTTCACTCTGTCCTGTTGGCCTTGAAGCCACCAATCACCTCATGGAGGTTTATCAACACAACTCCATTGGCTAAATCCAAAGCACAGGCCAAGCCTACATTTATTGTACTTTTTTTTATTATAACTTATCAAGTAGCAAGGAAAATAACTCTAATATACAAAGAAAAAGGAAAAAAGGTAAATGTCAAGTAATTAATTTCATCGTTTTTGTCACCATATCATCATTAAGCAAAAATAAACAGTAAATGAATACACAATGTTTGTAATTCAGCTTATTTTCTTTTAGAAAATGTGCAGAAATGACTCAGAGTGTGCACAGGAGACCCCTCAAGCAATTAGCAGTTTATTTGACAGTGGACCCTGAGTCCTCACGGACACATTCAGCCTACTAGTCCATGTGTGTTCCAGCAGGTCTCTGTCTCTCTCTGGTCAGGCTGAGCTAGAGGCTATAGTCCCTTACACATTTTAGAGATTAATGTCTTTCTTTGCTAAGGAGCCAGTAACTGTTGTGTCAGAGGCTTGTAAAGGTACACATGTTTTAAACTAAAAGTCCAAATAAATACAGCCAATATACAGTCGTTATTTTTACTTGTTTTTATTTTTTACCAGTGGCAGACTCAGGCTGTCTGAGGGGCAATCCATTATTGACAGAAGACTCATCCAGTGAGTTTAAAATGTTTCAGCTTGGTGGGATTTTCCTTTTTTCTTTTTGTCTTCACTAAGAATATGGTCAAGCTGTGGACATCGACATGTCGATAACAACAAAGAGTTGACAAATCCATAACAAGTTTTGCCCTCTTGTGCAGTGTTTAGGGTATTTTATTTCTAAATATGCAATTTTAGTTATTTTTATTTGAGTGGGAAGGATTATTCATTTGATATGAACCAGAACTTTTTTTTGTAAACATATGAGTTGTACAAAAAGATATGTGGATTCTCTAAATGAGGGGAGATGATATTGCTAGCCTGCAGTGGTGGGATGTAGGCTCGCTCAGTACATTTACTCAGATACTTTACTTTACTGCTATACTTGTAGCAGAGTATTTCCATCTTGTGGAGCTTTATACGTTAACTCCACTTCATTTTAGAGGCAAATACAGTTTTTCTCAGTCGCTTTGGTGCATTTCTCACATCGCTCTTTACATTTGCACAACAGTTAGTTCAGCCTCCACAACATTTAGTCATTTGTGCTCATCATAGCAGCACTTTCTCATTCCTTACAACTAATTGCAAATGCTTTTGGACATGCATCAAGTGCTTTCATACAACTCTCTGCTGTTTTATAACATTATCATTCGCTTATGTCATGTCAGTCAAAATTAACTATACTTGTGAAGGCTGAATAGTCATTCCATATCAAACTAATAGTCCTCATTTCATTGTTTGAGTCATTACATACAAAAATGTTGAACTAGCTGTCAAAATCTGTCAAGCTAATTTTATACATTATTTTAAATCTTTATATTTTACTGAAAATGTCTCTGAAATTGAACAATTTCTCTCAGGTGAACCTCAGCTTTCACTGATGAGAAGGGCTGTGTGAAGCATTAGTTGAACCAATGATAAGCCACTTCCCTACAATCACTCAGAGCTGAATCCCATAAAACCATAAACACTTTACAACATGTATGAACCAAGCAGGACATAGTGTGGAGCATTTCTACAACACTGTGACACAGTATTGTCACAGCTCTACCCAAAGGGACTTTATGTTTGTTGTAAATAAGGGTGTTTTTTCCTTTTGACAATGCTGTAAACAAATTAGATTGCAAAGAGCATATGCAGTAAAAATATGAAACATACATATTCAGTGTGTTGTACTCAGTTACATCACTAAATACAGTAATGTGTAACTTTACTGTAGTTTTCAAATGGCTGTGCTAATAGTATAAAGTGCTGTCTTGAGCATTTTTAGGTAGCGTCACCAAGATCTGACTTTTTTACATTGGAAAACATTAACAGAGTAAAGTGTCATTATGAAAACATGACCAAGCCATTTGACTTTCTTGTTAATAAACATGGTGTCAGGACTTTTCACCTTGATGTCTCTGACACTTTCATTGACATAAATACTTGCTTTTGGGGAATGAACTATCCATTTTGAGCAAGTGACACGCTTCTTCTCTCCTCTCTCTTCGGGCATGCAAGCTAAAGAGACAATGAAGACGGATACTGAAAACCAGATGGAGAGGGTGCGTCGGAATCTTCTATCCCCTAGGCAACCTACCAACATCGCAACCTGGAACATCAGGACCATGTTCACAGCAGGGAAGACGACAGTCATCGCAGACGAGATGAGGAGATACAGGGTTTCTATCCTCGGCCTGTGCGAAACCAGATGGCTCCAGACAGGAGAAGTCAAATTGGTCAGTGGTGAGTCCATACTCTACTCTGGACACGCAGATGAAAAAGCACCACACACGGAGGGAGTGGCATTTATGCTTTCCAAAGAAGCACAGAGGGCCCTCATCAGCTGGGAGCCCATCAACTCAAGAATCATCACTGCAAGATTCAAAACCACCCATAAAAGAATCAACCTTCAAATCATCCAGTGCTATGCACCCACCAACAGTACTGATGAGGAACTAAAGAACAACTTCTACAACCAGCTACAACATCTACTCCAGACCAGAAAAGAAAAAGACCTTCTCTTACTCATGGGCGACATGAATGCCAAGGTGGGAAATGACAACAATGGATACGAGCTGGCTATGGGAAAGCAAGGACTTGGCACCATGAACGAAAATGGGGAGAGATTTGCAGACGTATGCGCTGACAACAATCTGGTCATAGGAGGGACTGTCTTCCCCCATAAACCCATCCACAAAGCCACCTGGATATCACCTGACCACACTACCGAAAACCAAATCGACCACATATGTATAAACAGGAAGTTCAGGAACTCTCTCCTGGATGTACGAGTAAAGAGGGAGGCAGATGCCGGGACAGACCACCACCTACTGACTGCAAAACTCCAACTTAAGCTAAAGCGCTGCAACAACCCCTCTGACAGCAACCTACAGCTCCTCCAGGACATTGGAACAACTGAACTGTATCAAACCACCTTACAGAACAGGTTTCAAGCCCTGCAAGAACTCCACCAACCAGTGGAAGAGTACTGGAACAGCCTGAAAAACATATGGAAGGAAACATGCCTAGAAGTGTTGGGGAAAAAGACAATGAAACACAAACCCTGGTTGTCAACAGAAACACTGAAAAGAATAGAAGAGAGGAGGGCAAAAAAGGACACACTAAACAAATGCAAAACCCGAGCAAGAAAGGCAGCAGCCCACAAAGAATACTGGTTAGCAAACAAGGAGGTGAAGAAAAGCGCCAAATGTGACAAACAGAAGTACATTGAGGCCTTGGCACAAGAAGCACAGGAAGCAGCTGAAAAAAACAACCTCAAGGACCTCTACATGACCACCAAGAAACTGGCTGGAAAGTTTAAGCAGACGAACACACAGATCTGTGATAAACAGGGACGACTCCTTACCACCAAGGAAGAACAATATCAAAGATGGACAGAGCATTTTAGGGAGCTGCTCAATAGACCACCCCCTGTCCAAGAGATAGAGATTCCACCAGCAGCACACATGCTTAACATCAACTGTGCCCCCCCAACAAGATCTGAGGTAAGGAAGGCCATCAAGGCACTACGACGTGGCAAAGCAGCAGAACCAGACGACATCCCAGCGGAGGCCCTTCAGGCTGAAACCTCAACCACCATGCTATACCATGTCATGTTCTGTAATGACATGTAATGTACCAGCTGATCAAGGAAATATGGGAGGATGAAGAAAATATACCAGCAGACTGGAAGGGCGGGCTTATTGCAATCATTCC